>NC_059173.1:27909252-28212669 GCF_019923935.1 Bubalus bubalis | reverse complement strand
AAGTGATGGGACCAGATGCCATGATCTTCGTTTTCTGAATGTTGAGTTTTAAGCCAGCTTTTTCATTTTCCTCTTTCACTTTCATCAAGAGGCTCTTTAGTTCCTCTTCACTTTCTGCCATAAGGGTGGTGTCATCTGCATATCAGGTTATTGATACTTCTCTCAGCAATCTTGATCCCAGCTTGTGCTTCATCCAGCCCAGCATTTCACATGATGTACTCTGCATATAAGTTAAATAAGCAGAGTGACAGTATATAGCCTTGACATACTCCTTTCCCAATTTGGAACCAGTCCGTTGTTCCATGTCCGGTTCTAAATGTTGCTTCTTGACCTGCGTACAGATTTCTCAGGAGGCAGGTCAGGTGGTCTGGTACTCCCATCTCTTGAAGAATTTTCCAGTTTGTTGTGATCCACACAGTCAAATGTTTTGGCATAGTCAATAAAGTAGAAGTAGATGTTTTTCTGGAACTCTTACTTTTTCTATGATCCAACGGATGCTGGCAATTTAGCTCTGGTTCCTTCAGCTTTTCTAAATCCAGCTTGAACATCTGGAAGCTCACAGTTCACATACTGTGACAGCCTTGCTTGGAGAATTTTGAGCACTACTTTGCTAGTGTGTGAGATGAGTGCAATTGTGTGGTATTTGAACATTCTTTGGCATTGCCTTTCTTTGGGACTGGAATGAAAACTGACCTTTTCCAGTCCTGTGGTCACTGCTGAGTTTTCCAAATTTGCTGGCATATTGAGTGCAGCACTTTCACAGCATCATCTTTTAGATTTGAAACAGCTCAACTGGAACTCCATCAACTCCACTAGCTTTGTTCATAGTGATGCTTCCTAAGGCCCACTTGACTTTGCATTCCAGGATGCCTGGCTCTGGGTGAATGATCATACCATCGTGGCTATCTGGTTCATTAAGATCTCTTTTGTATAGCTCTTCTATGTATTCTTGCCACCTCTTCGTAATCTCTTCTGCTCCTGTTAGGTTCATACTGTTTCTGTCCTTTAGTGTACCAAGAACATAAAAGTCAAATTAAAGCATAAATAAAAGCACTGATTTCAGTGTTCCTCTGAAGTCGCTGTTGCTGCCTTCTCTGTGCAGGGATCCTTTGGCATCCCAGCCCTGGTGGCTCTTCCTGTATATGCCCAGGTCAAGATGAGGGTGGTCTGGGGCACAAAGGCCACCAAATTGACAGCAGTACATGAGCGTGGCTTAACACCATTGACAAGCCTAGCGGGCTTAAAAAGGCAAGCAAAACTTTTCAATCTGGCTCAGAGTATTTTCTTTCCCTTTATAAATGTTCAGCTAGTGCCTTCTGGGATCCATCTTTCACAAGTACGTTATACAGAGATCACTTTCTGCTTAGTAACTTATTGCTCACGTTTTCCATTGACCAGGGTGCCCAAGCCCCACTGGCTCAAGACTCCATTGGCTAAAATCGTTGCAAGTCCGTGGGCCAATTCCCGGCCGCTGCGTTGCCCGGAGACAGCATACTGCCTAGCAACGGGAGGTTCACGGTCGCCATTGGCAGTAAGTCTCATTAAATTTTTCCTCAGAGGAAAAAGTATTTTCCCTCAGTCACCTCTCTCACTTTGCAAGCCTTATACCTGAGCGACTTTTAATGTCTCTCTTTTTTACCTTTAAAATAATTCTTGTTTCTGTATCTTCATTTTCATCCTTCAGTATTTTTTAAGTTTCTTAGACTGTCAGATATTAGTCACCAGAAGCATGGTTTCATAGGCCCAGTCTAACCTAATCTAGAGACTGGCATCTGGACGGCTGCCAGATATTCTAGAAATGACCAGTCAGTGACAGAATGAGTCTGCCTTTTTGTGTGTTTGGCCCACGTCTCCAAGAGTCACTGTTTCCTTTCAAGACAGTGTGTGTTTCCCATCCATGCTGAATGCATTCAGATATTTTCCAATGGTCTTAAGCAGCCTGAGAATTTACTAATGAAACACCGGATTAATTAGTATGTAAATTATGTGTTCATTTTTATGCCCTATTATAAACTGGTTTATAAATTCATAAGCTTAACTCCATTTTTGAAAGCTATTAATTATTTTTGTCAAGAAAGTTAAAAGCTCTTACAGCTTTTTTCAGATTTTTTTCAACTGCATTTTTTAAAAAATTAATTTTATTTTTGGCTGCTCTGGGTCTTCCTCACTGTGCACAGGCTTTCTCTAGGTGCACCAAGTGGTGGCTACTCTCTAGTTACAGTGTGCCAGCTTCTACTGGCGGTGGCTTCTCTTGTGAAGCATGGGCTTCAGGCATGTGGGCTCAGTAGCTGTGGGGCAAGGGCTTAGCTGCCCTGCAGCATGTGGAATCTTCCTGGACCAGGGACTGAACCCCTGTCCCCTGTATTGGCAGGTGTATTCTTAACCACAGGACCACCAGGGAAGTCCTCTACTGCTTTGTGATCTATAAGTGATACACAAATATTGAATTTATGTTAAACCTGCTGCCGCTGCTTCTAAGTTGCCTCAGTCGTGTCTGACTCTGTGCGACCCCATAGACGGCAGCCCACCAGGTTCCACCGTCCCTGGGATTCTCCAGGCAAGAATACTGGAGTTAAACCTACAATTTGTTAAATTTTACATATGTATATTTACATTAAAATATTTTTGACTCAAGACAGTAAACATCAAGCACCTCTGTAATATATTCTTCTCTTGTCTTCCTTGCCCCCCACCACACAGTCCCACCACATCCCTAGGCAACTGGCAATCTGCTTTCTACCAATAACATTTAATATTCATCATACAGATTTTTATATACATGGAATCATACACTAGATAACTTCTCTTTTTCTTTTCTGGACTGTCACTCAAAATAATCATTTTGGGATTTATCCACGATGTTGTATTAATTTATTCCATTATTGCTGGGTTGTATTCTGTTTGTTAATCTATTACCTGGACATGTGCCACTTGTTAATTCATTATCTTGGAAAACAGACATGGAAAATGAGTGTTCCAATTAGAGGTGCCCAAATCCACAATTTCTAACACTGCCAAACAACTACAAAACACAAAGTTGCCAACTTCATTTTTTTTTTTTTTTTTTGCTGTTCCAAGTTGCTTGTGGGAGCTTAGTTCCCCAACCAGGAATTGAACCCAGGCCTTTGGCAGTGAAAGGGCAAAGTCCTAATCACTGGACTGCCAGGGAATTCCCCAGATCTTTCTAGAAGCAGTAAAATCCATTGGAGATTTTTCAAGGGCATGGTGGCTAATTTAAGATTTCTATAGATGATATTTTGTGTCTGCTGTATTGAACATCTCCAGACCTCCTGTTATTTCACATATTGCTATTTCAGCTAGTTAATATTCTTCCTGTCAATTTTCGACCTGGACCTGACTTTTAAGAACAGTCAAGGAACACATCCATATGGCGGCCTCCCTGGGGTTTATTTCTGTTGTCATTTTTCTCAGTTATTTCAGATGTGAGTGTATTAAATTAATGTACACAGATTGAGTCATACAGAAGAAGGGAAGTTTTACAGTCATGACCTTTTACTTTATTACTAACATGATTATGAATTAATCCTTGAAAATGAAGTTAACCATATAAAATAATCTAGTTTAATCTTTTTAAGCAAAGAACTCAGTGCACAAGACAATGTCAATTACTGTAATCTCAAAGAGAAAACATCAATTTAAAAATATTTTCTAAAAAAAAAAAATATTTTCTAACAAAAATGAACTATTTTGTTAGGCAGGTGCTTTTCTAAACTGTGTAGCGGAATTGTGAATTCTTACAGCCATCCTGAAAGGCAGTTTCATAACGTGTATCTAGGGCCTTAAAATATTCATATTGTTTTATTACATAAAATCCCACTTCCAGAAATCTATCCTAAAGATTTAAGCAGGAGTGCATTCAGAGACTTTATATAAGACTTGTAATGGAACAGTATTTATGAGACTGGAAATGTGGCATTTAATCTATAGTAAGGAAACTATTCAATCATTATATATCTTTACAATGGAATATTAGATTGCTCCTAAAATGTATGTTTCAAAAACATTTAAGGATATGGAAAAGGCTCATGAACTAAGGTTAAGTAGAAAAAGAGTGAAATCCAGGAGTTTCTCTACAGCATCCTTGAAACTATGGAGAAAGAAAAATTGCTGCAGGAAAATTTTTATCCACAGAAGGTGGAAAGTAGATGGGGAAACAACGCAAACAGTGAGAGACTTTATTTTTCTGGGCTCCAAAATCACTGCAGATGGTGACTGCAGCCATGAAATTAAAAGACGCTTGCTCCTTGGAAGAAAAGCTATGACCAACCTAGACAGCATATTAAACAGCAGAGACATCACTTGGCCAACAAAGGTCCATCTAGTCAAACCTATGGTTTTTCCAGTAGTCATGTTTGGATGTGAGAGTTGGACTATAAAGAAAGCTGAGCACCGAAGAACTGATGCTTTTGAACTGTGGTGTTGGAGAAGACTCTCGAGAGGTTATTGAACTGCAAAGAGATCCAACCAGTCCATCCTAAAGTAAATCAGTCCTGAATATTCATTGGGAGGACTGATGCTGAAGTTGAAACTCAATACTTTGGCCACCTGATGCAAAGAACTGACTTATCTGAAAAGACCCTGATGCTGGGAAAGATTGGAGGGAGGAGAAGGGGATGACAGAGGATGAGATGGTTGGATGGCATCACCAATTCTATGGACAAGAGTTTGAGTAAGCTCTGGGAGTTGGTGATGGACAGAGAAGCCTGGCGTGCTGCAGTCCATGGGGTCTCAGAGTCGGATACAACTGAGCAACTGAACTGAACTCACTCTTAGACAGTGAAATGATTTCTGACTCCAGGCAAAAGCAGCGTCTTTTGTTCATGAGCTCTGCACAAACCCACATTTCCCACTCCCCGCCAGGTGCTCCTTCTGGTGCAGGGTCAACACAGAACACCAAGGCAAACAGAGTAGCTGGTAGAGAGCAAGCACTGCCCATTTTCCATCTCATTTCTCCTGCTGGAACATCCAGCCCCAGCTCTGACTTTCAAGGGGCCAGTGGCTGTGTGTCCTGAGCATGCCCTCAGCTGTGGTGCACTGCTCTTGGGAGCCATGTTCACTTTCAGTTGCCTGCTGGTCACGCCACCCCAATGGTCCCTGCTTTGGGGGTTGGATGCTATGGAATAGAGGAAGCCAGCTGTCTCAAGAACAAGAATGGAAGGTTTGAGGAACAGCCATGATTTTCCAGGTTGGACCTTCCTGTATGCACTTTCCTACAACATTAAAAGATGTGTTTCCTTACTGCAATATACTCCTTTTATGTTTTTATAATACATAAAATATATAAAAGTATATATAAAATATGTAAAAAACTTGTATACAAGTTTTTCAGGTTGGCCTCAACAATACTTATGGCACCACTTATAACATTTGAAAGAAATATGTCCCAGATGATGAGAAACTTTTATTTTATGTGGTGTTTAAAGATGGTCCTTACTGGATGATACTCTTATATAATTAGAGATCTTTCCTAGGAATGGTAGGGGTTCAGGAAGTGTATTTTGCCCTCTCCAAAAGATATTAGCTGACTCTTCTGTTGCTGCTTCTATTCTGAGTAGCAGTACTGCACTCTTCAGTTTGGAAAGGGCCCATCCACTTGTGAGCAGGTTTTGATACCACTGTAATTTTTATTTTTGAACTCTAAATCCCTCTTTTAACATATTTGTATTATTAAAGAAAGAAAGAACAAGCCTGAAATGGAGTCACTTGTGCTAAGCCCCAAGTCAGCAAAGCAAGACTTAATACCTAGACCAATTGCAGTTCAGCTACTCCCAGGAATGAAATTTCCTGGCAAGCAACAGGGAAGTAATCTGCCTGACAGACCCTGCCTTCCCTCAAAGGAAGGTGATCTTGCCTGAAATAACCCTTCCTTTTGTTTATGACTTTCTTGTCCCACTCCCTTTCTGCCTTTAAAACCTTTCCATTTTGTACTGTGCCTCGGAGCTCCATCCTAGTTGCTAGATGGGATGCTGTCCCATTTGTGAATTGTTGTATAAAGTCAACTGAAAAAGTGAAAGTGAAGTCGCTCAGCGTGTCCGACTCTTTGTGACCCCATGGACTGTAGCCTATCAGGCTCCTCCGTCCATGGGATTTTCCAGGCAAGAGTGCTGGAGTGGATTGCCATTTCCTTCTCCAGGGGATCTTCCCGATCCAGGGATCGAACCCGGGTCTCCCACATTGCAGGCAGACGCTTTAGATCTTCAAATTTACTCAGTTGAATTTTGTTTTTTAACAATATATATACCAATGAAGCAAAGGAACATGTTAAATAAATCAATACAATTTTCTCTGGTAAAGCAAGTGAATTAAAGATAAAAAAAAAATCCTTCATTTTCCTGGGTTATATTCTCAAAAACAGAAGTAAATGTAATGAGTAATCATTACTGACCTCAGTATGCTTTGTGTAAGATAACATCAAAACAGCTGAAATTAAAGTCCTGGTGTCAGAACTCAAAGTACGTGTGCTCTGTTGGAATCAGAAAGAAATCAGATGGTCAAGAATCAAGATGGAAATCTCATCACTTAAGGCATACATACATCCAGACATTGATCTCATGCCTGCATTTTATCTTTTTGGTTGTTTGTTTATTCATTTTTTTTTTTTGGCTGTACTGGTTCTTTGTTGCTGCATGGGTTTTTCTCTAGTTGTAGAGAGCAGGGGCTACTCTGTAGTTGCAGTGGATGGGCTTCTCATTGCGGTGACTTCTTATGTTGCAGAGCACAAGCTCTAGGGCACATGAGCCTCAGTACTTGAGATGCGAGGACTCAGTAGTTGCAATTCCCAGGCTCTAGAGCACAGGCTCAATAGTTGCGGTGCACGGGCTTAGTTGCTCCATAGTATGTGGAATCTTCCCAGACCAGGGATGGAAGTCTTGTCTCCTGCATTAGCAGGCAGATTCTTTACCACTGAGCCACCAGGGAAGCCCTCATAGCTGTATTTTAAAACTTAGTCATGAATAAGATATTATAATATAAAACTCACTAGTTTATAACTAACAGCTGAAGTAAGTTTAAAAAGACCTCTTTCCCCCATTTTTTCCTCTAAGTCCTGCTGCTGCTGCTGCTAGGTCGCTTCAGTTGTGTCTGACTCATTCGCCAGGCACGAGTACTGGAGTGGGTTTCCATTGCCTCCTCCAAGCACAGTGTTCTTAGTGAAATCCTAAAACATGTATTGTTTCCACCCTACATGCAGATGTTGGAAAAGGAAAAATCTACAGAATGTGTGATGACACACACTCAAGATTATACAAGTTTGGCTGCAAAAACCCTCACAAAATGTACTTTATATGCACTAAGTATATCATTGTTATATGCATTACATATGAGACTGTGTTAGACTATTATGATAGTTAAAGATGGGCTCCTGTAGTGAAAGCATATGGTGTGGATGTGTCATGGCATATGATGGCCAAATTTCATTGTTTGTGTAGTAGACACTGGCACTGAATCAAAATACCATTTAAAAGGACTCATTGGTGAATAATATCATTGGTTATAATGATTTATCAAGGTAATCTAATTCTTCCTATGGCCATAGACACCTGTCTTGGCACCTTTATATCCCACTAGGTTAATAGGAGGAAGGATATTTGAAGGAGTATTGTCTGCTAGTAATCACCTGTGTGATTGGAAATCTTCCCTGTACAACAGAACAAACAACACAGCAGCAGAGCCTTTCCCTCCTGAGGGGCTCTCCTGATTCAGTCTTTAATAGATCTGTTTCTCCTTCTGTTGAGTTCTGGTAGATTCTTTCTTTGAAGGAACTGGTCTATTTCATCTAGGTCTTCAATTCTGTAGGCATAGAGTTGTTCATAATATTCCTAATTCTTTTACTGTCCATGAGATGAGTAGTGATGGCTCCTCTTCTTTCCTGATTGTTAGTAATTTCTAGCTTTTTTTTCCCCTTAATCAGCCTATTTAGAGATTTTATCTTTCCAAAGAACAACTGTTGGTTTCATTGCTTTTGTCTATTGTTTTCCTGTTCTCAATTTCACTCACTTCAAATCTAACTTTAATTCTTTCTTTCCGTCATCTTACTCTGTGTTTGCGTTTGTGTTTACTTTGTGTTTAATTTTCTAGTTACCTATATTAGGGATTCCCTTGTAGCTCAGACGGTAAAGAATCTGCCTGCAATACAGGAGAGCCAGGTTCGATCCCTGGGTTGAGAAGACTTCCTGGAGAAGGGAATGGCAACCCACACCAATATTCTTGCCTGGAGAATCCTATGGACAGAGGAGCCTGGCAGGCTACAGTCCCTGGGGTCCCAAAGAGTTGGACACAACTGATGATAACACTTTCACACTTTTACTTACAAGGTTGTATATTAATGATTTGAGTTCTTTTATCTTTTCTAATATATTCATTCAATATTATGAATTTCTTTCTAAACACTGCTTTCACTGCATCTCATGAATTTTGATAAGCTGTATTTTCATTTTCATTTAGTTTGAAATATTTAAAAAACATCTCTGGAGAGAGTTCTTCTTTAACCCATATTTCCAAGTATTGGGGGATTTTCCAACTATCTGCTGATTTCTATTACATTGTAGTCTGAGAACATATTTTGCAAGATTTACTTTCTTTTAAAAATGTTCAAGTGTGTTTTTTTGCCCAGAATGTGGTGAATGTTCCTTGGTGAATGTTCCATACAAACTTGAGAAGAATGTGATTTCTGCCCTTGTTGAATGATGTAGTCTGTAAACGTCTATTAAGTCCAGCTGATTGACGGTGCTGTTCAGTTCAACTACGCTTTCCTGGATTTGCCCATTACTGATAGTGTTGAAATCTCCAAATATAATAGTGGATTAATCTACTTCTCCTTGCAACTCTATCAGTTGTTCCCTCACATATTTTGATGTTGTTGTTAGTATATATACCTTAATATCCCTACTAATTTACTTCGCTCTGAAGCCTGTCTGAAATTAATATAACTACTCACACTTCTTCTCTTCATTTAGATCTGAGTTTCTAACCTTTATCATTTTCTTTCTCTCTAAAAAACTTTTGATATTTCTCACAAGGCAGGATGACTGGCAACAAATCCTCTCAATTTTTTGCCTGAAAAAGTGTTTATTTCTCCTGTTTATCCCTCCTGTTAATGTAGTATATCTTTCTCCATTCATTTACCATTAATGTATCTGTGTCTTAATAATAAAAGTTTTCTTGTAGTCATCAGTTATGTCTTGATTTAATTCACAAGGACAGTCTCTTTTAATTGATGTTGATTAATAAATTAGATAATTAATAATTATTTATATAGCTGGGTTAATATATACCATTTGTTTTCTATGCACTGTCCTGTTTTTTCCTTTTTTATCATATTCTTTTTCTACCATTTTTATTTTAATAGAGGATTCTATAAGATTATTCTCCTCTCAGCATATTATGCTTAAATCTTTTTATACTGGTTACCCTAGAGTTTGCTACATGTACTTGTAACTAATCCAAGTTCATTTTCAAATAATACTGTACTGCCTTATGGTAACACAAGAATCTTAGAATATTCCCAATTCCTTCTTCCTAGCTTCTATTACAGCTATGATTACTAACTACATTGTTGCTATTATTTTGAACAAACTGTTATCTCTTTGAAGAATAGGGGGGAAAATGGTTTTCATTTTACCTTCACTTATTTCTTCTCTAATAATCTTCCTTTCTTCATTTAGATCTGAGTTTCTAACCTTTATCATTTTCTTTCTCTCTAAAAAACTTTTGATATTTCTCACAAGGCAGGATGACTGGCAACAAATCCTCTTAATTTTTGCCTGAAAAAGTATTTATTTCTCCTTTGCTTTGCCTTGGCTACACTGGGTCTTAGTTGTCGCATATAGGATCTAGCTCCCTGACCAAGGATTGAACCCTAGTCCTCTGCATTGGGAGCATGGTCTTAGCCACCTGACCATCAGGGAAGTCCCTCTCCTTCACTTTTTGCTTTTTTTAACAGTTTAGTATAATTTATTTTATTTAACAATCTAGAAAGCTCACAGCCATCAGCAGTTACAGTGCAATTCCAGGTGCAATTGGGAATTCAGGAATCTCCATGGAGCTGTTAATGTAGTGAACCTTGTATCTCCTTCCCTTTTGAAGGATAACTTTTCAGGGTACAGGATTCTAGTTTAGTGGGTGTTTTTTTTTTTTTTTTTTTCCTTTCAATGCTTTAAATATTTCACTCCATTCTCTTCTTCCTTCCGTGGTTTTTGAAGAGAAATCTGAAGCAATTCTTGTGCTGAGTCTCAATAGGTGAGTTTTTTTTTTTCTTACTTGCCTCGGTGTTTTCTCTAATTTCCATTTTCTTTATGTATGTCTCATTGTAATTTGGGGGTTATTTATTCTGCTTGGTGTTTTTTGAGATTCCTGTGGTTTGGTGTGTTATTTTGGAAAGTCTCAGCCATCATTATTTCAAATATTTTTTGTTCTTTTCTCTTTCCCTCCTGTTGGTATTTCCTTTACATGTATGCTACACCTGTTATTTCATCAAGGTTCTTTGATAGTCTCTTTCATTTAAAACATTTATCTCTTTTCATTTCTGCTTTGGAAATTTCTATTGGCATATTTTTACAAGTGCATTGATTCTCTCCTTCAATGTATAGTCTATTGATGAGCCCATCAAAGGCATCCTTGATTTCTGGTTTTTGTTTTGTTTTTACATTTAGCACTTCATTTTGATTCTTCCTTAGAACGTGCACTTCTATGTTTATATTACACATTTAAGAATTTGCCTGCCAATGCAGGAGATGTAAGAGACAGAAGATCAATCCCTGGGTCAGGAAGATCCCCTGGAGGAGGGTATGACAACCCATTCCAGTATTCTTACCTGAAGAATCCCATGGACAGAGGAGCCTGATGGCTACAGTTCATAGGGTCGCAAAAAATCAGGTATGACTGAAGCAACTTAGCACACACGTTGTCCACTTTTTCCATTAGAACCCTCGTACTTCCAAAATCTATGCCATGTCCGAGTATGATCCTGATGCTTACCCTGTCTCTTCAACCCGCTTTTGTCTTTTAGTCTTCCTTGTAGATTTTTGGTTGAAAGTGAAACATGACATATTGGGTAAAAGAAATTGAGGTAAATAGGCTTTTAGTGTGAGGTTTTATGTTTATCTGGTTAGAAGGTACTTACTTATTGTTTGCTATAGGTGAAGGTAATAGAGGCTAAAATTTCCTCTCTGGTGTATTCGTTACTGTCTCCCCTTTTGTCCTTGGATTTCCTAGAGACTACTTAAGGTCTGAGTTCTGCAGTTCTTGCAGCTATAATCCCCTCTTATGATACAGGGTCCCTAATGGAGTGTAGTTAATGTGTGGAGCCGGGGAAGCACTCTATATAACTTATGATTAGGTCTAGGTATTTAATTGAGTCTGTATTCCTGGGCTATGACCTTACAAGTGTTTCTCAGGTTTTGCTCTGTTCCTTGCTCCCCTACCTCAGGTGAGATAGGCAGGCTAGAGAAAACTGGAATTGGGTGTTTCCCTTCCCACGTGTGCCAGGCAGGAGGAGGTTGAAATTGGGGTTTTTCCTTCCTCTATGTCATGTAGGTATCAGTAAACCACAGTAGGTTAAATTCTAGTAGAACAGTTTCCCTTGGAGGGCAGACTTTTGTTAAGGAGAACAGAATACTCAGGGTGTATTCAAAATGGTTACTTTTCTCCTACCCCTACAAGGAGCAAATGGAGTGCTTTGGTCACTGGGGGTAAAATTCTCGAGTGTGAAGACCCCTCTAAAACTGGCACTCTCTGGAGTTGTTAACTTTCAAGCTTGTCTACACTGAGCCTCCAGAAATTTTCCAATTCAAGTTTTAAGTTTTAATATCCTCATACTGCCTCCAGTCTCTTGGTCAGGAAGATTCCCTGGAGGAGGGCACAGCAACCCATTTCAGTATTCTTGCCTGGAGAATCCCTTGGACAGAGGAGCCTGGCAGGCTACAGTCCAGAGGGTCGCAAAAAATAGGACACAACTGAAGCAACCTAGCAGGCACCGCCTCCAGTAGTGGCTTCTGCACCAGTAAGTTTTGATTCCCTTTATTTGGCTGTCTCTACAATTTTAGGATCAATTATCTATTAGATCTGAGAAGAACGGTTGATTCCCAGCTTGTTCAGCTTTTTTCTTGTTGTGAGGCTGGGAGAGACAACTTGAAACTCATTACACATTGCCTGGAATCTGTAAATCAGTTTTTCTGTTTTTAAAGGATATAGGTGAATATGAGAAATTTGCCTGCAGGTCACATTGCCAGCTACAGCTGTTGAATCAGTGCTGTACAGGGGGGGGGAAGAGAACACTGGCTACCTCCATTAACTCCCTGCATCTCCCAGGACATAAGAGTCACCCTGCTCCAGATTACCAACACTGTTGTTCTCTCTTCAGTGTATTCCAATTCAGAAGTTATATCTTTATCTTTCCAACAATTAACTCAATTTCACACCCAGGATATGAAGTCGTGGACTGAGACAAAGGCATTTTTACAAAAATTTCAGAGACTCACTGTATCTCCTACTTTGGCCTATGTGGGCCATTGAAGGGGGAGTCAGAAAGCAGTGCACTTAATCAAGTGATAATTATTCTCATGATTCAAGACTGTCTTACTCCAACAAGAAAATTCAGCTGAACAAAGCAGAATTAAACTTTATTTTCATCCCTTAGGATTCTTTCTGGATAGCCACCTGGAAGGGATAACACTCAGGCCTGCTTGTTGTTGCTCATCAGTGAAACAAGGAAGCACCATTCCAGGGAATGCTGAGGGTGGAAACCTAAAAAATAGCCTGTATAATCTCACATATTTACCTTTTTTCTTTTTTTTTTTTAACTTTATTTACTTATTTTTGTCTGTGCTGGGTCTTCGCAGCTGCACTCGGGCTTTCTCTAGTTGCAGCAAGCAACGGATATTCTTTGTTGTGGTGTGAGGGCTTCTCATTTTGGTGGCCTCTCTTATTGCAGAGCACAGGCTCCAGGGCATGAAGGCTTTATTAGTTGTGGCTTGTAAACTCTAGAGCATGGGCTCAGTTGTCCCTGCAGCATGTGGAATCTTCCAAGACCAGGGACTGAACCCATGTCCCCTGCACTGGCAGGCAGATTCTTAACCACTGGTCCACAAGGGAAGTTCCCTACCATTTTTTCTTAAGTATTATTCAGGAATCAGGCAAGTAGAGATTTAAGAACAGCAGAGTTTAGAAACTGGGGTAGGCAGAATAGTGGCCTCCCACTATGTCCACTTCCTATTCTCTGTGAATAGGTTCCCTTATACAGCAAAAGTAACTCTTTATATGTGATGAAATTATGAACCTTTAGATAGGGAGAGTACTCTGGATATCCAGGTGGATACAATTTAATCACAAGGGTCCTTATAGGTGAAAGATGGAGGTACTTGTCAGAGACATAGCAGGTTGAAAAACACTTAGCTGGGCACTGCTGACTTTGAAGACAGAGGAAGAAGCCATGGGCCAAGGAATGTTGGAAAAGACAAGGAAACATATTCTCCCCTAGAAACTTTAGAAGGAATACATTCTGCCAATACCTTGATTTTAGCCCAACAAGACCCATTTTGGACTTCTAACCTCAAAAACTGTTAAATTTGTATTATTTTAAGCCACTAATTTGCAATAATTAGTTACAGTACCATGGAGAGGGCAATGGCACCCCACTCCAGTACTCTTGCCTGGAGAGTGCCATGGACAGAGGAGCCTGGTGGGGTGCAGTCCATGGGGTCGCTAAGAGTCAGACGTGACTGAGCGACTTCACTTTCACTTTTCACTTTCATGCACTGGAGAAGGAAATGGCAACCCACTCCAGCGTTCTTGCCTGGAGAGTCCCAGGGACGGGGGAGCCTGGTGGGCTGCCGTCTATGGGGTCGTACAGAGTCGGACACGACTGAAGTGACTTAGCAGCAGCAGTGATGGGAAATTAATATAGTAACCAAACAACCCAACTTAGGTGAGTAGAAGAGGAAATGATGAAGGAGTTTGGCAGGTCCCTTGAATACCTTGACTATCAGTCATGGTTGTATAAACTTTATTACAAAAGATGGATCATTGTTAGATGGCAAATGGGCCAATCAAAAACACGTGTTCACCTGGAGAAGGAAATGGCAACCCACTCCAGTATTCTTGCCTGGAGAATCTCATAGACAGAGGAGCCTGGCAGGCTACAGTCCATGGGGTCACAAGAGTCGGACACGACTTAGTGCACTGTCTCACCCCAGAGATCCTGCCACATATACCACAAAAACCAAACATCCCCCAGTGACCTTGGCCCCACTGTTCCAATCACTCCTAAGTAGGAATTCAGGCACATGTCCACAGAGGTCACAGACAACATACATACGGTTCTGTTATGTCCCATATATTACCCTTTCATGTCCCAAGGAAGACATTTTCTCTTAGAGATTTTCATTTAGTGTATCTTTAAAAAATCTTGTGTTAAACTTGCCTCCATCTTTTTCTTGGGTAAGGACAACCCAGAAATGGCCCTTTTGTGTCTGTGATGTTGCCATTCACAGCTTTCTTGATAGGCCTAGTACAATCTTGAGAACAGGGTTGCTGTATGCTGAATGTCAGACGGTAGCTCTTAGCTTTGCCTATCTTAGGTAGTTATGCTGTGCATTTTTTATTGGTGTACCATGTTTGATTTGTCCCTAATACCTTTGAAGTTTTTCTGAGAAATGAAATAATGCAACATGAACTTATTAAAATACATTTTAAGCCTTTTAACAAAAAAAAAAAACCACGTGTTCAGTTTCATTTCATTTCAAGGGCCAAGTCAGTGTGTCCAGAATTGGCTTGTCAGATGAAAAACCATCTTCTTCTGAAAAAATGTCTCAACAGTGGTGAGACATCCCTGGCAGCCCTGAGACGGGGTCAAAGGGCAGATAGTTTCCCACAAATAGGGAGGTCAGAGCCCCATGTGTCCTCTTCTAACACAAAATCAATGGGGCAACTTTTGCCAGGAGGTACAAGTCCCCCTCAACAGAACAAAGCATAAGCTTTGCTACCTCCCAAGTTAACTGCTGGCTTCTACATCAGGAACATAAAATCCTTTACTTCTGCCAGCCTACGATGAGGGGTAGGAATTTCCAGGGTGATTTCTATTGCAAGTGGTAGTCAGTGATCAGGAAGGGGCAGGCTTGAGAGCTTAATTCTGTTTGTCTTCATCAAAAATGGTGGTTTAGCCACTAAGTCATATCTGACTCTTGGGACCCCAAGGACTATGCCCTGCCAGGCTCCTCTGTCCCTAGGATTTTCCAGGCAAGAATACTGGAGTGTGTTGCCATGCCCTTCTCCAGAGGATCTTCCAGACCCAGGGATTGAGCCCAGGTCTCCTGTGCTGCAAACAGATTCTTTACCAACTGAGCTACCAGGGAAGCCCCAATACATCTACAACTGATCTAGACAGCCTGAAGCTGTGCTGTGCTTAGTCGCTCAGTTGTCTCTGACTCTTTGCAACCCCATGGACTGTAGCCCATCAGGCTCCTCTGTCCATAAGGATTCTCCAGGCAAGAATACTGGAGTGGGTTGCCATGCCCTCCTCCAGAGAATCTTCCCAACTCAGGGATCGAGCCCAGGTCTCCTGCATTGCAGGTGGATTCTTTACCATCTGAGCCACCAGGAAAACCTAAGTGGGAAGCCTATCCCTTCTCCAGGGGATCTTCCCAACCCAAGAATTGAAACTGGGTCTCCTGCATTGCAGGCAGATTCTTTACCAGCTGAGCTAAGACTGCAGCCCCAAAGAGTAATGTCTTTAATCTGTTGGTCTACTCTTCAAAGTGACAGATCAGACAACGACACCACTGGCAACAATTCAAGGGTCAAAAAGTCAAGGTGAGTATTGGCCAGAGCTCTGAGAATAGTCTTCGGTTCTGGCCATTAAGTAAAGTATGTCTGCTTTCATATCAACACAGCTGGTGAGCCACTGGGGCCCGCTCATGGTTTTGGACACCAAAACCAAACCATGAGTGAATTAAGCCCAGACTTTAAGAGAATGTCTGTGAATCAAGGACCCTATTGACCCAGTGAATTTGCTTGAGGTGAAAGGGGTTGGAGGGGGCAGGGCCACAGAGGATAACGTTTCAACCTGACAGTAGCTGCCAGTTCTTGTAAAGCCAAGTTGCTACTGGAGCTAGACCAGCCATGTTATGGAGTATGGTATTTTCACTTGAACAAAAAGGCCTGATTAGCCTCTCAATTGGGGGCAGGAGGAGAAGTGGACTACAGAGGATGAGATGGCTGGATGGCATCACCTACTCGATGGACATGAGTTTGGGTGAACTCCGGGAGTGGTGATGGACAGGGAGGCCTGGTGTGCTGCAATTCATGGGGTCGCAAAGAGTCGGACACGACTAAGCGACTGAACTGATTGAACTGAGTGTCTCCAATACCCAAAATGTCCAATAGGGTGCTGTGATTTTATTCTCTTCCATCTAAAAGAGCAATTTTCAATTCTGGCCTTTCCTATGTCCTGAATCTGAGACTAACAGGAGAGATGCACTTTTTTTTTTTACCACTAGCTGACTTTGGCCTGAGTTGGCTCACTGTCCCCGAGGTTCAGAAAACTGTCACCCATTAAGAGTGGGTTGTTCCTTTGGCTCAGCTTCATCCTGCTTCTATGAAAGATCTGCCTTGTGTAGAGTGAAAAAAGCCCTCAAAGAACTCCCGATGCCAGGCTAAGGCCTGGTTCAGAGAACGAGTGCAGTAGCCTAAGTCCCCCACAAAATAATACCGAGAAACAGTCTCAGAGAAAAAAAATTTACATTTTCTTATTTGAAGGGAAAAATGTAACGAACGAAAACGGTAAAAACCACAAATGATGTAAGATGTCTCCATCACTCCCGTGACTGCTACTCTTTCTTCACAAGGCATTTCCTGTCCTTTCACATTATTTTTGTGAGCCTATGGACCCATTTATTCTTACACAAACGGGTGGCTACTTCCTTGTCGACGTCCTGGTAGGTCAGACGTGGCCTCGCTACTCTGAACCGCACGGCCGCCTCCCGGGACTCGGCACTTTCACTCTCACGCGCTCAGCACGGACGATCCCAGATCAGTCTCCTTTGGAACACTCACCGCTGCGCCGCCAGATCCCAAAAGGCAGCATCGTTTGAGTCCAGGAAATGTGCGTTTAAAACGGAGACTGTATCACCGCCTCCAAGAGGTGCCGACCAATGCGGAGATGCTCGTGCTTTCCAGAGCTCTCCCAGGGTACTATCAACTTTCCGATCGCCAGAAAACTGGCCTTGGAAAATTTCAACTTGCATTTACCTCGTCAGATGTAAGGCAGACCGTCGCTTCGCACTTCTAAACGCCATATGCACTTCCAACGCAGCTTTGGGAATTTGCTTCGGTGCCCAAAGCTCGTTACTCTGTCCCCTTTGCGCGGACTTAACATGTGGCTGACCTCAGCTACTTCCGAGATCCGCGAACACCAAGTCGTCCCGGCCAACATCAAAGATGGCGTCCAAGCCCGCAACCTATCCTCTGCGCACGCTCCGCTAGCCTCCACGTGTCCACTCTCGATGCCCGTCCCCCAGGTTCCACTCTAGCCGCCGCGTTCAGTGGTTGCCACCGCCCGCCAATCGCAGGGCCAGGACGCTGTGGGCCCCGCCCAGCGGATCAGCTGAGGGATCTGCGATGTCTGTTGACAGCAGCGGTGGCTGCGCGGCCGGTTCCGGGTTCGGCGCGGGGAGGGGGGTAAGCTGGCGACGGGCGCGGGCGTCCGGCGGGACGCTGGGGAGGCTCGCGGCGCGGGCCGCAGCGGTGGGGCGCGGGCGCCGAGGAGGAGCGGCAGGCCGCAGCCTCTGCCCTTGCGGTCCGGGTCTCACCCGACGTTTCCGGGTCTCGTCAGATGTGAATCCGATGGAGCGGCCGGGGGAAGGCGAGCAGCCGCCCCAGCAGCAGCCGTGGGGGAGGCTTCTTCGCCTGGGCGCCGAGGAGGGCGAGCCGCACGTCCTCCTGAGGAAACGGGAGTGGACCATCGGGCGAAGAAGAGGTGCGGGGCGGAGAGCGGGCATGGGAAACGTGGGACCGGCGGGGGACAAGCCTGGGGATGGGTCAGGGCACGGGGGCGGGGACCAGGGACCCGGGATGGGGTGGGGGACGGGGACCGAAGGACAGAAGCCGGGGGCTGAGGGCGGAAGCCTGGTGATAGGAGCAGGGCGAGACCGGGCCCACCGGGCTATGGGAGGACCCTGGGCGGGGCGCATTCTGCCGTCCAGTTTTTCCGGTGGAATGGGCTTTCGTGTAACAGCTGCCATGTATTCACTTAATGGTCTGCCCAGTCACTTCTGAGTGCTTCATTCAGGTTATTTAATCCTCACCACAACTTTATGAAGTAGTTATAATAATTTTTCCCCGGGAATGCAGTCTTCTCAAGTTTATTACTACCCAAGGCATCTTCTCTAACCTTAATAGAAATGAAATTAGAAAGCAAAGCAGAAGGAACACTGGAAAATCCAGATATGTGGAAATTAAATAACATTCTTAAAGAAGCAGTGGGTCTAAGAAGAAATCCAAAGGGAAATTAGAAAATATCTTGACATAAGTAAAAATATGAAAATGTGAAAATCGCTCAGTCATGTCCAACTCTTTGCGACCCCATGGACTATATGCATGCATGCATGCATGCATGCTAAGTCGCCTCAGTTGTGTCCGACTCTGTGCGACCCTATGGACAGCAGCCCACCAGGATTCTCCAGGCAAGAATACTGGAGTGGGTTGCCATTTCCTTCTCCTCGTGGACTATATAGTCCATGGACCTCCAGGCCAGAATACTGGAGTGGGTAGCCTTTCCCTTCTCCAGGGGATCTTCCCAACCCAGGGATTGAACCCAGATCTCCCGCATTGCAGGAGGATTCTTTACCAGCTGAGCTATCAGGGAAGCCCCAAACTATAATGTACCAAAACTTAGGGGATGCAGATAAGCAGTGCTTAGAGGGAAATTTATAGCTGTAAACAACTACATTAAAAAGATCTCAAGTCCCAGCTCTTAGAATAGAGTTGCTCAAATATTTGTTGATTTCATGAAAGGGGAAGCTAAGGACTTGAAGAAAGTCACACAAGTAGTGAGAGGAAGAGCCCTCACCCTCCATGCTTACTGCCTCTGCTGCTGCTAAGTCACTTCAGTCGTGTCTGACTCTGTACGACCCCATAGACGGCAGCCCACCAGGCTCCCCCATCCCTGGGATTCTCCAGGCAAGAACGCTGGAGTGGGTTGCCATTTCCTTCTCCAGTGCATGAAAGTGAAAACTGAAAGTGAAGTTGCTCCGTCGTGTACTGCCTCTAGACCTCTGATAATTTAACCTCCCTTGTAGCTTTTATACTGAGAGTGCAGTGCGCTAATGAGGCCAACAAAAATATTTTGGTTTTATGCAAATTAATAAATTGTGACTCTGGGAATTCCTTGGTGGTGCAGTGTCTGAGACTCCGCACTCCCAATGCAGGGGAACTGGAGTTCCATCCCAGGTCAGGGAACTAGATCCCACATGCCCCAATTAAGTTCACATGATGCAACTTAGACCTGATGCAACCAAATAAATAAATATTTTTAAAAATTAAAATAATACATTGTTATTCTGACTTTATACTTTAAACAAGAGAGAATGAGAAAGATTACTATTTAAAAGCAAGTATTTTTTGGCTTCATTTTACCCAGTACGATGTACCTGTACCTGTTTTTCTGTTGGGATCTTTTGGGAGACAGTATTAAACCCCAGCATCAAGTTATTATTTTTTTACAACTTTAAAAATATTTATGGATTATTAGAAACTTTTCAAGATGCATTAATTCGTGTAAATGGATGTTTGAGGAAGAGCAAAAGCCCTGGAGACCGCCACCTCCAGGGCCACCATGACACCAGCAGAAGCAGCAGCAGCACCACCACAGCACAACTTACTTTGGGTTAAAAATTTACATTTCAATGCCTTTGTACCTACTTCATAGGGTCACTGTGAAGATTAAAAGAAGCCTGGCTAAGAGTTAGCACTTAACGTTAGCCATTGTTATTATAACACAACACTATAGTATCACTTTACACGTTAATACAAGGAAGCTCCAATACTTTGGCCACCTGATGCGAACAGTTGACTCATTGGTAAAGACCTTGATGATGGGAAAGATTGAAGGCAGAAGGAGAAGAGGGCAACGGAGGATGAGGTGGTTGGATAGCATCACTGATTCAACGGACATGAACTTGGGCAAACTCCAGGAGATAATGAGGGACAAGGCGGCCTGGTGTGCTGCAGTCCATGGAGTTGCAAAGAGTTGGACATGACTTAGTGACTGAACAACAAAGCAAGGAACATAAATATGTAGTTGAGCTGATTCAATGAAAGTCCTTTCCTTGAATGTATTAACCTTTCCAGCAAAATGTAGAGTTTAAAAGTCTGCCCAGGCCTCCATAACAAAATACCACAGATCAGGAAGCTTAAACAACAGAAATTTATTTCTAGGAAGTCCAAGATCAAGGTGTCAGTTGATTTGTTTCCTGATAAGAACTCTTCTTCCTGGATCACAGAGAGCTGCCTTCTCTTTCTGTCCTCTCATACTGGACCAAGAGACCTGTGGTGTCTCCCTCTTACAAGTATTTCAACCCTCTCAAATTAAGGCCCTACCCTGATGATCTTATTTAACTTTATCATCGACAGTCACTCTCTCTAAATACAGTCACTTTAGGGGATAAGGTTTCAGTGTATAATTTTGGGGGGCACACAGGTTATAGAACTTGATTATTTTAAAACCGTTACACACCTGCTATGTACTAGGCATTATTTTGAGAAAAAGGGGGAGCTGAGTTGATGTGTGTTGGGGGGAAGAGGGAGTCCTCGCCTTCCCAAAGAGCTCCCCATTCTTGGAGAGTGGCAGAAATGCATACCAGCCATGGAGAGATTAATGAACTGAAAGACAAGCACACAATATTCTAGTTCTCAATTGGAATGCTGATGTTCTGGCATGGAGAAGCCTATTAAAGCCCCACTCCGGTGCCACAGTGACCAGCCTGGCTCTGGGGCTGTGAGACCATCCTGGTGGTTTTGTTAAGTGTAATGGGACAGTCTTGAACACAGGTGAAATTCACTTCAGATAAATGTAACAAAATACTTCCCATAATGTAGAGTGTTTGGGCAAATAAGGTTTAAGGGTTATGGAAGCATAGTTCACACTTAGTAAAATTTGCCCCTTTTAGGTGTTCAATGAGTTTTGAGAAATGGAGGCACCACTACCATCAAGATACAGAACATTTCTATCACTTCAGAAAGTTCCTGGTGGTCTTTTGGAGTCTGTCCCTGCCCTTTCAACCTTAAATCCTGACACTCACCTATATGATTTCTCTCCCTGTAGTTCTGCCTTTTCCAGAACACCGTCTAAAGCCATCTAAGGGAAATCACACATTATCGCAGCACTGTCTTTGGGTCCGGCTTCTTTCTCTTGGCTGGTGCTTTTGAGGTTCACCCTTGGCAGTTATGTGTATCAAGTGTGTTCCTTTTTGTTGCTGGGTGGTGGTCTGCAGTGTGTGTATGAATTTGCCACCAGTTGATGGGTACTTGTACTGTACTGCTTCCCACATTTGGTTATTAAAAATAAAGCTACTGTAGGGAATTCCCTAGCTGTCCAGTGGTTAGGACTGTGTGCTTTCACTGCCAAAGGTGCAGACTCAATCCCTGGTTGAGGAACTAGGATCCTACAAGTCGCAGGTCATGGCCCCCAAAACAATAAAATAAAGCTACTATTAACCTTAGTAGCTATGGTGCAAACCTATCATAGCCAGATTAGTGACTTGGTATTAAAACACTCCTGAAAGCATTTATTCTTTTGATTTTAGGAGAGAACAAAGTATTTGAACATTTCCCCTTGGACTTAATGAGAATGCAGTGATTGTATTCAGTTATAGATACATTCCTGTTTTGTTTTAAATTTTCTTAAACATGTACGTGTGCCTGTGATAACTCACTCATATTTTTGTGACTGTCATTGCTTCAATTTTGTGACCATTTATGAAACCTTAGATTACACAGAAGAAATTCAGGACTACGATACTGAAGATATTTAATAAGCCCCTTAGGTTTTTCTCAAAGTTCTATAATACTTACCAGGTTGTCTGCATACATGTGCATATTGTAAAAACATCACCATGAAGCTGTTGATGTATAGCTAGAGGTGTTGATGGGGTATATCCTCTGGGTAATGAGGAAGCAGAAAGGTTCAAGACATAGTCCCTTTTCCTTTTGGATTAACACTCAAATGCTTTTTGGGTCTTGACTTAGTGAGTCTTGACTTCTGGTCGTATGATATCATTAAACGAAGCATAGTGTTGTGCCCAGTACCCACAGTTGTATTCCCCTTCTCTGCACACCCTCCTCTCTGTTTTAGGTTGTGACCTTTCATTCCCTGGCAATAAATTGGTCTCTGGAGATCACTGTAAAATTACAGTGGATGAAAAATCTGGTCAGGTATCACTGGAAGATACCAGGTAAGCTCTTTCTGAACTTCGTTCCTGTTTCCTCTTACAGCTTCAGGAAGCCGACTTTAGCCAGTGATTGCAGAGAAGGGACAAAGGCCCACTTTGTATAGCTCAGAAGTCTGCTAGGGTCTCTGGGTATTGGGAGATATATTTTCTGGCTTCTAGGATGGGCTACTGAGTGACACTGGTGCTAGTGACAATTCTTGAATGTTTTCAGATTAAAGCAAAAATGTCTCAGAAGTAAGACTTAAAAGGCAGTGGTACATTTTGGGTTTTTACAAACATATGCAAGTTAGGCTTCCCCAAATCAAGAAGTTTGCCTTTCTTTTTTACTATTACACCACATAAGTAGTGTGTGAAAGTCAAAAGCTTTCCAAATTGCACTCACCCACTAAAAATATATACATATTTATTTTGTATTAATAGGATTATACTATTATACTGTTGTTGTAATAACCAAAGGCTCAGTGGCTGAAAACAACAGCAATCTGGGATATGATAGGCATGGGGGCCCAAAGTCCAACTCAGGTCTCATTGGTGTCAGCTCTTTCTGGAGGCTCTAGAGGAGAAGCAGCTGTCTTCTGTCCCAGCTTCCAGAAGCCACTGCCTCCCTTGGCCGAGGTGGCTGAAGGGGCAGGGATGTTCCACGCAGAAGAAACAGCAGCTGCAGAGGTCCAGAAATGCCAGCAGGAAGACCCTGATGTCCACACTAGAGAGACCAGACTTTAGTCTGAGAACAGTAGGGAGTCACCAAGGGGTTTAAGCACCCCTTGGAGAAGGAAATGGCAACCCACTCCAGTATTCTTGCCTGGAAAATCCCATGGATGGAGGAGCCTGTAAGCTACAGTCCATGGGGTCGCAGAGTCGGACACGACTGAGTGACTTCACTTTCACTTTTTAAGCAGAAACGTGAAATCAGACTTTTGGGTTAGAAAGAGCTTGAGGATGGATCTTGAGCCTGGCAGCAGAGCCGTGGCTGTGTGAGACAGCTTTGCTGGTCTCTGTAAGTGGGCTTTTACTGGGAAGGCAGCCCAGCCTTCCAGGGACCTGCTGCCAGCTGCTGAGGACTCGAAACAAGAGATGGTGTGACAACACCGCCTGCACTATTTACTGTCTGGCCTTACACAGAAACCTAGAGTAGTGGAAGCCTGCTCAGAGGCCGGGCTAGAGCCTCTTCCTCACTGGGAGTCGTAAGAGTGCAGCCATGGAGTTAGGGCCGGGGCAGACCGAGTGCCCAAAATTGGCTAAGGGGGAGGAGGTTGCTCAGGTGCGCTCTTCCCCTTGGTTGCAGTCTAGTCTCTGTCCACTCAGGAGGATCTCCTCAGGGAGGCGCCTCCTGTCCCGTCTGACTCAGGCTTCTGTCTCTCCCAGTAGTATCCACTGCCCTCCCATCCAGCAGTGTGGTCCCTGATTTTCTTTTTTAATATTTATTCGCTTATTTTAGGCTCTGCTGGGTCTTCGTTGCTGTACCAGGCTTCCTCTAGTTGTGGCAAGCGCGGGCTACTCTTCCTTACTGTGCATGGCCCTCTCATTGCAGTGGCCTCTTTTGTTGTGGAGCATGGGGCTTCTGCACTTCTATAGTTGCAGCACACACACTCTAGAGACCAGGCTCAGCAGTTGTGCTGCACAGGCTTAGTTGCCCCATGGCATGCAGAATCTTCCCGGACCAGGGATACAGCCTGTGTCCCCTGCATTCGCAGGCAGACTCTCACCCACTAGACCACCAGGGAAGGCCAAAAGGGGGCCAAAGTCCAACTCAGGTCTCATTGGCGTCAGCTCTTTCTGGAGGCTCTAGAGGAGAAGCAGCTGTCTTCTGTCCCAGCTTTCAGAAGCCACTGCCTCCCTTGGCTGAGGTGGCTGGAGGGGCAGGGATGTTCCATGCAGAAGGAACAGCAGCTGCAGAGGTCCAGAAGCGCCAGCAGGAAGACCCCGATGTCCACGCTGGAGAGACCAGACTTTAGACTGAGAACAGTAAGGAGTCACTAAGGGGTTTAAGCACCTGATTAACTGGTCCCTGATTAACTGGAGTGGCATCCCAAGCACAGGAATCACACTGTCTTCCTGTCATCGGTAGTTGTGTGTTGATTTGCTTCTGCCCAGAGCCTGTCTCAGGGCTTCCCAGGTGGCACTAGTGGTAAAGAACCTGCCTGCCAATGCAAGAGACGTAAGAGATGTGAGTGATTCCTGGGTCATGAAGATCCCCTGGAGGAAGGCATGGCAACTCCAGTATTCTTGCCTGGGAAATCCCATGGACAGAGGAGCCTGGCAGGCTTCAGTCCATGGGTTTGTACAGAGTCAGACGCAACTGAAGCAACTTAGCACGCAGAGCTTGTCTCATGGGGGCCGTTGGTGCTCATGTGACGAATGAACTGAGAGGGGCTAAGGCTGCTGGAGGGAGGGGTAGGTCTGTGGACAGAGTCTGGTGCAGAAGAGAAGCTGGAAGTCAAAGCACATGCTGCTGGTGGATTCCAGGGCTTCACCAGGAGGAGAACATGAGTTTGGAACACTGAAGATGTTCAAACACTTGACAACATCATTTGGCTGTGAGTGAAGCACAACAGGCAAGGATTTCCTTGAGAGAATTGTAAGGCGGCACAAGTGTTTATATCATTCCTATGAGTATTTATCATTTTCAAGGTGATAGGGGCTTCCCTGGTGGTCCAGTGATTAAGACTCCACACTTCCAGTGCTGGGGGTGTCAGTTCAGTCCCTGGTTGGGGAATGAGATCCCATGTTCTGTGCGCCACCGCCAAAAACTTTTTTCAATTAAAAAAAATTGAACTGCTTTTCTGCTGATTGTAGAAGAGGAAACTTTTAACTCCAAGTTATTTTAAGTAAGATAAATTCCATTTTGTTGCCCCTACAGCGCCAATGGAACTGTCATTAACAAGCTGAAGGTTGTTAAGAAGCAAACTTGCCCTTTACAGACTGGGGATGTCATCTACTTGGTGTACAGGAAGAATGAGCCAGAACACAGTAAGAGGGGGGTTTCCTGGGCTGGACCCACAGGTGAGGTGTGGCAGGGGGCCCTGAAACAGCTGGAAAGCATTGTGGGAAGAGGCTTATTGAAGCCAGTATTTCCTGAAGGAATGTTAGCTTACCTGCATCCCTTTTGTGTTTATGTAGATTCTTGGTGTGGGTAGTGTCTGTTGAAGAATGGGAGTGTTGGCCTCGCAGTCTGAGCCCCAGCCATTCTTCAGAAATGCCACCGTGGTCATGACCCACGGGTCTCAAAATGGTAGCCAAGGAGAAGTGAGTGTATGGGGAGGGGTAAGCTGACAGAAAAAGACTCCTAAATTGAGAACAAGACTTAGAATGGGGGCTGGAGGCCACAGATGGCTCTGCTCTGGGACACTTGACAGTAGACAGCAGAGGTCAGACTGGAGCTTGTCCCAATCTGAGCATCCACATTTGTGTTTGTGGAAGAAGAATGATGCAGGACAGAGTTAGGGGAGTCCTTCAAATGGTGCCCCCAAAATAGGAAGAAGGGGGCGGATGTTCCCTAGGTTGTCCTCAGCATAGTCAAAGCCACCCCTGGCCACACAGAAGGATCTCGTGTCCGCTTCTGGTGGTTTGAAATATGCAAGGCATAGAGACTCATCCCTCCTTGTTGCTCTGCTTCCCTTAGCCTCTTCATGCCAGATGAGTTTCCTGAGGCTTATTTATTTTGGCTTTGGTTCAGTTGTTTTGGATCACTTGCTTTAAATTCCCTTAAACTGGCAGCTGTGGTTACTAGCTGATAAGTCAAAATAGTGGCTGTGAGGTAATGGGAGGAAACAGAAGAGAAATGTGAGTTCTCACCTGGCACGTGACTGACAGTGCTCTGATTTGGTTAATTCCTTTCAGACGTGGCATACCT
Source organism: Bubalus bubalis (assembly GCF_019923935.1). Taxonomy (NCBI): domain Eukaryota; kingdom Metazoa; phylum Chordata; class Mammalia; order Artiodactyla; family Bovidae; genus Bubalus; species Bubalus bubalis. The sequence goes on along the minus strand of NC_059173.1, from coordinate 28,186,356 downwards.
CTACGAATCTCTAAATGAAAAGCAAGGTGTAACACAAGACTCCTTTGGTAAGTGGGATTTTCCGAGAGGAGTGGGTGTGTGTAAAGTGGGTCTGTGTGTTGACTGTCTCTGTCAACAGGAATAGCTTGCCTGAGGCGGTGGTGCCCATCTGTGCCCTGACTGTATTTTCCTCCTGCTCCTTCTGTGTTCACAGAAGCTAATAAAGAAAATGTGTTCCACGTGACCAAAGATACCTCAGGTGCAGGGCGAGGTGACGATCCTCAGGATCCCCAGGTCCTGCTGTCGTCGCCCGCCACTCAGGTGTGCTTTGAGGAACCACAGCCATCGACGTCCACGTCGGACCTCTTCCCCACGGCCTCTACCTCTTCCATGGAGCCCACCTCCGCAGGCCGAGGGCCTCCCTCCAGCTCCAGTGAGAATGGGGGTCTCAGGGCAGTAGCTACAGTGCTTTCTATTCACTCTTCCTGCCCTCTGTTGTTACGGAGACAGACAAGCACTGAGGAGTTCAGTGGTGGCGTCAGGCATCAGGCTGTCAGTAGTAAGGTTTCTGTAGCAGTTGCTGTCTTGTTCCATCCTCAAGAGAAAGCCTGGGGATAGGGGACTATAGCAGTGTGGTATTTTTTTACAGGCTATATAATTCATATACTGTAAAAATCACATAGAATGAACCCTTCCAGTTTTCTGGGTTTTTTAACGGCATCTTGCATCACCTGCGCCTAGTTTGAATTAGTGACACTTCGATCTGCTGTCTCTTCTTCTGAGGTGGGTGAATCAGACTTTCTTGTTTGTCCCTCTCACAGGCTCCAGAGGTACAGACATATCTCCAAAGGAGTGTGGTCCATCTGTGACAAGTGATGAAATCTCCAGCTTCCCTTTAATTCTCCCAGACAGAGAGGGGGCTTCCTTTTCTCTGTCGGAACCCCAGGATCAGGAGGATTTGGAGCCTGTTAAGAAGAGAGTAAAAGCAGGTCAGAATCTCAAGGTTTCATGTAACCTCAGGGCCCCAGCAGGACCATCCAACCTGTACCTGTTGGGGCCCCACCATCTGCCAAAGCCTGAGGATGCTGTCTTAGGCTGACAGCAGATGGCAGCCTGGGCCCTTTCTTTACTGTTCGTACCATTGGGATTGAACTGTGTTTACTGCCAGGGTATGCTATCAGTCTGCAAACTGCATTCTTTTTTTTTTTTTGGCTGTGCCGGGTCTTCATTGCTGCACAAGCTTTTCTCTAGTTACAGCAAACAGGGCTACTCTCTAGTGACATGTGTGCGCTTCTCACTGTGGTGGTTTCTCGTTGCAGAGCTCAGGCTCTGGGGCTTGCAGGCTTCAATCGTTGTGGCTCTGAGGCTCCAGAGCACAGGCTCAGTAGTTGTGGTGCTTGGGCTTAGTTGTGGTATGAGGGGTCTTCCCAGATCAGGGACTAAACCCACGTCTCCTGCATTAGCTGCTGCTGCTAAGTCAATTCAGTCGTGTCCGACTCTGTGCGACCCCATAGACAGCAGCCCACCAGGCTCCCCTGTCCCTGGGATTCTCCAGGCAAGAATACTGGAGTGGGTTGCCATTTCCTTCTCCAATGCATAAAGATGAAAAGTGAAAGTGAAGTCGCTCAGTCGTGTCCGACTCTGAGCGACCCCATGGACTGCAGCCTACAGGGCTCCTCCATCCATGGGATTTTCCAGGCAAGAGTACTGGAGTGGGGTGCCATTGCCTTCTCCGTCCTGCATTAGCAGGCGGGTTTTTTTTACCACTGAGCTACCAGGGAAGCCCCTGGAAACCATATTCTCGAGTTGTGACTCTGTCCTGATACAACAGCCAATTTTTAAGAGTATGTTATCTTTAAGTGATAGTTTGAAACTTCACATTAAAGACAATTTAGAGAAAAATCTATGCTTTAAAAGCGAAAGTTAAAAAGACTGTAAAAAATGTTAGGGAATGTAGTTGGTAAGACAGTAGCTGTAAGGCAGACCTGAGGGCTGCCCGTGGATTGGAGCAGTGTGATGGGAAGGAAGTGGGCCTTAGAAAGAAACTGTATTGTCTAGTGTATTGAGTGGAAAATGAGTTGATTGACCTGGGAAGGTATGGAATGAATTGGCAGCAGATACATAAACAAGTATAAAAATGAAGCCATTTTTAATTATCAGAAATGAAAAAGTATATAAGAAAGGAAATTCTAATATGCTGTTTGACTGAACAGACTATTTAAGCATAGTAATATACCTACAATATACTGACCCAATAATTGTGTTAGAATAATATTGGGAAGGCTACTCAAAGGGCAAAATCCTTCTCTGTTTTAATGGATATCAGGAGATGATACCTAAAATCTTCAGCGTAAACGTAGCGTGACAATCCAGAAACACAGAGGCTGGGACCAGAAGAAACAGCTAAAAGACATTGTTAGGCAGCAAGAAAGTCCTTTCCTCAGAGGAGGGGGGGATGGTGAAGGTGAGCAGAGGCTGGGGCAGAGGGCTGCTGCTTTTGTTTTCTTTTAAATATTTGACTTTTTAAATCATGTTTCTCTAATAAATTAAAAGTAAAAATTAATCTGTGATAAGGAAAATTAAACATGTCGGCCAAAAAAAAAAGAAAATATTTTAAGCTCCTGGTAACATTTTTAAATTTAATTATTTTTTAATTGGAGTATAGTTGCTTTACAGCATTATAGTAGTTTCTGCTGTGCAGCAATAAGAATCGGCTATACATATACATATATGCCATCCTTCTTGAGCCTCCTTCTCACCCACCCCCCACCCCATCCCACCCATCTGGGTCACCACAGAAGCACCCAGCTGAGCTTCCTGTGCTGCACAGCAGCTTCCCACTGGCTATTTATTTTATATATGATAGTATGTGAAATATGTCAATGCTGCTTTCCCAGTTTGCCCTACCTCTCCTTCCCCAACTGTGTCCACAAGTCTCTCTAGGTCTCTGTCTCTGTTCCTGCCCTGCAAATAGGTTCATCAGTGCTCCTGGTAACATCTGATGGTCTGTATTTTCTAGCACTTTCCTGTATGCATATGAGTCACATTTTTTTACTTAAACAAAAATGACTTCATACACAAATGCTATTTGACAACTGGCCTTTTCTCGTACCTATGTATCCTGAGTGTCTTTTTATACTATTAACTGTTCTAAAACACTACTTAAATATACCAGATTATGAAACTTATTTTGAACCTTCTTAAAAATGCCCTTTGAAATACACAAAGGAAGAGGTCTTCTGTCCACAGTTTAAGACATCTGTAAATACAAGAGATGTGTTGCCTCCATGGTCATGATGGTCAGAATGTGTCCCTTCCCTTGCAGATGGGGAGCCAGACCTTAACCTGCCCATACTGGTCACAGACCCAGGCAGAGACCCTCCCGCTGCCCTTGACGTCAGAGCCGAGGCCATGAAGCCAGACAAGATGGAGGAGACGCTCACATGCATCATCTGCCAGGACCTGCTGCACGACTGTGTGAGGTGCGCCCACATGGGGTCCTGTGGGAGGCCAAGGGTGGGGTGGGCCTTTGGGTCAGGTCAGAGGCTGCACCCGCTGAAAGTGCCATAGCCGTTTTCCTTGTATGGCCGACAAGCCAGAAACCAGGCTGGTGACTGAAGCTACAGAGGAGCCCGAGAGACTGAGGTGCTATGGCTCTGACCTCGGGTTGGCCTCGGGCGGAGCAAAGGAAGCTTGGCAGTTAGCATGGGCGAGCCTCCTAGAATGATCTCTCGTTGCTTCTCTGTGGGAACTTGGAATTAATCTGTCTGAAGTTCAGCTGAAATGCGTGTCCTTTCCACCCACTCCCCGTGTCTCTGCTCTTCCTCCCTGGCCCTCCCTAGGGTGCCATGTGACCTCTAGTTTCTTTTTTTTTCTACTTTCTTGTAGTTGACAGGCACAGAGTTAGAGCAGTTGAGGTGCCATGTTTTTGCACAGGGACTGTTTCTCTGGCGGGTTTTGGAAGGCAGGTGGCTTCCCCTGGCATTAGTTGAGGATGCAGACCCCGCCAGCAGCTGACCTCACGCATGGTGTGGGTGGAATGCCCAGGAAGCACAGGCTCAAGGCCCTGCTGAGGCAAAAGAGCATAAGGGCTGGGGATGGGCAGTTGGCTCATTTTTCTGTTTTGTACCCGAACCTCAGTCTGAGCAGGGCCATTTCCTCCTCCGAGGAAAGAGGCAGCATGACCCTGGGTCCTTGATCCTCACGCCCCAGGCCAGCCATGCCCCTGGAGCCCTGCATCCAAGGGGCTGCTGCACTTGCTGGGGAGACGCTCCACCCACGAGTGCCCCCAGGCCTCTGAAGCCCATCCTGTGCCCTCAGCCTGCAGCCCTGTATGCACACCTTCTGCGCTGCCTGCTACTCAGGCTGGATGGAGCGGTCTGCCCTGTGCCCCACCTGCCGCTGTCCGGTCGAGCGCATCTGTAAAAACCACATCCTCAACAACCTGGTGGAGGCGTACCTGCTGCAGCACCCGGACAAGAGGCGCAGTGAGGAGGATCTGCGCAGCATGGCCGCCAGGAACAAGATCACACAGGACATGCTGCAGCCCAAGGTCAGGAGGGCCTTCTCCGATGAGGAGGGCAGCTCCGAGGACCTGCTGGAGCTGTCGGACGTGGACAGTGAGTCCTCGGACGTTAGGTGAGCCCCTTGGGCCTGGAGCGGGGTGGGCGGCCCAAGTCTGACCACCCCCCAGGACCTGCTGGTCCAGGCCACTGCTGAGGTGCAACCCGGCAGCCGTGTTGCCTGCCTTGTGCCAAGCACGCCACTCATTCAGGTGACCGTGATGAGGCTTGCTCACGGCCCTGCCTCCTGTGATAGCCTTTTTTCTCTTTGGTTATGCAGTGGAACATTTATTCTATTTTTTTGTTGCTTATCTGTATTGTTTTCCAGTTTATTAAGATATAACTGACATACAGCCTTATAGAAGTTCAGGGTGTGTAGCATAATGCTTGGGCTTAATTATTGTGACAGACTGGCCACAGGAAATGATACTTTTTTATTTGCTGAGTCCTCATCAAGTGCCTTGATTCACCAGCTGATACAAGTACCACATAAGCACACTCACTCTCCACAGCTTACCTAGTGAACATACGTCCTAGAATATCACTTGAGGTACTTACCATCTGTCAGGGTATTATTACAGAAAAGCCACAGCCACCTGGTAGACAGGGTGCAGTCCTAGGAGACCTTATTTTATTGGCTGATGTCTCCTGACTTAGAAGTCCAGGGTGTGAATTTTTGTGTTGAGGCCATAATATTTAAAAAGACAAACCCCCACCCCCAGTTTGTCTCTTTTCACAAAATTTAGCACATAATGTTCAAGCAAAAAGAAAACCAAAAATCACTTTTGTGTGAGGTTTTTATTATATATTCATCCATTCATACACATGTGTAGTCATACATGCTTAATTATTTTTTTATTACTTAAGACATTTTTTGTAATATTTTGAAACCTAGGACAAAACCGCAGTGCACATTCTGTGTTTACAGTTTAGTCCACATGTCGTTATTTCTTGGAGACAAGCATGTGGAAGTAGGATGTTCATGTCAGGAGTCTCAGTGAGAGGATACCTTGCTGTACTTCTGACGTCTGCTTGAGCTCAAGATTGGCGCTCGACAAATGCCCGCTGTTGAGTGCAGGTGGCGGCACTCCCCGGGGTGTGTGGAGGGACAGCAGTGATCCCCGAGACACTCGGGGTATTGGGACAGGCAGGTAACTTAGTTCCATTTACATCTTTTTCTTACAAACATGGCTGAGTGTCTTTTCAATGTTTCTGCCTTTTCTAGTCATGTCTTGCCTGTCCTTCCCATGGGTGGCAGGCTCAGGCAGGCATCCTCTGACTGAGACCAGAGGAGAGTCCACATATGCCTTTCTTGTGGATTATGTTTTACCATCTGCAGGTTTGAAGGCTCAGCTGAGGAGCATACAGCTGAAAGGCGCTGTGGACAGCAGCATCCAGCCCTGTGCATTTTCAGATTTTAATGAGGGGAAGGGTGTGCATGAGTGGCATCAGACCTGCAAGAGCGCACCCTGCCCAGTGTGGGGACAGGAAGGCTCCACTCCAGGGGATGCCTCAGGGGGTCGAGGGGCAGGCAGGAGATGTCTCCAGATCCCAGGAGTGTCTGAGGGAGAGAGCGCTGGAGAAGTGTGGGAAAAGGGGGGCTGGGAGGTGGCAGGGAGCAGAGCCTGCCGACTGCTGCTGTGCAGGGTGAGTGTAGGGGGCTAGGGGGTGCTGGAGGGCAGCTGTCCTTCCCCTTCACACACACCAGGTCCAGTGGCTGATGCAGAGCTGAGACATGGAGGTGGGACGAGGCCCATGAGCTGGGGTCTGGGTCTTGGCTTGTCATTTGGTCTGGGGCCGTTGTCGCTACCCTCAGCCTCACACACCAACCAGAGCGGGTGTCATCTCATCCCCCCGAGCTCTGTGCTTTCCTTGCAGCCAGCCGTCCATCGTGTGCAGACAGTGCCCTGAGTACCGCAGGCAGGCGGGGCAGCCCCTTCCCTACCCAGGGCCCGGCAGCGAGCCAGGGGCACCGCAGGTTCCCGGGGATGCACCGTCCACGTCCGCCAGTGTCACGGCAGGTGAGATGGCCACTCCCTCCTTGCTGTCCTGACCGCTCTGGGTGTGGGTGGCGCTTCTGCTGGCTCTTCTCTGCTCAGATAGCTCGTTGCTTTTCGTGACCTGTTTTGAGCTAAGAAACCAAATAATCAGCTTTATTTGTGGATCTCCGCTCTTGAACACACAGTCCTGATTCTGACACCCTTCCCCACCCCTCCCCGCTACTACCTTGGGACAGTCAGCATGCCCCGGGATGCTTGCCAAAGATGAAGTGACCATCACACATGGGCCCCTCCAGTGAGGGACTGGCCTCTTTCCAGCAACAGGATATCATGTTACCAGAGCCGCCCTGAACTGTCTGTTCACTGCCCATTTCAGTGGATGAGTTCCTAGGCGCCATTAAGAAAGGAAAAATGAAATGTGGACTGTGGTTTGTGGCCCTACATTGTAGGGCCTGGCCTCCTTGCCACTGTCAGCCTGAGCCTGTCTAGAGGCCACTGACCTCAGAATTGTGACCCAGAGCCACATTCTTAACCTTCTGCCGTATGTGCTGTGCCACGACTCTCGGTGGTGTCCTTGTAGGCCCCTACATGTGGGGATGACCATGGTGGTGCATGGAAGGTCCCGTTGTGACCATGGTGAGTGCACAGAGCCTCATGTGGTACGTGAGTGACCAGGGGCCAGGCCACATTGACACAGCTCTTGGTGCGGAGTTAGCCAGCAGAGACTAGAGAAATCACTTTACTGTTTTATGATCTGTCCTTTTTTCCTGTATTTACAGGAAATACTAGAAAACCTTCAAGTGGCCTTTGAAATCTAGCTCCAACTACTGAACCAAAAGATAGCTTCGGTCACTTTTCCATCTATTAAACCTTTTAGTTTGAGTGGTAGACTGTCACTTGGCTGTTAGCAAAATTGGCCTGAGATCTGCCCAGGTTTTCTTGTAGGTCTGTGTCCTCGTGCGTATCTTGTAGCTGCCCCTCCAGGTGTGGGCTGAGCCGCTCGTGCTGCTGCTCCAGTGCTGGCAGCACCAGCCTGAGCAGCCTGTCTGTCCCACAGCCCAGGACTACGTGTGCGCCCTGCAAGGAAGCCACGCCATATGCACCTGCTGCTTCCAGCCCATGCCCGACCGGAGAGCGGAGCGTGAGCGGGACCCCCGCATCGCCCCCCAGCAGTGTGAGTGAGGGTGTGGGTGTGTGTGTACACCGTCTGCCCGGGGCCCCTCCCCACCTCAGAGCCACTCCTATGTGTCCTTCCAGCCTGGTTTTCAAAGTGTCATGGACTTCTGTGTGTGGTTTGAGAAAGATACAGTTCTGTGTTTCCACCTGTGTCATCAGGTGTCCCTGCAGGACTGTTTGATAATGTCTTTGGTCACCAGTTGAAACCCACCCCTGTCATACACACAGGGGGCTCTCTTTCTAGATCCTGTATCTGACACGTCACCCCAGTAGTTCTCCAGTGTCTCATTTTATTCTGTTCTGTTGGCTGCATAGTTTGTTGGCTCTCAGCTCCCCAAGCAAGGATTGAACCCTGTCCAAGGTGTCATTTTAAAATCTAACAGCTGAACTGTACGGCACATTAACAGTTTCTAGATGATGGTGAAAATCGAGCTTGTCACTTATTTAATGGTTACATGAACTTCCTCCTCGCCATGTGGTGTGACTGGTGCGTGTGCTCTGTCCACAGGTGCCATCTGCCTTCAGCCCTTCTGCCACCTATACTGGGGCTGTGCCCGGACTGGCTGCCTCGGCTGCCTGGCCCCGTTCTGTGGTAACGCTGGCCCCACCACCGATCGCCACCACCTTTCCTTGTTCACTTGGTGTACTTGAGGCCAGTGGTGGGCTGGCTGTGTGCCTGAGCAGGGAAAGGCCACATTGGTCGCCATGAATTAGCTACCTTTTCCTGGAGGTCTGCATAGATTTGCAAGTGTCAGTGAGTGTTGGCTCCAGGACAGCAATAACAACAACAGGGGAACTCTGAGTCGTGCACAAGGACCACCCCCACTAAAAACACATGTCTGGACTTCACAACCCCAGACCAGGGACTATGCAGACTGCAGCATTTCTGTGGGGAGTGGAATGAAATGCCTTTTACTTTTTCTCTGTTTGAAATTACATTTCATCACACAACTTTTTTTTTCAATTAAACTTTCTATTTCATTATGGGATATAGCTGATTAACAAACAATGTGATAGTTTCAAGTGAACAGCAAAGGAACTCAGCCATACATATACATGTATCCTTTCTCCCCCAAACTCCTCTTTCATCCAGGCTGCCATGTAACATTAAGCAGAGTTCCCTGTGGTATACTGTAGGTCCTTGTTGGTTATCCAATTTAAATACAGCAGTGTGTACATGTCCATCCCAAACTCCTTAACTATCACCTCCCCCATCCTTCCCCCGCCCAACGCCCATGACCATAATGTCACATAACTTTTCATTCTTCATAGAATCCATAATGAACAAAATTTGGTTATCCTGTCAGGTGAACAGTGCTTTCATAAAGTGCATATGAAATGGGTAATGCTGCTTCCCTCCATCCCAACAGAGCTCAACCTGGGTGACCGCTGTCTGGATGGGGTGCTGAGCAACAACAACTATGAATCGGACGTCCTGAAGGTACAGGCCAGGTGGAGGCCAGTGGGAGGCCTCCTAGGACTGTCCAGTGTTGTGACTTTGCATGTCTGTTTGTGCGTGTCTGCATGTTGTGACTCTGCATGTCTGTTTATCCCTGTATCCCCCCAGATAGGTATTCCTCCCTGCCCTTCACACTGAGAAGCCACAGGAATTGTGTTACACAGTTCCAGGTCCTGCTCAGCCTGCCCGGGGCAGGCAAGGGGAGCGGCTGGCCCTTGGGTGGAACCAGGACTGCCCACTGGCCCTCTTCATGCATTTCAGGAGGCAGCTGGCTCTTAGAACTTCAGGGTTTAACATGCACATGTGTCGCTTGCCAGGGGTCTTTCCTTCACCCCAATATATGTGGTATGACACCCCCAGGGCAAGGCCCTTCTCATCTGAACAGCACCTCCTCTACCTCACTGCTCTCTGGCTAGATATTCACAGGCACGCTCTTGTAGGTTTACACAGAACCAAGCAGCTCCATGCATCTTGAGGGCAGAGCCCACCCAGATGTAGACCCTGGCTTCCTTGTCACGTGGTCGTGGGCCTGTCACCATACTGTGGCCGATCAGGCTGCAATTAGGTCTCACTGCTCCTATACTACAGGAATGTCTTTGCAGAATTTCAGAGAATGCCAACTCTTACACTTGAGGTTCTAAAGCTAGTCTGCCCTTAGAGACTGAGAAGAAGCTCCTTGGTCGAAAATTTTGTGCTGCACTGTGTGGGTGTGATACCATGTCTGCCCCAGGCCTCCTGTTCCAACAGGCCATCCAGGCCTCCCAGCTAAACTCCTGGAAGCAGGTCCCCTAACTTTATGCAACACTCACCCTCTGCAAGTGCCCACCACACTTACGTGTTTTGGCTCTACGCACCTTCCAGGGCCTTTTATGAAATGTCAGCCCTCTTTGCCATTTGTTATATGTTCTTTTTCTTTTTTTTTTTTTTTTAATATTTATTTATTGGCCATGCTGGGTCTTCATTGCTACACAGACTTTTCTCTGGTTGCAGAGACCAGGGGTTACTCTCTAGTTGCACTGCATGGGCTTCCTGTTGCCGTGGCTTCTCTTGTTGCAGAGCACAGGCTGTAGAGCGTGGGGGCTTCTGGAGTTGCAGCACATGGGCTCCGTAGTTACAGCCCTATGGGCTCAGCTGCCACGCAGCATGCAGGACCTTCCCGGACCAGTGTCCCCCCACATTGCAAGGTGAACTCTCAGTCACTGGACCACCAGAGAAGCTCCCTCTTTGCCATTTTAGTGTTTCCTTCTCCAAGCTCATGTTTCTTCTCTTGCCCATTTCCCTGTTACAGAATTACCTGGCCACCAGAGGTTTGACATGGAAAAACATGTTGACTGAGAGCCTCGGGGCTCTGCAGAGGGGAGTATTCCTGCTGTCTGGTAAGCCTTGTTGTGCCTACTTGCCCCCCACTGATGGTGGTGTTTTCCAGGGGCACCTCTGCCTCTGGTCAAGTGGTCCCTCCTGCCTGTCCACACACTGGCAGCATTGCTTGTTGGCTTTCCCATGTTCACTCCTGCAACCTCTGCCCTCCCTGGCAGAGACAGACAGAAAGGTCCTGATACTTTGAGATTTCTTTTTTCTTGTTGGGTTTGAGTCGACATGACATGTTCCAGAATCTTTTCTCACACAGGGGAGGGAAGGAACACAGTTGGCGAGGTGCTGGCCCCACCACTGGTCAGCATTGACCTTCTAGGGCTGGTTGTCAGGGTCTTTGCTGGCCTGTCCCTCAGTGCATCAGGTGACTCAGCGAAGGCTTACCCCCTCTCCCAGGGACACCTGGTGCTTTGTGAAGTGTGCACTTTTGTCACTAATGGAGGGTGCAGAAAAATCAGTGCATGATTTTTTTTTCCCTAACACATAAATTATTATCAAAGACTTGAAAGGTACTAAGTTATTTTGTCTCACAGACACATTATAGTGAGTATCTTGAGTTTCCTCTGTTGGGACAGTTCTATGTGGTTGGGTCTTAACTTCTTTTGCTTTTTAATGGCTATTTTTATAAGAATGATGTGGTTCACAAAGAAAACGTTAAGTGGTACAAGAAAGTCTGAAGGATAAAGTGAAAATCATTGGAAATCCCACCACCTAAAATATACCCAGTCATAATACTTTGACAGCCACCTTCTAAATGCATGTACCCATGTGTGTGCATCATTTTCATAAATGAGATCCTGCCAGACATGCTTTTAATAACCTATTCACCCAACAGTATATCTCGAACTCTTCCTACGTCAACAAAGATCTATGCCTTGATTTTTTTTTAGTTATTACTTAGCATTCTGATACCATCGTTCATTTAGCCAGTTTGTTACTAAAGGATATTTAGGTTCTTCCCAGCTTTTCACTGTTCGAACCACCACTGAAGCTGTCGAGCATATGCAGTCCTGTAGGTTTCACAGTCAGTCCCCGTCCCCGCGCCACCCCTCCCCCAAAAAACACAGTTATCCCCTTAGGATAGTAAACAGGACTACTGTCACTGGCTTGCATGGTTGAGGCATGTCCTGGGGCCTGAGTGCCAGCATCCCCTAAGCCTGTCAGCTGAATGTTTGCCCTCTCAGTTCAGTTCAGTCGCTCAGTCGTGTCCGACTCTTTGCGACCCCATGAATTGCAGCACGCCAGGCCTCCCTGTCCGTCACCAACTCCCAGAGTTCACTGAGACTCACGTCCATCGAGTAAGTGATGCCATCCAGCCATCTCATCCTCTGTCATCCCCTTCTCCTCCTGCCCCCAATCCCTCCCAGCATCAGAGTCTTTTCCAGCAAGTCAACTCTTTGCATGAGGTGGCCAAAGTACTGGAGTTTCAGCTTTAGCATCAGTCCTTCTAATGAACACCCAGGACTGATCTCCTTTAGGATGGACTGGTTGGATCTCCTTGCAGTCCAAGGGACTCTCAAGAGTCTTCTCCAACACCACAGTTCAAAAGCATCAATTCTTCGACGCTCAGCTTTCTTCACAGTCCAACTCTCACATTCACACATGACCACTGGAAAAAACCATAGCCTTGACTAGACAGACCTTTGTTGGCAAAGTAACGTCTCTGCTTTTTAATATGCTATCTAAGTTGGTCATAACTTTCCTTCCAAGGAGTAAGCGTCTTTTAATTTCATGGCCGCGATCACCATCTGCAGTGATTTTGGAGCCCAAAAAAATAAAGTCTGACACTGTTTCCACTGTTTCCCCATCTATTTCCCATGAAATGTCAGGACCAGGTGCCATGATCTCTAGGTCTTGTAAATATGAAAGAGGCAAATGGTGGGATATTTTATCTGCCATGTTTGATGATAAATGAAATGGAAAATCTTTTTCTTCTATGGGACATACATATGCTTGTCTGTGTCCTTGGTTCATTTTTGGACTTGGGAGATTATCTGTGTGACATCTTTGTTAATGGTGCAACACATTGTCATTTGTGTTAAAAACACATCCTCTACTATTTCATTAGTATTTCTCCTTTGTTATACGTGTTCCCATTGTGATGTGTAAACTAGAGGCAGTCACATTTACAAATCCCTTCCTTTGTGCCATTTGGTTTTCATGTCATAGAAATAGCTCAAGAGAAGAATATTATTCCTCTTAGTACTTTTTTAGATTATTCTAAATATTTAAATTTTTAATCTAGATGGAATGATTGTGCTATAAGGAAATAAGTTGGTGTCTAGGTTGGTTTTGCTCTTGTTTTCCAAATGTCCAGCCCTCTGTCTGACCCTGTCTATGGATCAGTGCATTAGTTCCCCAGCAGCGTGCAAGCCACGTCTGTTCTGCTGTGCTGGAAACATGATGCTACCCACTGGCGGGCTGTGCCTGTAAGAGGCTGTGTTCCTTCCAGATTACAGAATCACCGGGAACACCGTGCTGTGCTACTGCTGCGGCCTGCGGAGCTTCCGCGAGCTCACCTACCAGTATCGGCAGAACATTCCTGCTTCTGAGCTACCAGGTGAGGAACCACCTGGCTCCTTCCTGGCCCACAGTTCAGTTCTGCTTGCGTGGGCTCCCACACTCTTTTGCAATAGCTCAACACCCTGTGTGGGCCTTTACTCTGAGTTCACAGCAGGGCCAGGGACACAGCCTGGTAGGTGGGGGCACAAAGGCCATACTTGTCTTAAGCACCCCTTGCCTGGTGCCTGCCCAGGCTCTGGATCAGGTGAGGTGGGTTCCTGAAACAAGATGGCAACTGGAGTCATCTCATTTCTAAACTGGATTTTCGATTAAAGATTTTTTTTCCTTTCCTGGAGAACAAGGAAGCGAGCTATGAAGTGGGACAAAGCGTTGTGTGTCTCAGCTACAGTGTCTCTTTGGGTCTCAGCTTAAATTCACTAGGCCAAGTCTGTAGACATGTACATGACATGTGTTTGTTTTTTTCTCTTCCCAGCGGCCGTCACATCCCGTCCTGATTGCTATTGGGGCCGCAACTGCCGTACTCAGGTGAAGGCCCACCACGCAATGTGAGTGTGCAGGCAGGGCGGGGGCTGGGCAGGGCTGGAGGAGTGAGTGCAGACAGGCAAACAAACCCGCGGTTTCCTAACAGGAACTGCTTTTTTTAAAATCTTTTGGCCATGTTGATTTTGAAGCTTTTAGGGATGTTCATGAAGTAGTCAGTTCTCTACTTAAAAATATACTAATTCATTAATAATTGTCATGCTTTTATAAAGTCATGTAGTATATAAAAAAGTCATTAAGTGAAGTGATTAAGTGAAGTCACTCAGTCATGTCCGACTCTTTGTGACCCCATGGACTTTAGCCTACCCGGCTCCTCCGTCAGTGGGATTTTCCAGGCAAGAAAACTGGAATGGGTTGCCATTTCCTTCTCCAGGGGAACTTCCCGACCCAGGGATCGAACCCGGGTCTCCCGCATTGTAGGCAGACACTTTACCATCTGAGCCACAAGGGAAGCCCGCGTAAAAGTCATTATCACTTAGAAATTCTGCTCTTCTGTTATGTCATTTCATGAAATGTTTGCCCATACACATTCATCTCCTTCTCCACCTCCATGTCCCCAGCCTACATGTTCAGGGCTGAGCGCTTTGTGAATCCCTGGTTGTGGTCCCTGAGAACCATTTCCCAAGTCACAGCCGTGTGCACGTCGCCATGCACCTGGATCTACCTATGGTGATGCGATGGCTAGAGCTCTCCCTGGGAGTTTCCCACGGGGTCTTTAGAGGCTGTTCATGTTGACATTCATGTCACCCCGCGCGGTCGCCCATAGGAGTAGATCGGCCTCTGCTTTGAAACCATGAGGAAAGTGATCGCATAAGTCAGTTTCATGGATTGACGCTGTTTGCGGTGACTGTTATCCCAAACAGCCATTTGAGGTTCAAATTAAAGAAATTGGTTAAAAGAGTCATCATGAGGACTCAGGTAAAGGCAGCCGCCCCTGAGGGAGTGATTCTGTAAAATAAAAATCTTGGTTTGTATTTGAGCGTAAACTGTGTGGAAGAGATAATTTTATTCTAAAAAAGAGATTTCAGTAGTAACAGGCTAACCTGTCTCTATTAAAATGTGGGCAAGGGGGGCAGCAAAGGAACCCTCGTCTTCTCAGAGAGGAGGTCACCCACAGTACCTTGGGGATGCTCACGAGGCACAGGTCTGAGTTTCTGGAAATTGCCCAAATGTTCCACTTGTATTTTACATTTAGAAAGGAGGGGTCACAAAGGAGTCAGACATGACATAGAGACTAAACAGCAACAAAGAAGGTTGCGTTTGGGGTTAGTGTCTTTGCTGTATGAGAAACATGCTCTTGCAAACCTCAAGCACAGGATCACTGTCTCCTGTAGTTCCTTTGGGTACAAGTACAAAATTCCTTTACTGAATGCATCTGTGATGCCCTCTCGTATGATTTGACTGTTTTTTCCCCACAGGAAATTCAATCACATCTGTGAACAGACGAGGTTCAAGAACTGAGCGTCCAGGGAGGCACCGTGATGGCTCAGGAGTGTTGGCAGTCAGTGACACGCATCTCAGAAAATACTGAAAACAGACATTTTAAGGACATTTCACAGTCCCCCGCCCCCTGCAGGGGGGACTGGGGTCTTGGCATAGGGCACTCTGGTGTGACCTTTCTTTTGTGGAGCGAGACCCTCTTGGCGAGAACCCCCACCTGTGGCACCCAGAGCCCTGGGGCCGGAACAAGAGCCATCAGCCGTCCCCTGTGTATCTGTCCCACAACCACAGACAAAGCAGAAATCTCTGTTCAAGAAGAGTGTCCTGGGAGAGGAAGGGGAGTTTGTCAGAAACACTGTGCTGTGACGAAAGGGAGCACAATTTTCCAGCCGCAGGACGCACAGCGGCTCACGTGTGTGTTTTCATAGCTTCGGTGCTCATCTCCTAATGAGATTTAAATATCACAAACTGTAGCACAAATGATATAATTTATATTTACAAATTGACTAAAATTGGAGACACTGATATTTGAAAGAATAAGCATATGTTCCTGTTTATGAAAAAAAATCATCAGACATCCAGGACTCCCCAGCGCCAAGGGCATGTTTGGGTCACTAACACACAGGGCTCCTCCTCAGGACAACTGCAGCCCACCGAGCTGTCCGCCTTTGTCACTGCTCCCAGCCTCGGGGCTGGGGTGGCCTGGGGCCAGGCTGCAGGTTGTCCCTGGTGATGCCCCAGCCCGCCTGGAGCAGCCCCTTCCTGCCAATAGGTTCTGCGAGTCCTTAGCCTTTCCTCCTGCGTTGGGTTTGCCGTGTCATCTGGAATAATACTTGAAATTTTGTTGTTTAAAAAAAAAATTTTTTTATCATTTGTTAAAGCCACCCGTTTGTTTGCAAAATTGTACCTTTTTTGCTTCTTCTCAGGAATACGATTTTCAACTTTGTCTTGCTCTTGATACAGACTCTGAGAAGCAGTGCTCTGGGGAAGAAGGCCTCCTTCCCGCATTCTAATAAACACGCTGTGTCTGTTTCTCTCCCCGGCACCTTCGTCCGTGTTGATTGTGATACGTTCCTTTGGTAGGACTGCCTGCGGAGGTCACTGGTTACCTCCTTAACTAACAGAGTGTGCCCCTGGTGGGGGGCGGGGGGCCGCTGCACTCATTAGCTTCGCCAGCCCTGCAGGTGTGGGTGACCTGGGGCTGGGGCTGGGTCTGAACAATTGGGAAAAGGCATGGCTTCCCTGGGATCCATCAGTTCAAGCCTTAGCCTACTGGTCCCTGGTTAAAGCCACAGCTTTGTGTCTAAGCTCTGGCTCAGCTCATGCAGGCATGAGGCTGCCCTCCAAGCTTAGGACCTTAGTACATCACCCCCTTCACTTCGGACCCCAACCCCTTCTCCCAAAGTAAGAACAGAGATGCAGGACCCTTAGCAGATGTAGCAGCTTTTTTGGCTGAGGCCTAAACATGCAGCCTTCCCTGGACTACACTGGATCCGTAGGTGAAGGGAAGGGCCCACACCACCTCAGACAGCTGGTCCACGGTGCAGGCCAACTCCAGTGGAACTCAGATTCCCTGTTTCTGATGAGCACATGGGGTCAGAACAGAGCTTGTCAGCCCTAACCTGAAGAGGAGCCGCAGGACCCAGGCTTGCTGACCAGCTCTTTTATAGGGTGGGCACCATGCAGTGTTTTTTATGACTTTCTGTACTTTCTGTTCCTTGACACCCTCCCTGACCACCACCACCACCCCCCAGCATCCAGCCCACAGTGGGTTGGAGCCTGCTGTGTGCTCCTATCCTGGTGGTTTGGCTGCCACTGAGCGACTCCTGAGTCCCTGGGCCCAGCTCGTGTCCTCTCATAGCCTCGCTACCCAAGACCCAAGTCCCTCTTGGGCTCCTGGTGCCCATGTCAGAGGGGCTGGCCCTGCCCACACCACCCATCTGCTGGGCCTCCTAGGGCTGCACACCAGCCCTTTCTGGCCTGGGTCCTGGCTCCCAGATGACCAAATGCATTCCTCTTTGGGCCAGCAACCAGGAACCCAGCAGGTCATCTTAATACCACATAGCTAACAGGATTGGGGGCTTCCCTGGTGGCTCAGTGGTGAAGAATTCACCTGCCGATGCATGAGACATGGGTTCAATGTCTCAGGAAGATCCCTTCGAGAGGGAACTAGCAACTGACTCCAGTATTCTTGCCTGGAGAAATCTATGTACAGAGGACCCTGATGGGCTACAGTCCATGGGGTCACAAAGAGTTGGACATGACTTTTCAGCTAAATAACAACAGGATTGGGATCACGGGCCCAGGTCTGAGAGTCCCAGCGTGACATTGGTGGATCTTGCCCCAGGGGAAGTACCCCACGGAGAGAGTGGAGTACCCAGACCTCTACCAGTGGAGACCCTGCAGCAAACCAGCTCTCACGCAGCAGGCAGAGAAAAGACCCAACGAAGCTCAGGTTCTGAATCAGGATTGCTGCTGCAGAGAGCACCAGACAACTGACCTGTGCTCTGGAGGAAGGAAGAGAAAGGGGGGATGGATTGGGTTTAGAAAGCCCAGGGTGGCTGGATGCGGGTTCCTTCTCTTCCTGTGTATGGTGGCAGCTTCCCAGACCTCAGGTTCCCTCCTAGCAGATACAGGTGAACTGGTGGTTTCTCCAACAGTTCAATTAGAAGGCTATCCCTGACCCCAAAGCTGACGACCTGGCAGACCTGAGCTTTCCACCACCTTCTGGCTACTAGCACCCGGTAAGCAGGTGGGGCTGGGGAAGGCAGGCTCCAGTGTCACCCTCAAGAAAGCAGACTGGCCACTGTGGGCCACACAGCCCGCCAGAGCTGAGCACATCCTCATTTCAGGCCTGCTCTCCCAGACCTGACCCTAACGGGAATGTGCCACTGGGTCTCAGCTACTCTCCCTGAAAGTGCCAGCCTGAGATGCCGTTTGTAGTTCCAGCAGAAGTAAGTCGAAGGTCCTTGGGTCACTGGAGTGCCACCCAGTCTGGCCTCTCTGGCTGTGTCTCCTTATTCCCACCCCTTCCTGGCTCCGCTGTGAGATGAAGCCATGCAGAACTCACTGTGAGGGGTATTGAGGCGCAAGGCCAAGGCCGTGCTGGTGATTGTCCAGCCTCCCAGCCAAGCTGCCCAGCACTCGCTCAGCTGTGCCACCTGCTGGTTCATTTCTCTGTCTCAAGTGGATATCCTTTCCATCCTGTCCCTCGGGACGTGAGCAAAGCGAATGCAACAGAGACGAGCTGTGCGCGTTCCCTCCCACTCTCAGCTGCCACCCCAGGCCCCGGAGAACCTGGAAGGAGGCCCAGCCCCACGGATCCACCGGCTGAAAGTCCTGACCTGCAGATGAGCCACCCAGCCAGCAACCAGGGAACAAATATCACCGTCTCAGGAATGACTCCAACCAGTAACTTAAATACAACTGTCGCAAAAATCGTATAAACTTGGAACTCTGAAATTATAATCAAACAAAGGTAATGAGCACTCAGAACTCAGCCCTTCTTGATGAAGCTTGCTCTCACGGGCGTCTACCTGTCTGGACCTATAGGTTCTCTGCAGTGCTGCCTTTGGTTTGGTCTGTGGCCCTCACTTTTGGCAGCTTGACACTTGCCGCACTATGAGTATTCACAACATGGGAACTGGTAAATACTGCAACTAGGGTCATTGTTTTTTTCTTTTTCTGGAGAGGAGGTTGTTAAACACTTACCAGCATACCATTTACCCCAACCAGTATAATCATGAATAAACAGCTGTTTGAAGCCACTGCATTTTGGGCCAGCTTGTTACATAGGAACAAATGGCACTGCCATGGCCGATGAAGGCCCAGCACTGGATGGCCCCCACCCCTCCCTAAGCAATCCTCCCTTTCCACCCACCCCACCCCAGGACCTTCCAAAGCTCCACTCAAAGCTGGGCCCTCGCCCACTTCTGCAGTGGTGGCCAGGCCTCTGCCCCACTCTGGGCTCACCTCAGACCCGCTCCTGGAGGCAGCCTCCCAACCAGCGTTCTAGCACCAGCCTGTTTGCTTTCTTCCTGGTGCTGACCAATCATTTGAAAGGAAGCATTTCCTTACTATTTATCTCTCCTTCAGAATTCCAGAACAAGGCCCCACCCGGCTTGCTCACTGGCAGAAATGTCTGATAATCGCTGGCTGACAGGTCCTCACAAAGACCCTGCTGAGACATCCCTCTGCTGGGGCTCTTCCCCGAGGCACGGGTGATGGCTCTTTTCCCTTATCTTTGTCGAGTCTAATGCATCCTCTTGTTTTGCTTTCTGTGTGTTTCCTTCTGAAGACGGTGAGCCTGGAACACACCCTTATCTTTGGTGCTTCCGTGCCCACATGGAGCAGACTGGCATGAGGGGTGTGGGAAGCCGGTTTTGTGCTGACGGGACCAGGGTTTACATGGCCGTATGCTGTGCTGTGAGGGGGGTTGCTCTCAGTAGCGGTTCTGTGTGCTGGTCCTGGGGCCTGTGTAACACTCACCACAGATGAGGAGGCTGAAGCTACAGACATTTACAGTCCTGCAGTTCTGGAGATAATGTATCACAGGGCTGGTTCCCGCTGAGGCCTCTCTCCTTGGCATGCAGACAGCTGTCTCCTCCCCATGCCCTCACATGGTCGTCCCTGTGTGCCTGTGTCCTTATCTCCTCCTCTTAGGAGGACACCAGTCCACTGGGTTGGGGTCCATGCATACAGCCTCGTTTTACTTCAATCACCACTTAAAGGCCCTATTTCCATACACAGTCGCATTCTGAGGTCCTCTGGGTCAGGGCTTCAACATGTGAATTTGGGAAGGGACACAGTTCAGGTCACAACACTTTGTCCCCAGACATCAAGCACCACAGGGTTTTATAAAATCAGATGGGTTGGTTGTTTTGTTTTGTTTTGTTTTGTTTTGACAAATCTGCATACAATGCGGGAGACCTGGGTTCAGTCCTCGGGTCTGGAAGATAACTTGGAAAAGGAAGTGGCAACCCACTCCAGTATTCTTGCCTGGAGAATTACATAGACAGAGAAGACTCACAGGCTACTGTCCATGGGGTGGCAAAGAGTCAGACACGACTGAGTGATTAACATTTATATAAGGTTTCCTTAGTGGCTCAGTGGTTAAAAAAAAAAAAAAAAAAATCCACCTGCCAATGCAGGAGATGCGGGTTCTATCCCTGGGTCTGGAAGATCCCCGGGAGAAGGAAATGGCAACCCACTGCAGTATTCTTGCCTAGGAAAGCCCATGGACAGAGAAGCCCAGACATAACTTAGCAATTAAACAACAACATTTTATATACTATTAACAGCCTGTGGCAGGTTGAATAATGCTGTCTGCCCTTGTCCCCAAAGAAGTCCATGTCCTGACCCCTGGAACCTGTGAATGTCACCTTATCTAGCAAAAGGGATTTGTAGGAGGTAAAACCATCCTGGACGGTTCAGTGGGTCCTCAGTGAAATTGCAAGGGTCCTAATAAATGGGGGACAAGAAGATTAGGCAGAAAAAAAGATGTGAGAGTACTAGAGGCTGAAATGATGCCTTAGAAGCTGGAGGAAGGAGCCACGAGCCAAGAGATGCACTGCTAAGTCGCTTCAGTCGTGTCCGACTCTGTGCGACCCCAGAGACGACAGCCCACCAGGCTCCCCCGTCCCTGGGATTCTCCAGGCTATAACACTGGAGTGGGTTGCCATTTCCTTCTCCAAGAGATGCACTAGAAACTGGAAAAGGCAAAGGAAACAGCTCCTCCGAGAGCCTAGAGAAGAAACATGGCCTGGTGACACCTGGATTTTGGACATCTGACCTCCAGAAGCGTGAGAGAATGAATCTGTGTTGATTTAAGCCACTAAATTTGTGCAGCTTGTTACAGTGGCCACAGGAAGCTAAGACACACCCCCACCCTCTTCTCCTTTGGTTTTTAGTCTTTAGGAAGAGGCCAGTGTTTTCTGAAGCACTGTAGGTAGAGGTGAAGAATTCTCTCTGCCTTGAGCCCCAGTGGATGCCTTAGCTAGTTGATCCATTGGCAGGGTGTGGCTGAGCCTCTGTCCTGGTCATAAGGGCTGCCAGTCTCAAGCTGCCCACAACCCAAGTCCACATGGCACTTGAGCCATTTCTTCCAACACCAGGCAGATGATGTCACCCCTTGCTTGAAACCTGCCAGTGGCCCCACCACACCAACAGACCCTGTGTGGTGTGCCCTTTCTGCATCATCTCAGACCCCTCCCACTCCTTTCCTTGTGGAACTCCTCCATAGACCTGCACACGCATGCCTCCTTATTACGCAAGGTCAACTCAAGTGTGACTTCCTCAGGGAAACTTTTGAAGTTTGGGATCAACATATACACACCAGGGACTTCCCTGGTGGCCCAGGGGCTAAGACTACATGCTCCCAATGCAGGGGGCTGGGTTCGATCCCTGGTCAAGGAACTACATTCCACAAGCCTCGTGAAAGATCAAAGATTCCGCATGTCGTAACTAAGATCTGGTGCAACCAAATAAATATATAACACAAAAAAACATACACACTAGAGAAGGAAATGGCAACCCACTCTAGTATTCTTGCCTGGAAAATTCCCTGGACAGAGGAGCCTGGGGGGCTATAGTCCAGGGAGTTGCAAAGAGTCAGACACAACTGAGCACCAAAAGAAAAGAAAACCATATACACACCAGTGAATATATATAAAATAGATAAACAACAAGGACCTATGCATAGCAAAGGGAACTATATTGAATATCTTGTAATAAGCTATAATGGAAAAGAATCTGAAAAGAATATATTAATATATATATGTATAACTGAATCACTTTGGTATATACCTAAAACTAACACATTGTAAATTAGGTACATTTCTATTTTTTTTAATTAAAAATTAAATTAAAAAACAAAAATCCCAAGCACATGGTTCTCTTTGCTGTCCCACGATTACCCTCACGAACTTTTTTCTTACTTTCTGCATGTTTTTTGAGCAACTCAGCTTAGGGGGCCTCCCTAAACTGCTATCTAAAATAGCAGCATGCAGCTCCACCCTTCTCTTCACCCTGCCCTTTTCTCTTCTCAACTCATTTCTTCCTGTCCTATATTTCTGTGCTTATTGTCTGGCCCTGCGATAGGATACAAGCCCCATGACAGCAAGGATTGTGTATGGCATCTAGAATGGTACTTGGCATATAGTAGACCACAATGAAAGAAGGAAGGAAGGATGACGCAGTGAAATCAGTGTCTGTCCCACCCTAACACACTACCAGTTTTGTGAGTTATCACTCTAAAGGTCTGCTCTTCTCCACACAAAGGAAGCTGGATCAGAGCAGGGATCTTGTGTCTCCTGTACCCCTCATGTAAACCCCACCTGAGAACACTGACCAGCACATTTGAGGCACTTGAATGGGTCCATCCATGGATTAATGCATCATAAAATGGTGTATATCCAGACAGTGGAATTACACAGCCATAAAAGGACCAAAGTTCTGATACACATCAAGCATGGATGAATCTTAAAACATTATGCTAATTAAAAGAGAAGGCAGTCACAAAAGACTGCATAGTGTGTGAAACTTTTTATATGAAATGTCCAGAATAGGCCAATCCATAGAGAAATAAAGT
This sequence comes from Bubalus bubalis, assembly GCF_019923935.1. Classification (NCBI taxonomy): domain Eukaryota; kingdom Metazoa; phylum Chordata; class Mammalia; order Artiodactyla; family Bovidae; genus Bubalus; species Bubalus bubalis. Next base: position 28,163,718 of record NC_059173.1, on the reverse strand, counting down.
AGGTTATTGGTTGTCAGGGGCTGGGAGAAGAAGGAATGGGCAGTGACTGCATGTTCATGGATTAGAGGGATCCTTTGGGGTTTATCAGAATGTCCTGAAACAATCTGTAGTAAATCCAGTGTACTTACTAAATGTGATGCACCTAGGTTTATGTACTAAAATTTAGTGAGTATAACTGAATTTATCAATACTCAAAAATCACTGAAGCACATACATACTATAAAGAATGTGTATGGTATGTAAATAATACTTTAATAAAACTTTCTAAATGTATGAGATTAGGTTTTTTTTCTTATGTGTGGATATTCCATCAATTTAATATATAATTAGGCTCATTTGTTTCTGTTTGTTTTTAAGTTTAGTGTTCGTCATACTCTAATTGCTAATTTAATTATTTCCTCAGTTTCCCCCACTGGTTGTGTCGTACGTGGCTGTGGTACTACATCAAAACCAGGAAACTGGGACTTTCCTGGTGTCTCAGTGGTAAACAATCCGTCTGCCAATGGGTTCAGTCCCTGATCTGGGAGGATCCCATGTGCCACAGAGCAGCTAAGACCATGGGCTACAACTACTGAAGCCTGAGTGCCCTAGAACCCATACTCTGCAACAGGAAAAGTCACCACAATGAGAAGCCCAAGAATCACAACTAGAGAGTGGCCCCCACTTGCCACAACCAGAGAAAAGCCCATACAGCTATGAAGATCCAACACAGCCAAAAATAAAAATAAATTTAAAAAAAAATAAGAAACTGACATTGGTCCAGAGTGCAGGCACAGCCCTCTGTCATTTTATCCCATGTGCAGTTTCATGAACCCACTTCTACATTAAGGAAGGTGCTGAACCACTTCATCACCATGAGGACCCCCTTCATCCTATCCCTCTAGCCACACTCACCCCCACTATTCCTTGGCAACCACTAATCTCTTTTCCATCTCTATACTTTTGTCACTTCAAGAATGTTTTCTGTGTGAGATCCTATCATACAGTATCTCCTTTGGATATTTGTTTCCTTCCTCAGCTTAATGCTAATAAGATGCCTATGAGATTCATCCAAGTTGTTGCGTGTATCAAAAAAGTAAGTCTCTTACATATGAATCTTCAAGTTGCAAACTTCCAAATATGCAAACGTGTGTTCACATATCCAACCACAGAAGTTAGTCGCATGTCTGGCTAACCATAGAAGTTAGTCCCATATATTGTCACGTGTGTGCATCCTCTACAAGTGGCTGTGCTTTGTGTACTTTACCGTACAGCACTGTATAGAGTACAGTAGTGCATTACCTTTATTTCAAGCCCAGGATGTCCAGAAGCAAGCATGAAAGCTGTGGTAATGCAGTTGGTACTGCTAAGAAGCACCAAGCAACAACGATGGAGACAAGAGGTGAAAACAATTGGGAGAGTGGAGCTAGGCAACATGATGGCAGACTTCACTCATTCTTATAACATTAATCATTCAACCACTGGCACGATTCTAAAGAACAAGGACAAGATCACAGAACAGGTAAAGTCTGCTGTGTCAAAGACATTGAAAATAATATCAAAGAGGCATGGAAAAATAATGGAGGAGATGGAGAAACTTCTCAGTGAGCAGGAAATGGCAAGAGGGTTTTCTTTATTTGAGGAGGCACCGTAAGTTGTTGAGGCACTGGACTCAAACGTAGAACAGTGCATGAAGGTTGCAGCCACCGTTCAGAATGCAATCTAGTGCTACTTGCCATCTATGACAAGAAAAAAAGAACTACTACCCAGACATCACTGCATCATTGATTTTTCAGGAGGGTAGACAGAATTGAATGAATCCTGCAAAGAACCAGAACCTATGCTTCAGCATCAGGTGTCACTGAAATTGCAGCTTGTCCTTCAGCTCTACCTCCTCATCCTCCTCTAATCAGTAGCTCTTCTTGTCTGTTCACTTGATGCCAGCCCCTGTATGTCAGCCGTTGTACTGTACTATTGTACTTTTAAAGGTATTTTATTGTAAATTTAAAATATTTTCTTATTTTTTTGTGTTTGCTTTTTTCTGTATTATTTGTGTAAAGAAATGAAAGTGAAAGAAAGTGAAGTTGCTCAGTCATGTCTGACTCTTTGAGACCCCATGGACTGTAGCCTGCCAGGCTCCTCCATCCATTGGATTTTCCAGGCAAGAGTACTAGAGCGGGTTGCCATTTCCTTCTCCAGGGGATCTTCCTGACCCAGGGATGGAACCCAGGTCTCCCAAATTGCAGGCAGACTCTTTACCGCTGAGCCACAAGGGAAAGATTATTATTTGTGTAATCAGTATTATAAACCAATTACAGGACAGTACTATATGGCTGATTGTGTTAATTAGGTACCTAGCCTAACTCTGTTAAACTCACAAATAAATTGAACTTACAATCAAAACTTGTTGTCTGTAGGGGACTTATGCTATACTGACAATGAACGTGTGGAAAGCAAAATTAAACAAAATATCATTTATAACCACTCCAAAGAAAATTAAATACTTAAGTACAAACTTTGGGCTTCCCTGGTGGCTAAGATAGTAAAGAATCTGCCTGTAATTTGGGAGACCTGGGTTCGATCCCTGGGTTGGGAAGATCCCCTGGAGGAGGGCATGGCTACCCACTCCAGTATTCCTGCCTGGAGAATCCCCATGGACAGAGGAGCCTGTTGGGCTACAGTCCACGGGGTCACAAAGAGTTGGACATGACTGAGCGACTAAGCACAACAAAGTATAAACTTTAACAAAACATGTTTAGGATCTATATGCTGAAAATTATAAAATACTGATGAAAGAAATCAAAGATCTAAATAAAAGGAGAGACATACCATGTCCATGGTATGTCCATGAAAGACTCAACATAGTAAAGATTCCAATTCTCCACAAATTGATTTATCATAGTTTAAATAGTTAAATTATAGTTTAAATGCAATTCCTATTAAAATCGCAAAAAGGATTTTTGTAGAAATAGACGATTTTTGTACAGATAAACAATTTTTGTAGAGATAGAGTTTCTTCTAAAATTTATATGAAAGAACATGGGCCCCAGAATAGCTAGAACAGTCACAGAAAAGTAAAGTGGGAGGAATCATCTCCCCCACATTATGGCCTGTTGTAAAGCTACCATGGTGGAGACTGTGGTGTTGTTGGAGAGAGAAGCATGTTAACCAATGGAACAGGGCAGAGAACCCAGATAGAGCCAACAAGCATCCAAATAACTTTTGACAATGTGCAAAAGCAAGTTAATGGAGAAAGGATAGACTTTTCAATACACAGTCTGAAACAATTTGACTGTTGTTTTTGTTGTTTGTTGTTCAATCACTAAGTCATATCTGACTCTTTGCAATATTGCAGCATGTCAGGCTTCCTTGTTCTTCACTATCTCCTGGAGTTTGCTCAAATTCATGTCCACTGAGGCAGTGATACTCTCTAACTGTCTCATTCTCTGTTGCCCTCTTCCCCTTTTGTCTTCAATCTTTCCCAGAATTAGGGTCTTTTCCAATCAGTTGGCTCTTCATAGTAGGTGGCCAAAGCATTGGAGCTTTAGCAACAGCATCAGTCCTTCTTATAATATTCAGGGTTGATTTCCTTTAGGATTTACTGATTTTCTCTCCTTGCAGTCCAAGGGACTCTCAAGAGTCTTCTTTAGCAATACAATTTGAAAGTATCAATTCTTTGGTGCTGAGCCTTCTATATGGTCCAACTCTCACATCCATACATGACTACTGGAAAGCCATAGCTTTGACTACACGGACCTTTGTCAGCAAACTGATGGTTCTGCTTTTTAATACACTATCTAGGTTTGTCATAGCTTTCCTTCCAAGGAACAGGAGTCTTTTAATTTCATGATTATAGTCACCGTCCCCAGTGATTTTGGAGCCCCCCCCAAAAAAATCTGTCACTGTTTCCACTTTCCCCCCCTTTTGTTTTTTGCCATAAAGTGATGGGAGTAGACTAAAAGACGCTTACTCCTTGGAAGGAAAGTTATGACCAACCTAGATAGCATATTCAAAAGCAGAGACATTACTTTGCCAACTAAGGTCCGTCTAGTCAAGGCTATGGTTTTTCCTGTGGTCATGTATGGATGTGAGAGTTGGGCTGTGAAGAAGGCTGAGCACCGAAGAATTGATGCTTTTGAACTGTGGTGTTGGAGAAGACTCTTGAGAGTCCCTTGGACTGCAAGGAGATCCAACCAGTCCATTCTGAAGGAGATCAGCCCTGGGACTTCTTTGGAGGGAATGATGCTGAAAGCTGAAACTCCAGTACTTTGGCCACCTCATGCAAAGAGTTGACTCATTGGAAAAGACTCTGATGCTGGGAGGGATTGGGGGCAGGAGAAGAAAGGGACGACAGAGGATGAGATGGCTGGATGGCATCACTGACTCGATGGATGTGAGTCTGAGTGAACTCCAGGAGTTGGTGATGGACAGGGAGGCCTGGTGTGCTGCGATTCACGGGGTCGCGAAGAGTCAGACATGACTGAGCGACTGAACTGAACTGAACTGATGGGAGTAGATGCTATGATCCTTGTTTTCTGAATGTTGAGTTTTAAACCAACTTTTTTACTCTCCTCGTTCATTCTCATCAAGAGGCTCTTTATTTCCTCTTCCCTTTCTGCCATTAGAGTTGTATCATCTGCATATCTGAGGTTGTTGATATTTCTCTCATCAATCTTGATTCCGGCTTGTGATTCATCCAGCCTGGCATTTCACATGATGTACTTTGCGTATAAGTTAAATAAAGAAGGTGGCAGTATGAGGCCTTCTCATATTCCTTCCCCAGTTTTAAACAGTTCATTGTTCCATGTCCTGTTCTAACTGTTGCTTCTTGACCTGCATACAGGCTTCCTAGGAGACAGGTAAGGTTGTCTGGTATTCCCATCTCTTTACGAATTTTTCACGTTTTCTATGATCCACACAGTCAAAGGTTTTCACATAGTCATTGAAGCAGAAATAGATGTTTTACTAGAATTCCCTTGTTTTCCCTATGACTCAATAAACATTGACAATTTGATCTCTGGTTCCTCTGCCTTTCCTAACCCAGCTTGTACATCTAGAAGCTCTCAGTTCACATACTCCTGAAGCCTAACTTGAAAGATTTTGTTGTTGTTGTTTTAACTTGAAAGATTTTCAGCATAACCTTACCAGCATGAGAAATGAGTGTAATTGTACAATAGTTTGAACATTCTTTGGGATTGGAATGAAAACTGACCTATTGCAGTTCTGTGCCCATTGCTGAATTTTCCATATTTGCTGACATATTGAGTGCAGCAATTTGATATCTATGGACAAAAAAAGAAAGGAAAAAACCTTCACCTCATGCCCTATGCTAACAATTCTTTCTTTCTTTCTTCCTTTTTATTTTGACTGCATTGGGTCTTTGTTAGGCTTCCCTGTGGCTCAGACAGTTAAGAATCTGTCTGTCATGCAGGAGACCCAGGTTCAATCCCTGGGTCAGGAAGATCTCCTGGCAAAGAGAATGGTTACCTACTCTAGTATTCTTGACTGGAGAATTCCATGGACGGAGGAGCCTGGCAGGCTACAGTCCATAGGGTACCAAAGAGTTGGACATAACTGAGCGAATGTCAGTCAATGGGTCTTTGTTGCAGCAGGTGGCCTCTTCTTTGTGGTGCACAGGCTTTCTCTAGTTGCGGCAAGCAGAGCCACTCTCTAGTAGTGGCTTTCAGACTTCTCTTGTCGCTGAGGGAGGGCTCAGTAGTTGTTGGGGGCGGGGAGGGAGTTGTTTCACTGCACAGGTGGGATCTTAGTCCTCCAACCAGGGATGGGAACTGCTGCCCCCTACACTGGAAGGGAAGAGTCTTAACCACTGGACCTCTGGGAAAGTCCACGAGTCTCTTGCATTTGTACCTGAAAGATAAGGACTAGCGTTGTAGAGGGTTTAGAAGAGGGACAGCGGCCAGCACCACCACCTCCACCCACACTGACCCAAGCCCCCCAGGGTGCTTACGAGCAATGCAGCCAATAAGGTAGAGGCGTGGCCAGAACGACCATGCCCATACACTGACAGCTGGAGCGGGGCGGGGCGGGGGCGGGACCGGAGCTTGGCCACGCCACTTCCGCCGGAAGCTTAACTGCCCGGCTTCCTGTTGGAGTTGGTCCGGCAAGTCTGGGAGCTGCGTTTCTGAAAGGGAAAGGCGCCCCAGATTTACTTTATGAAACCCTCTTCGGACCAGTTGTGAGTGGGCTCTATCCAGACCTTGAGGTTGAAGCAGTCTCCGCCTGAGGGCGGCTGCGGGCTAGCTGAAAGGGACCTTCTGTCTTGAGGAACGGAGGCACTGCGTACAGGCTGTTTCCGGGGGGGCCAGATTACGTCGTTGCTCCGCGCTCCGCCCCTCGAGGGGCCACGTCTCCACCGGAGCGGCCGGGCCGGGCGTTCGCCGCGGCTTCCGCACCGCCGGGGTGAGGGTCGCGGGGTGGTGCCTGGGCAGGAACGCTGGTCGCGGAGGGCGCGAGAATCCAGGGAACCGCAGCACAGTCGGGGTATGGGCTGGGAGAAGGGCGGCGGGGCCCGAGCGGACGGGGAGGCCGACCGCAACTCTGTCTTGAGCGGCAACGCCCCGCGCTAGTCTGGCTCCTCACCGTTGGTAGCCTCCGGGCCTGGAAGCTGGCTTGTGCAGCTGTTAGGGAACTGGGTTCATAAATAAACATACATTCGAGCCCTTCCGAGCTCTGTCTACCCGTGCCAGGGAGAGATTTGTTCAGGGGTACCCGCAGCTGCTGTTGGAGCTGCTGAGAAACAGCTCTTGTCCTTTTGCAGAAGTTATGTCAAGATGACATGCGTGATTTCGTGTCGGGTGGTTAGTGTGAAGCCTGGTTTAAAGAACGCGTGTGATCTCAGTCTCTCAGTCCACTTCGATTCCGTCTCGATCCTGGGTACTTAGAGGCGTTTCACCGGTGCAGTAATACTTTCCAGAGGTAGTGAGGCCAGGCGTTGTCAATAGTGTGCAGGTGTTGCGTGAACAGCTCCGCCTTCATTCAACAACTGTTCGTCGTATGATGGCAACATATATTGTAGGTCCTGGAATCCAGAGCTGAAATCGTGTCAGGATCCCTGCTGTCACTGAGCTTACGTAGTAGTGGAGGATAAATGAGACATTGTTGAGAGAGTATTAGGCGGTGCTTGGGGTGGGTCTGTAGGAAAGCCTGTCCGCGAAGGTGACTTTTGACCTAAGGCTTCTATGACAAGAAATTAGCCATGAAAAACGATGGGATAAGAGTGTTTCAAGCAGAATGAACAGCAAGTGTGATGATCCCGAGGGAGGAGTAAGTCTGATGTTCTTAGAGAAGTATGGCAAGTGTGTAATGAAAAAGGAAGAAAGTGATAAGGGACAAGGATGCAGTGTGGGGACGGGCCAGATGGTATGCAGTTTCCTAGTTCAGGGTAGGAGGCTTAGATTTTATTGTCAGTGTGATTGGAAACCACTGGGACATTTACAGGTGACTTATGGGTTTGTTTTTTTACTTTTTAAATTGTCCCTTAGATATTGCGAACATAACTTTTTATTGGAGTGATGGCCTTCAGTTACAGTGGACCTTGAATGGCAAGAAAAGGAAATAAAAATCATCTGATAAAGTAGCCTTTTTTTTTTTTTTTGGCCAGTTGCCTTAAGCAGCAGTATAATTTTTTAACTTTTAAGTATAGTTAACTTACAATCTTATGTTAGTTTCAGGTGTATAACATAGTAATTTGATGGTTGTTGTTTTTTTTTTTTTTTTCTTGTTTTTGGGTTGCACCCTGAGGCATGTGAGATTCCCAACCAGGGATTGAATCCATGCCTCCTGCAGTGGAAGCATGAGTCATAACCACTGGACAACCAGCGTCCTGATGTTTTTGTATATTACACTCTGTACTTTGCATTCCATGCAAGGTTATTATAAAATACTGGCTGTATTCTCTGTGCTGTACATTGCATCCTTGTAACTTATCTATACCTACTAGTTTGTATCTCTTAATCCCCTTTATCTACTTTGCCCATCCCCCTTCCCTTCTCCTCTCTGGTGACCAGTAGTTTGTATCTCAGAGTCTGTTTCTTTTTTGTTTTATTTGTCCTGTTTTTTAGATTCCTCAAGTGATAACATACAGTATTTGACTTTTTCTGTCTGACTTCTTTCACTGAGCATAATGCTCTTCAGGTCTATCCATGTTGTCACAAGTGGCAAAATTCTGTTCTTTTTTATGGCTGAGTAATACTACAGAGTGTGTGTACGTGTGTGTACACCGTATCTTCTTTATCCAAGCAGTATGCTTTCTTGAATGAGAATATCTTCAGTTGGCTTTTACCTGTTGATTTTGACAAGAAATAATTGAAGGAAAAAGTAACACTAATAATAATAGCTGTCATTTATTGAAGTCATGGGGCATGTCCCTTGTTGCATTTAATCCTGGCACACATTTTTTGGTCTTTTTCTCCTCGTCTTACTGATGGGATCACCATCTAAGAGTGGTTAAGAAATCTGCCCATGATCTCACAGCTGAGTGTGGAGGACTCAGGACCTAAAGCCAAGATGTCTGATGCCTGAGTCTATTCTTTACATTACACTGCTCTGCGGTGACATGAGGCTTTCTGGGCTTTCACTTTGGCTATGCTCTATTGTTTCTCTTTTTGTTTGGGACATGCTGCATGGCTTGCAGGATTTTAGTTCCCCAGCCAGGGATCAAACCTGTGACCTCGGCAATGAAAGAGCAAAGTCCTAACCACTGGACCACCATGGAATTCCCATGCTCTGTTGTTTCTAAATTGCCAGTAGGACCATCATAAAGAAGGTGGAGTAGATGGAGCTGTTGATATGCATATTACCAGATCTAAGTGACCTGCTGTCTCGGGGAAGCTGGAGATCACATAGTTGCCTGAGATGGTAGTTTCTCAATCTGAAGTCTTTTAATGTCAGACAGCAGTGAACCTAGAGTTACATACTTTTTGAAGTTTTAAGTGATACCTTTGCTTCATCTCTTCCCTCCAGGAAACACAGAATGCAGGTGGTCAGAAATGGTACTGTGATTAGGCTGATCTCTGTTTTTTTAAATCACAAAATGGAGTGCATGTTACTAATAACAGCTTCCTTGTGATGTACTCCCAGCTGTCTAACCCTCCTTGTCCTGTTTTTGTCAGCAGTCTGAAATAATGAGGCCTGGATGACTGAGTCATGCTAAGTAAAATTCACATGAGGCTGAGGATACATGGAGAATGCCAGTGTATTATGGATAGGAGACATGTCCCTTCCCCAGAGGCTGCTTCTGGTGTTCTGTGAATCCCGTCTCTTGTCTGGCTTCAGGCAGAGCTGCATGTGAACAGGAGCCACCTTCATAAGTTACCAGAACAAGTCACAGTCACAGGGTCTCCAGGGCTTCACCATTCATCTCAAGGGGTGGGGGTTGTGGGGCAGTTAGGACTCCTTGGGAATCAGAAGACTTCTTGTTTAGCAAGAAATCCAAATAAAGGCAAGCAAATGCATGGACTGTGTACTGGTATTAGACTCAAACAGCCTGACACATTTCTTTCTGTCTTTGGTGTGCCTTCCTCAGTGCACACAAAACATCTCGGCCAATGCTCTTTCCTGCATAGTGTCAGGGTCAGGTGTTGTCACTGCTTGCCTCAGTAACACATTCCCTGTGGCTCCTTAGATGCTTCTCTGACCTGTGGCCACTTACATGCTGCTCTCCCAGTTTGTACCTCCCAGGTGTTCTTTGCTCTCCCAGAACTGTGACTCCCAACTGCATTGAGTAGTAGAGTTATCCTGTGTTTGACAAAGCGTTGTGAATATTCAAGGATGCAAATACTGTATCATTTTGGTTTTGAACTACTAGGTTGGTTGCTAAGGGGTAGGACTTGGTGGAGGCAGAGATGTATTTGTCAGCAGCCTGCACTGAGCACTACTCTGTGTAGGGGATGTTTGAGGGGGTAGGGGCAGACCTGGAGTGGTGATTTCTGTGTAGGATCTTACAGGGTGATGGAAGAGATGGGCACACACACAATTGCCCTGTGATATTCACCGACTCAATGGACATGAGTTTGGGTAAACTCCGGGAGTTGGTGATGGACAGGGAGGCCTGGCGTGCTGCGGTTCGTGGGGTCGCAAAGAGTCGGACATGACTGTGCAACTGAACTGAACTGATGCACGCAGGGCTATCATGGTGGCAGGGAGGGGTGCTTTACCTGAGATTCGGGAGACGAGAGCAGTGCCTAATGGCAGACGTGAAAGGATCCAGGGGGATTTGCCTGGTGGTCAAAGGGAAAAGGGCATTGGCAACAGAGGGACCAGCTCTGAAAAGCACTTACCTGTTGTTGTTACCCTCCTAGGCAGGCATCTTAGGGAGCATGTGATGATGTAGGCAGCTTCACCCCACCCCCACAAGACAGAAAGAAAGACATTTCAAAGCAAAATGCAAATGTCTTCCTTTGTTAAGGAGCACCATACACCATAGGCAGGGACAGTTGCTTCCACAGCCCACTGTGTGTGTCCCAGCCCAACCATCTGTAGTCACCTGTCTGTGAAGTGAAGCCTGTGGTGAAGGGACAGCCTGGGTGTGCCCTTACCTGGCCTTGCTGGCATCACCTCCTCTATGGTGTCACTCTGGCCAGCTTACCACCAGCTGTGCCCACGGAGTGAGGGCAGGCTCAGCAGGTGTCACAATGGTGTCCTGTGCACCCAGGTCCCTGTGAGATGGTGGTTTTCAGAGGGACCTGTGGACTGGCCTATTTGTCTACCCACCCTCCAACCTGGAAAGTGTCTCCGTGGATGAAAGAGGTTACCAAATATTGTAGAGACAAACTAAGTTGAGACCTCATTGCACATAGGATCATGTTTGGTTGACCTTGGTACCTCCCTTCAGACATCGTTTCAGTCCTCAAATATTTCCTCGCGCCAGGCACCATGAGCCAGCCGCACCCGGTGCTTATTGATTAACTACATTGGATTGTAGCTACTCATGTTTTCACACAATTCTGTGATCCTCTCAAGTACAGAGTCTTAGTACTAGCTCTGCACTTAATAGTAGACATAGGACATCTGCCAGCAGTCCACTGGTTAGGACTGCATACTTTCAATGCTGAGGGCCTGGGTTCAATCCCCGGTTGGGGAACTAAGATCCTGCAAGCCATGAGGCCACCAAAAAAAAGTCGGCATAGCCTTTTTATATTCATAACAACACTTATTAATCCATGATGTCGCTGGCCTGTCAGGTGCCAGATAGCAGAGGGAAATGTGTGGATGATTGACACTGCAGGCCAAACACTGCTGGGTTCCCATCACTAGGTGTTCACAGGTTGTGCCAGCCACTAAAGGCTGCCTGTTCATGGGTGACAGGGTGACAGAGAACTGTGGAGAAACAGGATCATCTAGTGAGAGTCAGCTGTTGCTTAGGCTCGTCTCAAAAACATCTATGTGGCATTTGGAAGCCGCGGAGGAATGTCCCGTAAATTTTTGTCCTGGAACCCGTGAAACACCAAACAGTACATAGGATAATATGAAATCTTATCTTCAAGGAAGTAAATGCCACCATTTCTGCAGAATAATAGCAGCACCTTATCTGTTGAGGAAACGAGGTGATAATATCCTCATTACACTTCAAAAGCAATAACCAGTTGCCAGGCTTTGGGCAGTTTTGCTCCCTTAAATTCAGCTTGGCAGAACAAGCTGAAAGATAGCAGATCTTGTGAGAAATGAAGAATGCATCTGGTCACCTGCTGTGAGGTCCTTTCTCTGCCCCCCAGACCCCAGTGGCTAGTTTCCACGTGTCCTCATCCCCCCATGCCTCCTCAGTTAGTGTCCAGTTTACCATGCTCCATGCTGTTACGTCTTCCTTGTTGACCTCTGGTTCTAAGGCATGGCCTGGGCACTAACATGCCAGGTCTCCTGGGAGAGGAGCTCACCCTTTGACCCCTGTGAGCACTTGGGCCTCTATATCCGATACTAAGCCACTGGCCACATGTGCTGTTTACATACAAGTCAGTTAAGTTTAAATAAATAAAGACTCGGCTCCTCAGTCATCCAAGCCCCACCACCAGCTCTGCTGATTACATTGTCCGTGGAGGAGCTTCTCACCTGGTGGGGGATGGTTTTCAGCAGTCATCAGTGCAGATGGCCTCAGGGATGAGCCAAATGGGTTTGGGTCAGTTTTTTATCCGCAAAAAATAGGATGCTGTAGGTGCTCAAGGATTATTTGTTGTATGAATATATTTATTATACAGATGCATGTTGGGAACCAAATGTTAGTCTTGGACTTGTTACTTCAAATCTGACAAATGGAGTTTCATAATACCTTCTTTCTCTTTTTATTCCTGACAGGTATCATGCATGATATTACCTGGTTTGATTTCAGGCCATCTGTGAGACTGTAAATCTCTTCCCCAAAATGGCAAACCTAGTGTGGTCCGTCCCAGGAGCTTTTGGCCGTTGCTAATGGCAGAAACTGAACTTGCTCCCAGTTCACTTGTAGCCTCTGAGCGTCAGCCCAGCCCGTGTCACCCTGACCATGGACAGTGCGGCGGCTGTGCAGGAGGGCCTGGTGGAGGACAGATCCAGCAGTGGCACTTCAGCTCAACCCGAGGGCCCCCCAAAGCCCCCTGGCTCACTGGCACCGCTGGATCAGTGGGATGAAGCCCAGTGTAAGTTGCCAGTACGCTGTGTTCTGCTCACATCTTACCTTTAAACAGGAGAACAGAGGTCGTCTTGCCTTTTGGAAGAAGACAGTGGTGTCTAAGAGCTTCACTCAGAGTGTGTTTTTATGTATTTTTTTAGTTGAGGCCAACTTTGACTCAAACACCATGTGTGTTAAAAGAAATGGGAAGTTTCTGGAGCTTTCTGCTCTAGAGGGACGGAGCAGCATGGTTTACCCATAAGGCTTGTGCAGATCTTCACTGACACATCACTGTCCCCTGCCTAACATTCTACCTTTTTGGTTGGTTGGTTGTCAGATTTTTACTAACTGGAAAGTGTGCCGCTAGTGATCTGAGGATTACTGGATCACATTTCCACGTTAGCTAGTGGGTTATTCGTGTGTTGGAAGCACAGAATAAAGGACTGCTTCCTCATGCCCCTTCCTGGGCAGTGTGTGCTTGAACATCATAACGTGTATGCACTGATTTACTAGCAGAAACTGCGTTTCTCTTCTGGTAAAACAGTGCTCAGGCACCTGAAATGGCTTTGCTGCTTCCTGCTTCTTAAGTGCCAGGTGAGGTCAATGCATCTTGGCCCAGGATCAAGGGTTCTGCAATTGGAACAACTCCTAGGTCTGCCGCTAATAGGAATGAGCCCTCAACCAAGATCCTTAATTTATTTCCACCTCACTCTTTTACTGAGAAAATGGAAAGATGAATGGCCCCTGCATCTTGTGTGTGTGTGTGTGTGTGTGTGTGTGTGTGTGTGTGTCAGTCACTCAGTCATGTCCAACTCTGCGACCCCATAGACTGTAGCCCTCCAGGCTCCTCTGTCCAAGGGATTCTCCAGGCAAGAGTATTGGAGTAGGTTGCCATTTCCTTCTCCACCCTGCATCTTAGGGTGGTGGTGAACGCCGAAGTGAAATGTGAGCACTTGGGAAGCACCCAGGAGGTGGGGCTGGCCAGTTTTTGTATCATCATTATTTGTTTATCCATAATTAGACTTCTGTTTGGAAACAATCAAATCTTATTTATTAGGCCTTCTTTTAGATTTTTTTAAAGTGCAGTGTGACACTCAAATAATTACCCTCATATGTAAGCAGGATGCTTTAGAGACTCTCCCAGATTTGATAAGCCCATTAGGAAGTGGTATTGACCTGATTAACTTGCATCTGAAATGCATGATTTCCTCCCCACTCCCACCCCACCCCTCACCTCAGCTGTTTGTGTAAAAGAACAGACGGTTGTGTCAGAGCTGTGGTGGGGTCCTCCCACTCTGTTTTGTGTCTTACCCCTCCCCCCAACTTTATATTCTAGTTTTCCTTTCAGGGAGGCGTGACAATAAGCGGCTATGTTAGTTGGGACTCACATTTCAAGTGACAGAAACCCATTTTCAATTTGCTTGGGGAAATTGAAATTCAGAGGGAATTTCCTAGTTGCATACTGGGTACATCATGAGATCCAAGTGGTGCTAACCTTATGGGGACCTGGGGCACTGCAGTGCTTGGGGGCCCCCCGGAACGTGTCTAGAAGCCCCTCCAAATATCTCCTCGACTCATTGGCTGCCAACTGGCTGCCCATCATGGGGAGAGCACTTTCCTTTTGATACAAAAGTAGGTTTCAGTTAGTGTGTAAGTAACTTGTCAGAGAAGGCAATGGCACCCCACTCCAGTACTCTTGCCTGGAAAATCCCATGGATGGAGGAGCCTGGTGGGCTGCAGTCCATGGGGTCACTAAGAGTCTGACATGACCGAGCGACTTCACTCTCGCTTTTCACTTTCCTGCATTGGAGAAGGAAATGGCAACCCACTCCAGTGTTCTTGCCTGGAGAATCCCAGGGACGGGGGAGCCTGGTGAGATGCCGTCTATGGGGTCGCACAGAGTCAGACACGACTGAAGCGACTTAGCAGCAGCAGCAGCAACTTGTAGTAATGTTAGTAGAGGAGACTGAGCTTGGTATGCAGGTAAATAGTCATCACTGGTTAACGGGTTTTTACCCATTAGGTGTTTGTCAGTCAGAAGCATAGACTCTGGGTTCTGTCCTCAGCTTTGGGGTAATCATTTTCATCAGCTGTTCTAACTCTTCACCTTTGAGGTCTCATTTTGGATGATAAACTTATGCCTTGAAATAACTTGGGAATCAGCCCTTTGTAAATGTGAGGCTGTGACACTGGTTAGTCCTGCTGTTAACAGTGCTCATTAGAAACATTGTTGGCCACGTTTTAAGGATTTGTGGAGGGTTTTTTTGCTATTTTTTTTAAAAACAGACTTTCATAAGATTTCTTACTGGTCTTGTTTAAATGAAAAGGAAACATGACTACTGAAATTCTACAGCTGTAGTGAGGAAGGTGAGGAGGGCGTCCTGCAGGTGAGGGTATTACTCTGCGAGGTTGAGTCACTTGTCCCACATCACCTGCCCTTCGGAAGGACAGGCTTGCTGTCCTCGCAGAGTGAACAGGTTCCTGGGATGTGGAGAGTACTCCCGTGTCTAGATTCCCTCTTGTCCTATTTTAGTTGTTAAAACATGATGGCCCAGCACACCCTCTTTTCCAGGTGCCAGTGCCAAGGTAAACAGAACTTCAGATGAAGGACGCCAGGGGGACACCTGTCTGAATGGGCCGACACCACAGTTCCCAGAGCCTCCCTCGCCAGCGGGTCCTGATGCGTCTCCAGGTGTGGCTGGTTTCCATGACAACCTAAGGAAGTCTCAGGGGACTAGTGCTGAGGGCATTGTTAGAAAAGAAGCTTTGCAGTCCCTCAGACTCAGTCTTCCTATGCAAGAAACGCAACTGTGTAAGCATCTTCCTGCCGGGCTCTCCCCCACCCCCTCATCCCCCATCCCACCCCCTGGGCCCCTGTCACTCACCATCCTTGACAGGCACAGGCCCCAAAGGGCTCGCCCCTCCGCCGTTGCTGTTTTATCACCGTGGTGGGTTGTGCGTTTAACAAATAGCTCCATTCCAGAGGGAAGATAGGCTTTGTCACAGCCTGAAGGTGACAACGGCACTGGAGGCCCCAGTTTGAAGGGCCTTTGCGTGCATGTCTTCCATCACCCGGGGTGGTGAGCAAGCAGCAGTGGGGATTTGATCTTGCCAGTTACAGCTTGAAGGCTTTCTTTTATGAGTTACTTTAATCAGCCTTTATTTTGTCCTAATCCCTGGGGATTCAGGGGCGAACAAGTTGCTAACTGTCAGCCTGAGAGCCCTGAAGCCTCGAGGCTTTTCTAACATGCAAGTTTTCACACAGACTTGTATAATCTTACCTAATGGGGTCATTTCACGGCTGCAGTTGTTACACCTCATCCCTGCTTCAGTACTTCCTTCCCTCCCCTCCAGGTCAGCCACCTTCTCACATAGTGCCTTACAGGCCTCTGAAAACAGCCAGGTTTGGAGGATCATTGTTCTTAAAATGGGCCTGTGTCCTTCTCATCATTGCATGCTCTTCTTACCTAGCGCTGTCACCTGGAGATTGCCCCACGTCAGTTGATGCAGCTCCACATCCACTCTTTTAAGGCTGGAGGAGCCCCGGGTGTGGCCGGGTCAGGGCCAGGGGACCAGTGCTGCAGTGAGCATCTCCCTGTACATGTTGCAGCACTGCTGCTTTCATTTCTATGCACTCCATCCCAGGAGCAGAGCTCTTGGTCAGAAGCAGTGGTTGTGTTTATCTCCATAATGGGTGGTCACATTGCAAGGGTGCTGATGCCCTGTGAGAGGACAAAGATGCTGTTTGCTTTCGGTCTTCACCAGTCTGCTGGGTGTGCAGCAATGCCGCCTTGATGTTTCATTTGCAACTTGCACTCCCATGCTTACTAGAGAGTGTTCACAGGAATTATTTCATCATGCTGTTAGGGTCACAGCATACGTTAAACATTTCTGTAAACAAACTGTTAGCATGTCAGCCAGGATGCTGTGTGAAATCCTGGGTCCTGACCTGAGGGGTTTGTGAGCTCTGGCCCCAGGTTCTCCTGCTTTTCCCCTGGCTGCCCCTCCCAGGAATGTGCCCAGCCCTGAGGCCATGCCTCTGGTGGTCTCTGCCATCTGGACCACTTAGTGATGTGAAAAGTATGTAAGCTCTTTCATATGAAACTTACTTGAAGAGTATGAGTGCACAATCAGTAACAACACTGGTGAATTCCTAGTGAAATCTTGGCGACTGCTCAGGTTTTAGGGATTATTTAAAACAACAGCAGCTTCCCTCCCAGAATTCATATTTGAGGATGGTGCCACCCAGGAAGGGGCTCAGTTACGGCATTCCTCTGCTCTCACCAGCCCCTTGGCCCTGAGCTGGGAGGCCTGGGTCTTGCCTACCTTTCACTCACTGTTCAGCTCTTTTTTTTACCCAAAGTGAAAGTTCGGGTTTTAGATATTTTAAATTTTGTTAGCTGCCCGAAAGTTGTCAGCGTAGTTCCCCTCTTGTCCCTGAGCATGGCCCTTGGACTGCAGTCTCCTCGGGTAGGAAACTGAGGTAATCTGGGATGTTCCTGGGTAAAGAAGGCGAGTTTGGTAGCATGTTCCTGTTTGCCGCTGCTGTCTGTCATTCCATCAGGATTGCTGTTCATGTTCCTCTGTAATGTAAGGAAGCAGAGTTAGAGCTTGGTGGGAGCCTCAGAACACTCACACTGGCACCAACCTCAAGTTCAGTTCTTTAATTACTAAAAGGCGCAAGTTGCCCGCGTCCTGTTTTATTGGCGGGATGCCCACAGGGGCAGTGCGCTGCTGACGGAGGCACCACGGCTGTGCTGGGCCACTGTGTCTGCCACCAGGTGGGTCCTCTCTGTGGTCAGTGTCCAAGGCTTACAGTTCTCTCTCCATTTGCAAACAGTTCTTTCAAACTAGACAGCCCTGTGTTATTTAAAGCTAAATCATACTGGTAATAAAACGCAAGACAGCCAAGCTGCTCTTCTGATTTATCTTCTGTGTCCTGTTGTGTTGTTAGTTTCTAAATGGCCGTTTCCCCACCTCAGGCTCAACAGAGGCTTCGCTGCCCCTGGAGAAGGAGGAGCAGGTCCGACTGCAGGCTCGGAAGCGGCTGGAAGAACAGCTCAAACAGTACAGGGTGAAACGCCAGCAGGAAAGAGTGAGTCTCCCTCTCTCGAACCAGCTAATAGAAAAAACAGCAGTCAGTCAGTCATAGTTCTAGGATCTGCTGTTTATTTCTCTTTGCTGGGATGGGCTTGTGTGTGTCTCTACGAAGATCATCTTTCTCATGTAGCTCCCACCCTTTGAGGAGATTCCACGGGGCTCTGGTTCCTACCCCTCTGGTCCTTCTTCCCTCCAAACAGGCATGTTTTATGTCTAAATCTGCCATTAGAAAAGCAGAGGCAGCGAACATGTGGGTGTAACTGCTCTCTGTACTTGAGCAGCCAGTCCTGGGTTTGACTTGTTTATTATGTAAGTGATAGAGTTTCTACTGAACTTTGCTGTACAGTATTAGACTGTGTGGCATGTCACACACGTGATAAGTGTGTGCACGTATGTTAGTCACTCAGTCATGTCCAACTCTTCACGATCACATGGACTCCTCTGTCCATAGGATTCTCAAGGCAAAAATACTGGAGTGGATTACCATTTCCTTCTCCAAAGTATGTGCATAAGCTTTGCTAAAATCAGTTTTATTCAGGTATGAAACCCTCATTAGAATACTAATGAAAATAGTATTTTTAATCAGTCAAGTGACTCTAGGAAAGGAGTGTGTGAAGGTTCACTTCAGTCTTAATCCAAGTTTATCGTGAACTTGAGAAATTTCAAATTAAAGGAATTTGAAACTAAATGAACTAAAAAAAACATGCTTTAAAAAAATAAAACACTTTCAGTGAATGATTTAGTTGTGACGAGTCCTTATCAGGGTTGGCCGTTTGTTTTCCCAAGAAAGGATCTTGGCTTTTCGAGTGTCACTGCTCCGAAGCCAATGTAAACAGACTGGAAGAGCCAGCACCAGGCTCTGAACTGACTGAGGCTCCCACCCGGTCAGGGGCATTCAGGCATCTATCCAGATGGCCTGTCAGAAAACCTTACAGTGACAGTCAGTAGTCAGGAGTTATGTGCACCAGGCAATGTTAATTTCCCCACAGATGAGACTCAGTCAGGTAGAGAACTTGCCAAAGGTCACTAAGCAGTAAAGTGGTGGAACCAAGATACAGACCAGCCAGTGTACATATGCCCCGTCCTGTCCACAGCCTGCCTCTCAGGTTTGCACCGCAAGTCCAAGCTCTGTCTGGGTCATCCAGCATTAGGCAATTAATGTGTCAGGAGTTCAGGGTGAAATTTAACATCAGTTCTCATCTTTAAAAATTATATGTACATGGGACTTCCCTGGTGGTCCAATGGTTAAGAATCCACCTTGCAATGCAGAGGACGTAGGTTTGATCCCTGTTCAGGCAACTAAGATCCCACGTTCTTTCAGGCAACTAAGCCCGCAAGCTGCAACTACAGAGCCCACATGCTCTGGAGCCCACGTATCACAGCTAGAGAGTCTGTGGACTGCAACAAAACTCCCACAGGATGTGACCAAAGATCTCGTGCCACTAAGAAAGACCCAATGCAGCAAATTAAAAAACAAAACAAGCAAGCAAAAACAGTTAAACCAAGAATGTGCTTAGTGCTTAGTCGATCAGTCATTTCTGACTCTTCCTACCCCATGTTCATGGGGATTCCCCAGGCAAGAATACTGGTGTGGGTTGCCATGTCCTCCTCCAGGGGATCTTCCCAACCCAGGGATCAAATCCAGGTCTCCCGCATTGCAGGAGGATTCTTTACCATCTGAGCCACCAGGGAAGCCCAAACTAAGAATAAAAAGATACTTCTTTAGGAATGTAGTTCATACTTATGTCTAAAGGCTAGAGAGGATGAGTGAAAGTCCCCCTGTTTTGTAGTCCGGTAAAAACTTTGAGAGCATCACCGCACAGGTCTTTCATGTAGAGGCGAAGATTGTGCACAGGGGGAGCACCTTCTCTGTGCTGCTCTTTGCTCTTCACGCGACCTTTCTCACGCACCTGTCCTGCCTCGGCGCAGTAGAGACCCTCCTCACCCTTTGTAACTGTGCGCACATACCAGCATTGCATTAACCAGCCCGAAGTGATCAACATTTTAGGTTGTTTCTAATTTTTTGAAATTGAAAACAATGCTGCAGTGAATGTTTTGTGTCTTGGTATACTTTTGTGGGTAAATCCTTAACTTAAAGTATTGGGTAAAAGGTTTTATGTATTTGTTAGTTGATAAGGACTGGTTTACATTCCATTTAGCAGTCTGTAAGACTGCTAGACTTCTCATATTTGGGAGCATTAGAAATAATAAAAATTGAATCTTTGTTCTCAGATAGCTGAGAAAAAAAGTACTTCCTAACAATAAGGAGATCAGCCCTGGGATTTCTTTGGAAGGAATGATGCTAAAGCTGAAACTCCAGTACTTTGGCCACCTCATGCGAAGAGCTGACTCATTGGAAAAGACTCTGATGCTGGGAGGGATTGGGGGCAGTAGGAGAAGGGGACGACAGAGGATGAGGTGTCTGGATGGCATCACTGACTCGATGGACGTGAGTCTGAGTGAACTCCGGGAGTTGGTGATGGACAGGGAGGCCTGGCGTGCTGCAGTTCATAGGGTCACAAAGAGTCAGACACAACTGAGCAACTGAACTGAACAATAAGCACCTTTTTACATATTGAGTGTCTGAGTGTCTTTGTCAGCTTTTGTCTGTTTTTCAGTTTGTCTTTTTGCTGTGTTGGTACTATATATGAGGAAATTATTCCCTTTTAGTATTTTTGCAAATGATTTTTTCTTAATTTTCCGTGACTACTTTTCTGGTATATTTTTTGCTGCACATCAGCTTTTTGTTTTTGTTCATTTTGGCTTTGCTACTCGGCTGACAGGATCTTAAGGGATTGAACCTGAGCCCCCTTCAGTGGAAGCTCAGAGTCCTAACCTCTGGACCACCAGGGAAGACCCTGCATGTTGGATTTGAATGTTTACATTCAGAACTTTCAGTCTTCACTGTTACTTCTTTTAGGGTTTATATCATATTTAAGATCTTCCCATTTGAAGGATATAAATTCATCTCTTTTCTTTTTATACTAAAAGTAAGAGATAATGTAAAAATTTTTCATAAGTTGTGTTTTTTATTTTATTATGTAGATATAATCCACTTGCTTGGATGGAGGCGAGAGGTAGGAATGAGCCTCTTTGTGGACTGCTGGTCAATTATCTCAAGGCTGCTTATTTTGTAGTCTGTCTGTTCCCTTTCTGGCGTTCTCCCTTAATATCTATAGACGCCACCAATACTTGGGCCAGTTCTTGGGCTGTGTTCTGTGTCATCAGTCCGTCTGCTGCTTTTCTTGGTCTCTGTGGCTCTAATTATGGCAGCTTTATAGTGTGTGTATCTGTCTGGGAGGCCCGGTCAGTCTGTCGCCCCACATCCCTTACTCTTCCTCACTGCTCCGACTCACTTATCCTTGCTGCTGTGTCGTAGCATCGTTCTGAGATGCTCCTCACCCACCTTGTCCCTCACCACTTTGGGACTGCACTGACTTTATAGAATAACATGAACTGAACATTAATTTGTAAAAGAAAGTCATGTTGATTTAGCATCAAGGAATGTCATCTTCTCACATCCTCAGCTTCATTCAAGGCAAGTTGGGAAGTTCTAGCTAACACAATGATATAAGAAAAAGAAATTAGACATATAAGTATTAAAAAATAGGAAAGGGCTTCCCTGGTGCTCAGTGGTGAAGAATCTGCCTGCCAGTGTGGGAGACATGGGTTCGATCCCTGGTCTAGGAAGATCCTACGTGCCGTGGAGCAACTAAGCCCATGTGCCACAACTATTGAGCTCATGCCCTAGAGCCCAGGAGCTGCAACTCCTGAGCCCACATGCTGCACCTGCTGAAGCCCACGTGCCCTAGAGCCTGTGTTCAGCAGCAAGGGAAGCCATCACAATGAGAAACCCATGTACCGCAACCAGTGAGTAGTCTCTGCTTGCCTCAACTAGAGAAAAGCCTGTGCAGCAACAAAGACCCAGTGCAGCAAAAAATAGAAACAAAATTATTTTAAAAAGAAAAAGAGAAATGACATTGTTATTCGCAGGTGTTGGTAACACCTTAGAAAAATGCTGATGAATTAACTGAGAATTGCTATTATTATAAATTTATAAAAATATTATAAAATAACTGGGGTTCAGAAATTGTCAGTTTGAAATACAGATACGAAAAGTAGTTATCCTCGTATGACCAGTTATAAAATTAGAGGGAAAAAAGTAATATTTACAGTATCAACAAAATAACTTCTAAGTATCAAATGGCAACAAAAATGGTTTAGAATCTAGATAAAACACTACATAAGTTTCTCTGTCGAGGATCATGCAAATAGATGTGAATAAATAGAGGGAAAATGCTCATTATCCCGTAAGTAATTATAAATGTATGGTAATTCTAATTCAACAGGACTAATACTTTAACTTGAAAAATTTAAAGGTTTATCTAAAAGATAAACATGAGAGAATAGGCAGGGAAATTTTGTGAAGGAGGTGTGATGAGGAAGGACTTGTTCTAGTAGGTGTTTTAAAATGTCATCAAGTCACAGTCATGACAGGCCTGTGCTTGGACTTTCCCTGGGATGGACATGGAGGAGTGAGGTTAAGAATGGAAGGCCCGTGACGTGGGAGCATGGCGGGAGGGTGCTCTGTTTATGTAATCGGTATGGCCTTTCTGGGTGGCGATTTTTGAATGCTGCTTGTCAATTTTAAACATAATTTTTGTACTTTTTTTTCCTCCTCAGTCCAGTCAACCTGTAACTAAAACGAGACTTTTTAGCACACTTGATCCTGAACTCATGTTGAACCCAGAAACCTTACCGAGGGCCAGTGCCGTGGCTATGACAAAAGAATATTCCTTCCTGCGCACCAGTGTCCCTCGGGGGCCGAAGGTGGGCAGCTTAGGGCTCCTGGCACATCCTAAGGAGAAAAAAAGTTCCAAATCAAGCAAAATTCGGTCTCTGGCTGATTACAGAACTGAAGATTCAGACGCTCGGAATTCTGGTGGAAATGTTCCAGCTCCGGACTCTACCAGGGGCTCCCTGAAGCAGAACCGAGGCAGCGGGACATCAGTGGTGTCTGAGGTCAGCCTGTGCCCCGAGGCCGACGACCGCCTGGAGAATGCATCCCTGACTGGAGACAACGTGTCCGAGGCTGACGGGACGGAGAGCGATAGCTCCTCCTACAGCAGCGTCTCCGCTCGCGGGACACCAGGCATCCCAGCGAACATGGGGGGCACGCGTGAGGCCCCCTATGTGGTCAGTGGCAGGGAGATCGCAGTTGGAGCCCTGGGCCAGTTCCCCTCCATCTCAGATGTCCTGCAGGCTGCAGCAGCCGAGCACCAAGAGCAGAGGCAGGAGGTCAACGGGGAGACACGAAGCCGGACCAATAGCATCTGCAGCAGGTGGGTGACGCTGGAGCCCACGAGACACCACCTTCCCCTCAGAGTTCCACACTCACTCCTTAACATTTGATTTATACACTCTCTGTTCCTTTGTTAGAAAAGAAACTGTGTCTGATGAGTGCTCACCTGCAACGTTAAGGTATTCTGCTTTCCAGGATTTGTTGCATTGATGTGACATGGACTCACGTCTCCATAAAGGTGTTCTGGCCCTGTGCTGGCTGTAAAGGCCCTACTGTGGGCGAGAGTTTGAGCTTTAACTGTCTACTTAAATCTTTTTACTTACCTGTTTTTTTTAAAAAAAATTAGGGAAAGGGCTTAAACCTAAGGACTTGACCTAATTTTAAAAATTAGAAAAGATGGTTAAGAATTCATCTTCCAAAGCAGGGGATACAGGTTTGATCCCTGGCAGGGAACTAAGGTCACATGTGCCTCAGGCCAACTAAGCCCAAGTGCTACAACTAGAGAGAAGCCTATACCACAATGAAAAAAAATTTTTTTTAATTAGGGGAGAGTAGCCAGAGGGGTGTGAAATCTGGAGAGTATGGACAGCATAAAGGAAGATAACGATCAATTATTTGCCCACCACCTGATCCTTTTGTCTTTATCCTCTAGTGTGTCCCTGGAAAGCTCTGTTGCTGAAACTCATGATGAAATGTTACAGGTTCTTAAAGAAAAAATGAGACTCGAAGGACAGCTGGAAGCTTTATCATTAGAAGCTAGTCAGGTAATTGAAATTTGATGGATGTGTTAATGTGCCATGTCTTTGGAAAGAATGTGCAATTTCCTATTCACTACACACCAAGTTTTACACATGTCTTTAAGAAGAAGCTTTATCATCATTAGCAGCCTTTTCCTCTGTAACCATTTATTTTTCTCTGTTCTATTTGTCAGCCTTGGAAACAGGTATGCTCGTTTCCCACTGACTGTGGGGCTTCTCCCTGTATCTCTGTCAGGATCTGCCTTGGATACCTCCTAGCTCTGCTATTAGAGACCCAACAGTCCATAACAGTTCAATCTTTGGAGTGGATTTCACCTCTTTCTGGCTCAGTGAAATTGTCATCTTTGTCCCTTTAGTAGTTTTTGGTTTTTCTGATACGAATTTTGCTTTATCTGGTTAGCATATGCCTGAAAAATCATTTTCCATCCCTTAATTCTTAGCATTCCTATCAATTATCAGAGTAAATCAGTTCAGCTGCCTTTGACCCTCTGCACTTGGCAGGAAGACGGCAAGACCCTGGGGAGGTGTCTGGTCAAGGCAGTGGGGTAGGGGGTGGGGGCTGTCCCCTCAGTAACCTGTGCTGTGGGGATGTGGGGAGGGCACCCACGCTAGAACGCTTGCTCTGCTGTATAAACTCCAGACTGAAGAGCTGATTACTGAGGTTTCAAGGTTCCTTTTGGTTGTACACTGTTTTCACTTTGTCCTCCTATGGAACATGAGAGATACCTGGAGTAACAGGCAAGTTTGGCCTTGGAGTACAAAATTAAGCAGGGCAAAGGCTAACAGAGTTTTGCCAAGACAATGCACTGGTCATAGCAAACACCGTCTTCCAACAACGTAAGAGAAGACTCTACACATGGACATCACCACATGGTCAATACCAAAATCAGATTGACTATGTTCTTTGCAGCCAAGGATGGAGAAACTCTATACAGTCAGCAAAAAGAAGACTAGGAGCTGACTGTGGCTCAGATCATGAACTCCTTATTGCAAAATTTAGTCTTAAATTGAAGAAAGTAGGGAAAACCACTAGACCATTCAGGTATGACCTAAATCAAATCCCTCACAATTATACAGTGGAAGTGACAAATAGATTCAAGTGACAAGTAGACAGAGTGCCTGAAGAACTAGGGATGGAGATTCGAGACATTGTACAGGAAGCAGTGATCAAGGCCATCGCCAAGAAAAAGAAATGCAAGAAGGCAAAATGGTTGTCTGAGGAGGCCTTACACAAAGCTGAGAAAAGAGAAGCTAAAGGCAAAGGAGAAAAGGAAAGATACACCCATTTGAATGCAGAGTTCCAAAGAATAGCAAGGAGAGAAAAGAAAGCCTTCCTAAGTGATCAGTGCAAAGAAATAGAGGAAAACAATAGAATGGGAAAGACTAGAGATCTCTTCAAGAAAATTAGAGATACCAAGGGAACATTTCATGTAAAGATGGGCACAATAAAGGACAGAAACAGTATGGACCTAACAGAAGCAGAAGATACTAAGAAGAGGTGGCAAGATTACACAGAAGAACTATACAAAAAAGATCTTTATGACCCAGATAACCATGATGGTATGATCACTCACCTAGAGCCAGACATCCTGGAATGTGACGTCAAGTGGGCCTTCGGAAGCATCACTACAAACAAAGCTAGTGGAGGTTATGGAATTCCAGCTGAGCTATTTCAAATCCTAAAAGATGATGGTGTGAAAGTGCTGCACTCGATATGCCAGCAAATATGGGGAACTCAGCAGTGGCCACAGGACTGGAAAAGATCAATTTTCATTCCAATCCCAAAGAAAAGCAATGCCAAAGAATGTTCAAATGACCACACAATTGCACTCATCTCAGTTCGGTTCAGTTGTTCAGTCATGTCTGACTCTTTGCGACCCCATGAATTGCAGCACGCCAGGCCTCCCTGTCCATCACCAACTCCCGGAGTTCACTCAGACTCACATCCATCGAGTCAGTGATGCCATCCAGCCACCTCATCCTCTGTCGTCCCCTTCTCCTCCTGCCCCCAATCCTTCCCAGCATCAGAGTCTTTTCCAATGAGTCAACTCTTTGCACGAGGTGGCCAAAGTACTGGAGTTTTAGCTTTCAGCATCATTCCCTCCAAAGAAGTCCCAGGGCTGATCTCCTTCAGAATGGACTGGTTGGATCTCCTTGCAGTCCAAGGGACTCTCAAGAGTCTTCTCCAACACCATAGTTCAAAAGCATCAATTCTTCAGCACTCAGCTTTCTTCACAGTCCAGCTCTCACATCTATACATGACTACTGGGAAAACCATAGCCTTGACTAGACATACCTTTGCTGGCAAGGTAATGTCTCTGCTTTTGAATATGCTGTCTAAGTTGGTCATAACTTTCCTTCCAAGGAGTAAGCGTCTTTTAATTTCATGGCACTTATCTCCCCCGCTAGCAAAGTAATGCTCAAAATACTCCAAGCAAGTCTTCGCCAGTACATGAATTGAGATCTTCCATATGTTCAAGCTGGATTTAGAAAAGGCAGAGGAGCCAGAGATCAAATTGCCAACATCTGTTGGATCATCGAAAAAGCAAGAGAGTTCCAGAAAAACATCTACTTCTGCTTTATTGACTACACCAAAACCTTTAACTGTGGATCACAACAAACTGTGGAAAATTCTTCAGGAGATGGGAATGAATACCAGACCACCTTACCTGCCTCCTGAGAAATCTGTACTCAGGTTAAGAAGCAGCAGTTAGAATCAGACATGGAACAATTGACTGGTTCCAAATTGAGAAAGGAGTACATCAAGGCTGTATATTGTCACCCTGCTTATTTAACTTATATGCAGAGTACATCGTGCAAAATGCCGGGCTGGATGAAGCACAAGCTGGAATCAAGATTGCCAGGAGAAATATCAATAACCTCAAATATGCAAATGACACCACCCTTATGGCAGAAAGCAAAGAGGAACTAAAGAGCCTCTTGATGAAAGTGAAAGAGGAGAGTGGAAAAGCTGCCTTAAACCTCAACATTCAGAAAACTAAGATCATGGCATCTGGTCCCATCGCTTCACAGCAAATAGATGGGAAAACAATGGTAACAGTGATAGACTTTGTTTTCTTGGACTCCCAAATCACTGCAGATGGTGACTGCAGCCTTGAAATTAAAAGACACTTGCTCCTTGGAAGAAAAGCTATGACCCCACCTAGACAGCATATTAAAAAGCAGAGACATTACTTTACCAACAAAGGTCCATCTAGTCAAAGCTATGGTTTTTCTAGTAGTCATGTATGGAGGTGAGAGTTAGACTATAAAGAAAGCTGAGTGCCGAAGAACTGATGCTTTTGAACTGTTGTGTTGAAGACTCTTGAGAGGCCCTTGGACTGTAAGGAGATCAAATCAGTCCATCCTAAAGGAAATCAGTCCTGAGTATTCATTGGAAGGACTGATGCAGAAGCTGAAGCCCCAGTATTTTGGCCACCTGATGTGAATAACTGACTCACTGGAAAAGACCCTGATGCTAGGAAAGATTGATGGCAGGAGGAGAAGGGGACGACAGAGGATGGATGAGATGGTTGGATGGCATCATTGACTCAATAGACATGAGTTTGAGCAATCTCTGGAGGTTGGTGATGGACAGGGAAGCCTGATGTGCCATAGTCCATCAGATCACAAAGAGTTGGACACAACTGAGTGATTGAACTGAACTGATCCTCCTGGAATTTGATTTGCTCTTCAGCTGTGTCCAAGCCAAGATCTTTGTGGATTGTTACAGGTGCAAAACTTGCTGGCATTTCTGTGAAGACACTGATTATACTTCCTATAAAATTTTATTGCATCTGCTCAGTTAGCTTCTTTTCTTTGGGTATTTGTTCTTCTGTTTGTTGTATCTGTTTGTCTTCGCAAGGTTGTTTTTCTCCTATTGTATGTTGATGTACAGCTGTCTGCTCCTTTTTGCATTTTGAAATTGCTGTACATCCACGTCCTAATAGGCTGACTTTAGGGTGTGTGAGAGATGCTGAAGGGCTGGAACTGTGCCCTTTGCTCCCTGTCTCTTCTCTGGTGCTCCAGGTGCCTGGGCCTTCTGCTGGCACCACCTTTCCTGTCACTTCCTGCTGTGTCCATCAGACAGGGGTCCCTGTGGTCCTGCCACCTAGCACAGATGGTGCCTCAGGCTGCTCTGTGCCCCTGGCTGCAGCCCTCAAGGCCTCATGGAATGGTGCCCTTTCCCAGCTGATGTGTTCTGTGGGTTTGGTTTTTCCCAAACTTGTATCTGGCTGCTCTCTTCATCTATTAGAGATCCCTGAGCTCTCAGGTATTCTGTGTGTGTGTGTGTGTGTGTGTGTGTGTGTGTGTGTGTGTACACGCTTGTGAGCTTTTTTCTTTTTTGAACAAACATGTTTTCCAACATCCTTGTGGGTGAGAAGGTGATCGCAGAGCCTTCCCCCCATGCTGGCCCGCTCAGGTGCCGCCATGCAGAAAACAAGCACATTCTGTCTTCACCCCACCTACCTGCCTGCAGGGCCTGGTTGGAGAAACCCCTTCTTTGGGGATAGCTGTAATGCTGGAGTTCCTGAATATTTTGTACAATGTGGTGCTTTCCTGTAAAGGCCACCTGTTGGACACCTTTCTTTGTCTCACTGGCTGAGTTTTGGCAGCCCTCTTATTAGGCAGGGCGGAAGTGACTTACTTTTCCAAGAGTCAGCATGGCTGTCTGTGGGTCTCTCCAGGCACTTAAAGAAAAGGCCGAGCTGCAGGCGCAGCTGGCCGCTCTGCACACGAGGCTGCAGGCGCAGCTGGAGCACAGCCACAGCAGCCAGCAGAGGCAAGACTCACTCAGTTCAGAGGTGGACACCTTGAAGCAGTCCTGCTGGGACCTCGAGCAGGCAATGACTGACCTGCAGAACATGCTGGAAGCCAAGAATGCCAGCCTGGCATCCTCCAACAGTGACCTGCAGGTGGCAGAGGAGCAATATCAGAGACTAATGGCCAAAGTGGAGGAGATGCAGAGAAGCATCCTCAGTAAGGACAACACAGGTGAGCAGTCCTGCGTCTGCCCCTTAGTTGTATGCAGGTGCCCAGGGGCTGTGCCCCTGGAGGTTTCGTCTCATCTGCTCCAGTTGTTGTTCAGTTGCTCAGTTGTGTCTGACTCTTTGTGACCGCATGGACTGCAGCACGCCAGGCTGCCCTGTCCTTCACCATCTCCCAGAGCTTGCTCACACTCATGTCCATTGAGTTGGTGATACCATCCAACTGTCTCATCCTCTGTCATCCCCTTCTCCCTGTCTTCTCTGGGGACTGACCTACTGTCCCATCAATGTGCTGAGGGGTTATTGTCCCTTCTAATTTGTACATGAAGTGTCCACTTGCCTAATGGAGTGTTATCTTTGGTTGAACTTGTGGAATTCTGCATGTTTTTGCATGCGCGTCAAAGGGTGGCTTAGGTCTTAGAAATGGACTTTGGACCCTTAATGGTTAGATGTAATTGTTTCCACTCATTCTGCCTCCCTAGTCGTTTGTTGCTTGGGGGGCTAGACCGGCCTGGTTATTCCAGCATTGCAGACGCTGTTTGGAATATTTAAAAGCAACACTGAGACCAGTGACTAGTAAATATTTCTTTTTCCTCCATAAGTTCAGATTTTGGGTCTAGCTGGGTCCCTAGGGGAGCCCCCTTCGGAATGATAGACAAATGAAACAGTGGAGCCTGGGAGCCTTAGTGGTAAGTGAAGGGGTCCTTCCCTCGTGCTCTCTGCTCATCCTGGGGATGCACACTCCATTCCCAGAATCCATGAGCCACACACGTCCAGGCACCAAGAACCTGGTCTGTGGGCTCAGCATCTCCCTGTGCACTGCGGGCAGGAGAAGGGTGGGGGGTTGGGGATGGGGAGAAGGGCACTCAGAGCCCAGGGGAGTGTCAGCCCAGATCCTGGTCCTCCAGAAGCCTGGATAGATGACACCCTCATCCTTGAAGTCTGGGATCCTGAGAGATGGGGAGTGGTTCGGCGGGGTGGCTGTGAGGGACCAGGTCTGCCCACATGGAGTCTTGGTCGTAAGACTTGTGAGACTAGGTTTCAGATCTTATGACAGAAAAGAAAGAGTGACAAGCTGCTATCACAAGAGCTTTATCCTGATACTGGAGACGGGGGGGAGTGGTGGGGAGCACCAGCTGAGAAATATAACAGCTGACTGTTTTTAGTCTCTGGGCATTTTATGATACCCAGTCCCTTAAGAAAATTATTAATATAATGTTCAAAAAGTTCTGTAGTGCTCGGGTTGCAAGGTCTGACCTGACCAGAGCAGGTCAACAGTGACCCACACCCAGTACAGCGCCAGCTGGGTGGGGGATTCGGGGTGTAGGGGATGCTCCAGTTGCCTTCCTAAAGCCCTACCATGCTGAACTTTGAGGCACATCTGTTCTCAAGGATTTTAAGAGCAGAGGTTGGATTTCCCAAGATTAGGGGTCATGAATCCTGTTATTTTTTTTTGTTTCATTTTAAATTTTTAGAATTTAAAATTGTACGTGTTTTCTTAAGTGTTTGGTGAAATTTATTTTTTAAATATTTGACTGGTTTTGTTTGGACTACGACTTGGGTTTGTGCTGTGATTTCTTGTCTGCTCCCCCTGCCATCGTCCATGTTAAGAGTTGACCATATCAGCAAACCAGTGGAGTTTCTTGTGGATACCATTCCTGAGTTTGTTGATGACTCACAGACTTCATCAGGCCAAAGTCTCAAGCCAGAAAGCTCCCAGACACACAGTCGCTCTCCCTGTTTGCAGATTCCCTAGTTATGAATTCACTGACTCACTGAATTGAATCTACTCAGAGCTCTTTCCGGTTGTTTACAGACAGGTGCAGAGCAGAGAACCATGGGGGTTGCCTGATGTACGAGGCTCAGTTTTCCCAGCTCACTTCTTGTTCCCCAAGTGCCCTTTTATGGTCGATTTAGTGCCATTTTTTTGTTTGTTTATTTTTGTGCTTTTGGGGATGGTTTTGCTATTTACAGTAAACCCCAACACTGTCTGGTGTTGCTAAGTGCAGGATGGTTTTGGTGCGCTTTTCAGAGAAAATCCTTACGCTAGACAAGCTTCATCCAGGCAGAGGTTGGGTGCTGTTGGCTGTCAGTTCAGTGTTAATGAATTCACAGAAAGTGAAGTCAGGTGTCTTTCAACAGAAGCACATATAAAACAAGGTTTTGTGTTAATTAGTTGATGAGAAGTGACCAGACCCCAACTTAGATGGCCCTGCTCCAGGGTTAAGTGCCCTCGCTTGCACTTCAGACGTCGCTGCTGCAGAGAAGGAGAACCAGCGGGTCCCCGCTCTCTGTGGAGGCCGGGCTTCCCAGGCCATGCAGCAGCCTGAGCGCTGTGCTTGCCTGTTTCAGTGCACGACCTGCGGCAGCAGATGACAGCCTTGCAGAGCCAGCTACAGCAGGTGCAGCTGGAGCGCGCCACACTCACCAGCAAGCTGAAGGCATCCCAGGCCGAGATCGCGTCCCTGCAGAGTGTCCGGCAGTGGTACCAGCAGCAGCTCGCCCTGGCCCAGGAGGCCCGGGTCAGGCTGCAAGGCGAGATGGCCCACATCCAGGTACGGCCCCCACCATGGCCAGAGGGCCACACTGCGTGACTCGCGTGGAACACTTGCTTTTCCTCCATATTGAAAAGACTTCTGAGTTTATATTTCACAGAGAGGTTTTGTTAAAATCTGCTGACCACCCGCCTAGCTCACACCCCATGACGTGTAGTCACTGCCTTCTGTGATCTTCTGACACAGCTTCTGCTAGAGCATTTTAAATTCTAAAGTCCCCCTCTCTGGGACATCTTGTGTTCCTGGCTCTGACTAATCCATCCCATCCCCTCACTGAGGGGCGCCTGGTGTCTGAACCCAGCTATCAAATGCATGCCTGCTGGGGTCCTGAACCTCTTATACCCTGGCTCTCTCACCTTTCACCACCTCCTGTCTCATGTTTCTGACATGCAGAGAGCACGGTACACGCTGCTTCCCAGCGGAGCTGCCCCTTCCTCCAGCTGCGTGATCACCTGATCCTTCCAGAAAACACTCATTTCCCAGACCCCGAAGGAAACACTTCCCACTCTGTCTTTCCATGTTGTTAGGGTGCAAGCGTGTTGGCACTTGATTCTGCGTCAGTGGGAGCAGGTATGGGTCCAGGTCTGCAGGGTGCTCTGGAGGCACTCGGGAGTGGTAGGCAAATTGCTATAATACACTTTGCCCCAAATCTCAGGGTTTGGACTAATTGGACCAATTGTGAAGGTGCCTTGGTCAGCCTGTCTTCTCTTTGAATTTTGCTGTGGGTTTTATCACCTCCCTTTTTTTTTTGGTCCAGATTAAATATTGTAATTTAACTTGTTAAAATGTTCAAAACATTGAAACTTTATTTCTCAAGTGGAGAATATGAAGTACTTACTTCACCAAAAACTCCTTTTTAAAAAAATCTGTAATCTACAAACATACAAAAATTTATGTGTTTTTTTGGCAGTACCATTTCTGGTAATTTTTATTTTCATTCATAAGTTTCTAACACAAAAATTAATTCTTAATCAGAAAAAGTTATCACAATATATTGCTAAATGAAAACAATTATAAAACAGTAGCACAGAATGTGATTCAACATGTGCTGTTTAAAAAGAGGACCGTATGGATAAGCATTTGCTTACATAAAGTGTAGGTGGAAATAAATCATTGCAAGTCAATGCAATTTTGAAGCTATTGTGGATTTTTTGATGCATAAAAACATTTAAAGAAGCCAGATTTATGTGTCCTGACATAAGTCAGAAATGGCATTTGGAAGACAAAAATGGAAGATTCCAAGGGAATGGCAGTTTGAGAACCATAACTGCTTTATTCAAATACCTTTGGCACCCAAGTTCAGTATTCCTTAATTAGAGTGTGTAATAAGTTTTTGCCCTCTTTTTCCAGTAGCATAGATATGTCCCAGGAATTCTCAGGCGAGAGGAGAATGCAGGGTGGTCTTTATTCTTTTGTTACCTTTAAATAAAATCCGGGCAAATTATGCTTTCCCTTGCTCTGGGCACCTTCTATTTTAAACCCTGAAGCTCACAACGTCTGGCCGCACCTGGCACCTTACAAGTCTTGGAACATTCACATTGGCTCTGGAAGGGATGTCCTTGAAGGTCTGGGTCAGACACTGAGTGGATAGCCAGTGCCTCTTCCTGGGAATGGCCAGGGTCAGCCTGATATGTCCAGGATAGTCGGACATTGAGAGGGCAGGGCCCAAGATATGTCTCCCCATAGGTCCGTTCATTTGATGGTTAGATTCCTGGCTGTCCCTGCCGCCCAGATGAGGCCCCTCACCTCAGGGGCTCAGAGATGCAGCTTCAGTGGAAACTATTGTGCCCGTCTCGCACCGTCATGGGGTGATGAGCACTGAGTTCTGGGCTGCCGGCTAACCCCTCTTAAGCACACAGAAGCTGGATGGCCCAAGTGTCACAGTGGCTGCCAGCAGCGAGGCCCCGCATGGAGGGGTCCTGGGGAACAGCCCTCCTGGGTGCCAGCACTGTGCAGAGACCCTGAGGCCACCAGAGTGAGGGACTGGACTGGGCTGGGCTTGTGTTTGAAGTCTAGCAACCTGAAACTTTATGTTGTTTTTCTTTGAAGGTTGGACAGATGAGCCAGGCGGGTCTTCTGGAGCACCTGAAGCTTGAGAACGTGTCCCTGTCCCACCAGCTGACGGAAACCCAGCAGAGGTCCATCAAGGAGAAGGAGCGCATCGCCGCCCAGCTCCAGGGCATTGAGGTGGGCCAATCTGCTTCTGGGTCTTGGGGTTTGGGTATTTTTCCTTTACGTTGATCAAGAAAATAAAACAATACACACACATACATGTGAACATTGGTACTACATATGTACATATGTCCGTATATCTTTTAAAATGTCCTTTTTGAACCATCTGCAGTGATCTAAGGTTTCAGGATTCTGTCCCTCATGTTCACTCTATGCCCATCCCGTCTCTTGTCTCTTGAGTTGTTAGTGGTAACCTGTGGCCCTTCTCTGAGCTGCCATGTGGGCCAGCCTAGTTCAGCCCTCAGCCTACATTAACATTTCACCCTCCAGCAGCCACGAGGAGTAGTTAGAACCGTGTTCAGCCATCTCCGTGGATTATCCCCGGGGAAGGAGATGCAGAGGCTTTGAACTGTGCTCTTTGTCAGCTCTGAGGTCCTGGACTTCATAGCTTAACCTCTCTGGGTTTTGTTCTCTTTGTATTAAATGTGGGTAATAATACCTGCTTGACAGGCTTGTTGGAAAAGTAATAAGGGTCTGCGGCATCCTGGCAGTGTATTCAGGGCAGTTTTATGCCGAGAACATCAGTGGTCTTTTAGAAGCACTTGGAAGGTTGGCATCCTGTTACAAGGGTGGTCCCTGTCTCCCCACATGCACCTTTGTCCTCACAGATGATGTGGATGTTAAAAGACAGTCATGTTTTTGTCAAATATATGTTTCAAGGGCTCAGTGTCAAAGAACTGAGAAGATTTTAAGTTATAAGCTCATGTTTTTTTCCCTAAGAAAACACCCAGGTGTGTTCAGTCTTATCTACATAGTCATGATGAATGCCGTATTTGCCCCATTGGCCCTGATCTCTAGTTTTACCAAGTGGCTTCAGGAAATAATCTTGTGGAAGAGAGTGTGCCGTGTATCACACCCCAAAGTGGGGATGTGCTGTACAGCCTGTCTTCACACAAGTGGTCGTCATGGCGGTTTCATTCATCACTTTATCCCAGTTCTTAAAACTGAGTGGACTGCTTGCTTCTCTCTTCAACCGGGTCCAGGAATCAGCAGGGGAGTTGTGGGTAGAGGACTAAGCAGCTAGCCTGTCTCATGGGCAGCGGGAGGGCACCAGCTTTCTGCCCTCTTGTCACTTTTGGGCTCTCTGTGGGTCGTGGACAGGTTGGTGATGGAGACCAGGGCTTCTCTCCAGGGTGGTTGGTTTGTCTGCTGAATCTGTAGCCATCAGGTTATCCTGCTTTTTAAAAACTATTTCTTTATTTTGACTGTGCTGGGTTTTCCTTGGTGCACGTAGGCTTTCTCTGGTTGCGGGCAGTGGGGGCTGCTCTCTGTTGCAGTGCACTGGCTTCTCGTTGCCGTGGCCTCTCGTGTTGTGAGGCACGGGCCCTAGGGTGCACTGGCTTCAGTGGTTGCAATTCCTGGGCTTTGGAGCACAGCCTCAGTAGTTGTGGCACACGGGCTCAGCTGCTCTGAGGCGTCTTCCTGGAACCTTCTCTGGGCCCGGAAGATCTTCCTGGAATCTTCCCGGCCTAGAGATCAAACCTATGTCCCCTACACTCGCAGGCGGATTCTTTACCACTGGGCCACCAGGGAAGTCCAAGTCCTGCTTTTTAAGAAATGCTCTTTCTTCTGGGCCCAGGCTGACATGTTGGACCAGGAAGCTGCCTTTGTGCAGATTCAAGAGGCGAAGACGATGGTGGAGGAGGACCTGCAGAGGAGGCTGGAGGAGTTTGAAGATGAGAAGGAGCAGCTGCAAAAGATGGTGGCCTCAGCGGCGGTGCTGGAGCAGCAACTGGAGCAGGCAAGCACCTGCTGGGGCTCTCGTCACTGCCCCGGTGCCACGGCCGGCCTGACGGTGCTCATTTGTACTGGTCTGTCCATCCTCTACTCATGTTCTGTGCCACAGCTTTACACCGAAGGCTGCCTCCAGAGCATCCATCCAGATTGTTTAAAACCTGAGCACGGAAAAAGTAAACTCTTGGAGCACACGGTGTTTTTGTTCAAGAGCAGTCACATTGACTTTGGTTCCTTCTTTTCCAGGTGAAGTTGACTTTGCATCAGCGAGACCAGCAGCTGGAGGCTTTGCAGCAGGAGCACCTGGACCTGTTGAAGCAGTTCACCTCAACGCAGGAGACTCTACAGACTAGGGAGCAGTCCCTCGGGGACCTGCAGGTGCGCTACGATGAGCTGCAGGCCAGGCTGGATGAGCTGCAGGGGGAAGCTGCCTCCAGAGAAGACGCCATCCAGGCCCTGCAGAATGAGAAGATCGTCTTGGAGGTGGCTCTGCAGGCAGCCCAGAGCAGCAGGGAGGAATTCGATAGAGGGGCGAAACGCCTGGAAGAAGGGGCCCAGGACACGTCGGACACTTTAGAGCAGTTGAGACAAGAATTAGCCATCAAGTCCAGCCAGGTAACGCAATTTGCTGTCACTTTGTTATGAATGGAAATCATGCATACGAGAAGTAATCCTCATTGTCCGGCCATTCGTTTTATTTGTTTGGTCCTATTTTGGAACACCTTGCTTTGTAAACATGGAGGAACACTTGCAGGGCAGGGCCCAGGGCTCAGTGGGGAAACGGTCCATAGCCTCTAGTGTGGTACTTCCAGTCCTGGGTCAGCGGCTGGGTGTGGAGATGGCTGAGAACTAGAAAACTGAATTGTTTGAGGCTTTGAAAGTAATCTGCCAAGAAATGCTGGTTTCAATCTGCCTACGATGAGGAGCTCAGACTTGGGAAAATCCACTTAGAACTTCGATTTTTTTTCCTGCCTGACTTTAGTGTGACCTCCAGGACATATCGACAGAGTGGGTGAGGGTGGGGAGATGGCCTGACTTTCCCACACCTGGGAGCTGCCATGCTGTGATGCAAGCAACCAGTAAACAAATACAGAACAAGAAAGCTGCAGGGTGTGGAGGAAGCAGAATTAGTGTCGGGAACAATGTTGTCTTCAAATCCTGTTCCATGAGCATCAAAAGGAAGTCAGTGACATGTTTTCTCTCCAGGGAGTAGGTGCACTTTTTCTGCAGACACTGACTGACTGTTACCTTCTAGGACAGGATGCTCAGGGGCAGGTCGTTGATGCCTCTGTGCACATGTGTCCCCCGGAGACACAGGCCCTCCTGGAGCCATCAGTGTAACATCTGCACTCATGTCCCTCATAGGTGGAACACCTGCAGCAGGAAGCTGGCGCTCTGAAAAAGCAGACACAGAAAATAAAGGAACAGTTTCTTCAACAAAAGGTAAGAACGTATGGTTAGTTTTCTTCCCACGAAACAAGTGCATGAAGAAAATCCTATATGTTTAATCTTTTCACTGGAAAGAAATCGTTCAAGAGGAAGGTAACAGCTTGGTTCCAGGTTTTTTAAGGCACTTCACTGATTCTAAAACACGCATCTCACCCCTCCCATTTTTACATCTCTGAAGTCAGGTGCATTTTCAGGGTGGGCTTAGCATCTATATCTCATGGATCGTGTGCCCTGCCATCATGTAGCATGAGCACATGTTGCTTCCACAGAGCCCCAAGCGTCCTGTTCAACGTGTCTTTGATAACTTAGGTCACACTACAGTCTAGCATTGAAATAAGGTGTTTCATGTTAGTGAAGCCAATTCTGCTCTGGAGGAATGAACACAGAGTGTCACCAAAGGTCTGAGTAAGGGTGACTGAGAATGTTAAAAGTGGTGGGGGATTTTATCACTGAGATGCAAGCAGGGGTGCCTTCAGAAGTCAGACAGGGCAAGTAGAGGGAGAAGGAATGGCCACATTCCCCCAAGAAGGTGATGTGGTCAGGAAGCCCAGCAGCTGGCATAGTTGCTGTGTGTCTCACCCAGACCTGTTGAGGAGTGTAAAATTGTGACACCTCAGTGGGCGGTATCTTGCATTTGGTGAAATACATTATCTTTCGCTCCCCAAAAGTGTTGTAGGTGTAAGCGGTGAGTGTTTTTGTTTACATTCAACCCCTTGGAAGCCCCACCCCACTGGCTGCAGCTTCTGTCTTTGTTGGGCAGGTGATGGTGGAGGCCTACCGCCGCGACGCCACCTCCAAAGACCAGCTCATCAGTGAGCTGAAGGCCACGAAGAAGAGGCTGGACTCGGAGGTGAAGGAGTTGCGGCAGGAGTTGATGAAACTTCAAGGGGAGAAGAGGTCTGTGGAGGTGGAGCACTCACGCCTGCAGAAGGAGATGTCGCAGGTCCAGCAGCAGGTGGTGGATCTCGAAGGGCACCTGCAGTCCGCACAGAGGGAGCGTGATGAAATGGAGACGCAGTTACAGGTTTGGGGGTGTCTTTGATGTGTGAGGGTTCAGCTGAATGTGCCTGGGTCTGTATGGTGGGTGGGCAGGGACATGTGGAGAGGTTTTTAGAAAAGTAGCCTGGAAAAGGCCCTCCTGGAGCTCGGATGCTGGGGGGTTGGGAGGGGTGGTCCAGGCAGAGATACAGCTGTGAGGGAGCTACTGAGACAGGCCTGGAACCAGCGTCTGAGGGCTGGAAAGTCAGCAGAAAGCCAGGGGGCTGCTGGGTGTGGGATGGCACAGAGTTCTGTGCGGGTTCCAGGGTGCGTGAGGAATACGCTGGTTTGTGCTCTGGGTTTTAAGTGTGGTGCAGCTGGATTTGCTGTGCATGCCCGAAGGCCCCTGTGGTCGAGGGGAGGCAAGCATGGAGGCAGGAGCCCGTGAGAGATGGAGGTGGCAGTATCAGAGAGGGTCTCTGGAATGGGACGGGGAGAGGGAGACCTCAGGCCAGATTCCTGCAGCTGAGGAGCATGTCAAGTGTGAGAAACTGAGGAAGACGGTAGACCTGGGGAGAGCAGTGGGCAGGGAGTCAGACCAAGGGCTTGTCTTACATGTGATGTGTCAGAAATCCCACAAGCAGGGCAGGTGGGCTGGAGGCCACAGCTGAGGCTGTGAGGGTACAGGCGGGACAAGAGGGCTGGGAGCTGTGGGAGCACAGGGCTCACTGAGGGGCTCGGTCTGTGAGGGCCGAGCTGGGACTGAGGGCTGGTGCTCACTGCACAGGAGGAGACAGGGCAGCGGGTGAGGCCAGGAGGGGGCACAAGGCTGCTCTGAGGGGCTGGGAGAAACCAAGGAGGGGCCTGGGGACTCTGTCAACGAGGACAGTGGGGCCCCCGGGTGGGATCCGGAGGCCAGAGGTTTCCCCACTGGCCAGTTCTTCTCACTTGTTTCCTTACCACATTCCTTGGCACCAGCAACTCAGGATGCTCCTAACCTTTGTTAAAGTGGTCACTTACCTCAGGCCCCTCTGTCTGGATCTTCCTCAAAACCCATGTCCTGTAAGGCAGCCCTGAGAGGGCGCCGTTTACCCTCGAGGAAGCCGATCCCAACATTGGGGCTTCAGGTGGAGGGCCTGACGCTCTTCATTTTGTCTTTTCCTGTCTTTCTTTGAAGTCTTTGCAGTTTGATAAGGAGCAGATGGTCGCTCTGACGGAGGCCAACGAGGTACTCAAGAAACAGATAGAAGAGCTGCAGCAAGAAGCCACAAAGTATGTGGGTGGGGCGTGTGCTGGGGGAGGTCAGGCGGGGTTATGAACCAGGCAGGGAACCCCAGTACTGTCTGTCCAGCCCTCACTGGTTCACACCAGGGGACCCCAGCACAGTATGTCCAGCCCTCACTGGTCTACCCCAGGAGGCTTAGATGTCAGAGTCCAGATTTAAAGCTGCAAAAGTGATTCCGTCCAGACTTGACGGTTACATGTGGATGTGCTAACATGTCCTTTCACAAACACTCCCCTGTCTGTTTTTGTTTTTGTTGCTTTTTCATGTCAAGAACTTGTTGCAATGCCCTTCCTGCCCCAGCTCCCTGCCCAGGGTGGACGCTTGTGTTGGTCCCCCTCAACCCATGCCAGGCCCTTCCACTCCTAAGGCGTGTCCCACAGTCCTCTGCTCTGGTCAGCCGCTGCTTTACGGTGAGCCTGAATGTTGAGTTTCTTGCTGCTGATCAGGAGGATCGCTGGAAGCCTTTCTTTTTGGTAGGAAAGGACTCTTTCTGCCTCCACCAAATCATTTAAACAGCTCCAAAAGGGGAGCGGGGCAGTTGAAATGCAGTGCTGGGCTCCTCAGGGGCACCCACCAACCACATCCTGAGGAGGCAGATCTGGGCAGTGGCAGAGCTGGACAGGGTGGAGCCGGGATAGCCTCCGTCTAGAGCCCTGGAGGAATGGGGCTCGGATGGACATGTACTTTGCGTGTGCTTGGTGTGGCACGTGAATTCAGAGGTGAGCTGAGACTTCCTTCTGTCTCTGCCACGCCCAGGGCCATCACCGAACAGAAGCAGAAGATGAAGCGTCTGGGTTCGGACCTGACCAGTGCACAGAAGGAGATGAAGACCAAGCACAAAGCCTATGAGAATGCAGTGGGCATCCTCAGCCGCCGCCTGCAGGAGGCCCTTGCAGCCAAGGAGGCGGCCGAGGCCGAGCTGAGCCAGCTGAGAGCCCAGGTGGCCGCCGGTGGCAGCGACCTCACCTTGCATGTGGGTAACTCATTTGCTTCGGCCACTTGCAGAGACTTGGTGTAGGGGCATGACATTTATAGGCAACTCCTCTCCGAAACCTTCTTAAGAGGGTCTAGAAAAATGGTGTGGGGTAAGCGTGTGGGGATTGTTTTTCTCAAATACCTCATGGTCGTGAAATGACCAGGGACCCTGATGAAGTGTGTGGAGTGTCCCCTGCTCGCTCCAGTCCTCCTCTGCCTCATTGTGGGGAAGAGGCTCTGTAAGTAGGTGAAGTTCTGTGAGCTCATGAGTGTGGCATGTGAGGGTTCAGGGTGAGGATTGGAGAGTCCAGAAAAGCTTTTGGGAAAGGTGACATCTGAACTTATCTTCAGTGAAAGGGGGGCATCTCAGCAGAGGGGTGCTCCTGTGCCGGCTGTGCTATGCGCTGGGTCTGGATGGCACGGGGCTGGGTGGGTGTCTGGCTGTAGGGGAAGTTTGGGCTGGCTCTTATGTGAGACAAAGCAGACTGAGACCTGACCACTGTCATGTTGGAAAGCCCCAGGTGGAGGCGGTGGGGAGCCCCAGGGGTAGTTACGGTACCTGAGGTGCTGGCAGCTGAGTGGAGGTGGCAGGATGGCAACAGGAGGAGCTGATGGGGAGGCCTCGCGGAGCCCAGTGCCCCATGGAGGCCAGCACCAGGGGAACGGGGGTCGGGGTGGTGCTGGAGACAAGCCCATGGGACAGACAACACGTGCAGCATAGTGGATGGAAGTGGCTATGAAACGCTTGGGGTCAGAAGGAAGAGGGAATGTGCACATGGCAAGGGTCGAGCGCTGCGTCCTCTGGAGCCTCTCATCCTACTCTGGCGTCCTGAGGGAGAGCCTGTGGGAAGGAGGGCAGGGCAGCAGGCAGGCGTGCTTGTCCTCTATGTGTGTGTGTGTGTGTGTAGGGAGTGTGTTCGTACGTAAAGGCCCTCAGGTTTCCCTTGGGGCTGCACTGTCACTCTGTGTTAGTCACAAGTGCCCTGGTTCCCCAGATCCCGGCAGTGTAGAGCCTACCACCTCCCTTCACACCTGCTAGTAGGCATGAAACTCTGCCTCAGTTAATTTGCATTTCATTTATTACCCACAGATTTGAGTCATTTCACTTAAGCTTAGTGATTGTATTTTTTCTCATATTTGTTTTTCTCTTTTATCAATTTGAGAATTCATGAGTTGGAGGACACTATAGCATAGTGTGGTGTTCTCTTGCCAAAATACATAAATTCAGTATTCCCTCTCACACACTTACTTTATACAGTATCAGGAGGAGAACTTACTTGCAGTTTCCATTTTGTTTTAAAGTATCTGTCTGTTTAATTAATCTACTCACATTTTTGCCAAAGACAATAATTTATAGCTCCTACCTTTCTGTATTTCCAAAGCATTAACTGAAAAAGTTAGTCATTACTGTGTGACACCTGGTACTTGATTGCATCTCTTGAAGGAGAGGGAAGGCTGTCGCGTGTGGTTGGCAGCCTCACGCCGTCAGTGGGAAGATGGGCTATGTGGGGGGCTTTGGTGAGACCCCGACCAAACGCACCTTCTGTCCCGGCCGTCAGGAGCGGGTCCAGGTGCTGGAGGCGGAGCTGCAGGCTGTCGGCCATAGCAAGATGATGCTGGAGAGGGAGCTGCAGGAGGTCATCTCGCTGACTGGCCAGGAGCTGGAGGAGCAGCGGGAGAAGGTGCTGGAGCTGGAGGACGAGGTAGGCCAAGCCCTGCCGTCGCACTGCCCAGGGATGAGTGCCGCCCCATGTGCAGGGTCAGGGCACAGCCCAGCCTGAGTGCTTGGCCTCCACTCTGTGCTTCTGGGGGTTGTCCAGCCACTCCCCTGGGTCTGACCACCTGCACTGCTGGACACCCTACATGCACTTCAGTTAGGCCTGCTGTGCCTGCTCTTGCTCCAGTGTGGCAAATAAGAAACGCAGCCCGGAAGATCTCCACGTAACCCTCAGGCTCAGAGTCAGCTGTGGCTTCAGGCGGTGCCACACGCTGCAGCATGGTGATGTCCCCTGGGTTCTGCACAGGGCCCCAAGGTGGCTGTCGGGAGCTGCAGGCTGCATGCACAGTTCATGGTCATCTCTGTCACACTCAGCTGTGGGCCCACCTGGGCTCCAACCTGGATGTGCTTCTCCAGAAGCCCACAGCCCAAAGGAGAGGACTGGCTGTCAGCTGTGGGTCTAGGAGAGAAGCAGGCATGGCCACGGCAGCCTTGCCAGCAGTGGAGCGAGGGTCTGCTGCATCTGGTGCTCAGCTGTGTGTTGTTGCGTGTGGTATTAATCATTCGGTGCCTGGAGTGCAGTGGCTCCACAAACCGGCGACTTGGATTTGTTTCAGCTTCAAGAGTCCAGAGGCTTCAGAAGGAAGATAAAGCGCCTTGAGGAGTCAAATAAGAAGCTAGCTTTGGAACTGGAGCACGAGAGAGGGAAGCTCACGGGCCTTGGGCAGTCTAATGCGGCCTTGAGGGAACACAACAGCATCTTAGAGACAGCATTAGCCAAGAGGGAAGCAGACCTAGTTCAGCTGAACCTTCAGGTATTGGAACTCATTTGCCAGGAGCAGGAGGAGACCTGCTGCAGGCCAGGCAGACTCTGAGGGCTTCGGCTGCATCGTCTGCTTCATCACAGACGCCTGCAGAGTAGAGGCATGGAGACGGAGGCCCAGAGGATCTGCTGGAGCCTCAGCCCCTCTGCCTGTCCTGAGGTGGGGGTGGAGCAGGGGAGCTGAGCTGTAAAGGAACTAGACTCAGTCCCTAAGTTTCCCTGGGGGTGGGCAACTCTGGGGATGCAGAGGAGATCCTTTCCTAGCTCCGACCTGAGGGCCTCCTGTGATTCAGCACTGGGGTTCGAACTCTGGTGGATGTCACCCTACAGACCCTGCTGTCAGTTCCTCAGCTCTGCAGCCCCTTTGGGTTTTTTTTTACCAGCCCAGCTCCTGCCTTGAATAATCCAGACTTTAAAGAGCTTCCAGATTTTCCTATGTGCTAGTTCCCACCATCTGAGTGACCTGCCTCGCCATGAAGACAACTGCATTGATAACCCCTGATTTATATGCATCCTTTGGGCTCCTAACCCTATGTTTGAATATGATCATATGATTGTGCTCATGTGATCTGAGATTTCAGTTTTGAGAACAATGTTCTTCAGAAGTAGAAATCTCACTCCTTTCCTGGCTTGTACCTTTGTTGATAACATGTCGTGATGTCTTGTTCCCATGTGATGCTTGATTCCCTCACATGACCCCGATCAGAGTGGCCTGTGCTTTCTCCAAG
Source organism: Bubalus bubalis (assembly GCF_019923935.1). Classification (NCBI taxonomy): domain Eukaryota; kingdom Metazoa; phylum Chordata; class Mammalia; order Artiodactyla; family Bovidae; genus Bubalus; species Bubalus bubalis. The sequence goes on along the minus strand of NC_059173.1, from coordinate 28,120,517 downwards.
GGCTCTTCAGGCTTGGAAATTTGATGTCCTTCCTTCCTTACCCCTCTTGGAACGTGCTGTAGGTGCAGGCAGTTTTGCAGCGCAAGGAAGAAGAGGACCGCCAGATGAAGCAGCTTGTCCAAGCCTTGCAGGCCGCACTACAGAAGGAAAAGGTGATGGTGCACGGCCTCGAGGAGCAGGTGTGTGGCTTCCAGCTGTTATCAGACTGCAACCTCACAGAGCCTTCTGGAATGTAACTTGTAAATGTCTACAAACTCAGTGTTAGTACCCTTGACACTTCAGTTCCCTTCCAGGAACTTCTCTGTGAATACCTTTGCTAATGGGTCCAAGGATAGGGTGTCATCATGGGGTTGGTGACAGAGCCTGGAGGGAGTCTCCATACTCATCAGTGGAAGAAAGGGCTTAGATTAAACTAAGGAACAGTCGTGCAGATCTAAGATAATGTGCACAGAGCTCCATAGCTGTGTCTTTGCTGGAGAGAGATGCCCTGCATGTAGTGTGGAGCTGAAAAGCAAACTGAAGAACAGTATATGGTGACCCCATTTGTGTTAAAGAAGCACCCAAGAGCAGTGGTTCTGGGTTCTGGAGACCCGTGCCATTCTTGACATCTAGAGCAGTTTTCCTGGCTGCTGCCTTCCACGCTCAGATGTTCACCAGTGCATCAGGTGGCTCATCCCACAGAGAGGCCTGCCTCAGCCACCCCACAAACGGAGTGGACGTCAGGCTGTAGACTTAAAGTTTTAACCATCATGATGCATCAGCTGTGGTTTCTGTGTAGCTCTTTCCTCATGAGAACATCAGCATCCTGGGACAAGGTCTGTGGCTTGTTTGTCCTCGTGTCCCCAGTGCCTTCTCAGAGCAGATGGCAGAATACGTTTGTCGTGGGCACACTCCTGTGTGTGTTGGTGCATGTCACCTGGGTTTTGCCACTTACTTTTACATTTCTCCATGATAATGTACTAGAGATAGAAGGAAACAGTTTTTTTTATTTCGTGAGTGAGACAGTAGGACATTCTTTTATTTATTTTTTATTATTTTTTAAAATGTTTTTTGGCTGCACTGCACAGCATATGGAATCTAGTTCCCCAACTAGGAATCGGAACCCGTGCCCCCTGCATTGGAAGCACAGGGTCTTAACCATTGGACTGCCAAGGAAGTCCCCAGACATTCTTTTAAAGTAGTACTAGTTTTAAGATATATTAGGAATATTGTTATGTGATCAGTTATTAGCTTCTTCTTGACCCACATGTGCCTCGTTTGCCATATTTAATCCTTGCTTGCAGTTGCTGCACATCTGATGGTTCTAAACTAAGTCAGCAACACTCCCTGCCTTTCTGTCCCCCACCTTCCTGTCTTTTGATTTCTACTCAGGTATCACTTAATAGTTTTATTCTCACCTTAAAGAAGTTGTAACTAGGCAATTTTTAACTGGAAGTGCTGGGGGGATGATGTATAATTGATTTCTTTTTTTAAGGGCAGTAATTGTAAATGATGCCTATTTATTTTTCCAAGTACATTTGGTCTGATAGTCCTAATTGTAAAAAGAGTACATACTAGCAAAAATTTTCAGAGAAGCCAATGGCACCCCACACCAGTACTCTTGCCTGGAAAATTCCGTGGACGGAGGAGACTTGTGGGCTGCAATCCATGGGGTAGCTAAGAGTCAGACATGACTTCACTTTCACTTTTCACTTTCATGCATTGGAGAAGGAAATGGCAACCCACTCCAGTGTTCTTGCCTGGAGAATCCCAGGGATGGGGGAGCCTGGTGGGCTGCCGTCTCTGGGGTCGCACAGAGTCGGACACGACTGAAGCGGCTTAGCAGCAGCAGCAGCAGCAAAAATTTTTAGTGCATGTGGAGATTAAAGTATCTGGAATCTCTACCTAATGACAACCACTGCTAATACCCTCTATTGCAGTTTTTTCCAAGTATATATGAGTTCTTTCTATATTCATTTGTCATAACTATAAGTATTTTTATTAAACTTCTTTTATATGAAGTACTTGCTAGTGTAGTTAGACAAGAAAACTAAAATATTGGAAAGGCAATTGAAAAATGTTGTTATATTCTGAGAATTTGCTTATCTTCTCAGAAACCTTGAGGTAAAATGTTGTTAACCATGAAAAAGCTAGTTACATCCTTAAAGGAAAATGAGCAGTAGCGTTATTATACTTAGATGGTCTGATGGAAAGGTAGATTCTTCCTCAATACATGAATTATGAACAAAAGTAACAAGAAATATGTAGATAAACTTGAAAAAGACTATAAGAACCACTGAGGCCAAGAAAGTTGAACATAATGGTTCGCTCAGCAGGTGCTGCTGCTGTGTCGCATGCTTTCAGGCCAAGTGTGTGTTCAGTACTTTCATCCTTGACCGGCACCTTGAAAAGCTGTGGAAGGAAGGCCTGCAAGAGCAGCTAGGAGGCGGGGGTTGGGGCAGCTGCCTCCACACGTGCTGCGAGGTTCTGCCTCTGTCCTTGACAATGCTAATGTTTTTTGTTTTAGGTTGCTGCAGCCAAGGCAGAAGCAGGCCACAACCGCCGCCACTTTAAGGCTGCCACCTTAGAGCTGAGCGAGGTGAAGAAGGAGCTGCAGGCCAAGGAGCAGGAGGTGCAGAGGCTACAGGCAGAGGCCGACAGGCTCCAGTAAGTGGGAGTGGGTGTTGCCACCATCTCATCTCCAGTTAGCACCTTTGACACACCAGGGTCCCCTGTGTTCTAGCAAATTGCTGGCCAGATCTCTGGAGGCAGATCTAAGGAAGAGAAATGCATCCAATTGCTATCTCAGAATGCCTGCAGCTTAACACTGAAACTTTGCCCTTGATGCTGTATGCTCCCACTTTATGCCTTGCTGGTCCTTCTGTGAGGACAGAGAGCCCTGGGGGCTGTACCCACCACCGATGCTCACTGTGGACTCCCACTGGGGGGTCTCGGCTCGAACGTGTGTAAGCGCACATGTGTTGGGCAGTGCACATGCACTGAACTCCGTGACACTTTCCCTCCCATTGTAATCTATGATTGGGCACTCATGGAGAAGCCCTCCCAGGGGTTGTGAGCGTTAGTTGAGCGAATGCATTCACAACTCCTAGAACAGTCCCCATCCAGGGGGTGCGGTACGCGAGTTTTGTCCTTATGAATGTTACCCGGGACATCTAACAGTCAACTGAAAGTGTTTTTGAGTGGGAAGGTCATTGGAAGAATGCTGTAATTTTACTCCTTCTTGTTTTTTGTGCTAGGATCCAGGAGGGGAAGCACTCGCAGGAAATAGCAGAATTCCAGGCGGAGCTGGCAGAGGCCCGGACCCAGCTCCAGCTGCTGCAGAAGCAGCTGGATGAGCAGCTGAGCAAAGAACCCATAGGAAACCAAGAGGTGACTCACTGGGCAGCTTTCCCTCCCCAGTTAACAGGGCTTATAGAACAAGACTCTGCTTGACACATTCACTTCATTCCCTGTCTTCTTGGAAAGGGATTTTTTTTTTCTAAGTGTATTAAATGATATGAAGAGATAGAGTTACAGCAATTTTATAATGCAAGAAAGCAATTTTAAAATTCTTTGAGTCATGTGATGTTTTTCCATCTCTAGATGGAAAATCTCAAATGGGAGGTGGATCAGAAAGAGAGAGAAATCCAGTCCTTGAAACAGCAGCTGGACTTGACCGAGCACCAGAGTAAACAGGAGTTGGATGGAATACAGCAGTCGTTACAGGTACAGGTCATGTCAGGGCCCCAGCAGCACTCCCCCAGCTCTTTCCAGTGTCATGCCAAGCAGTATACTACATGCACAGCAAGAGTTTTTGATGGATTGAGTGCTCACACCAGATCGTTCATGTTTCAGAAAGCAGCCCAGGTCAGGCAGCTGAGGGACACTGAGCAGAGAGACCAGAGCCCCTGGGCCGAGCTGTGCAATTGTCCCAGGAACGAGATCTCATTAAGTCCAATATATGAGAGTGCAATTCACCAGTGTGTGATGAGCTTTTCTGAAAAGAAGTCTATGTACATATAGTCTTGACTGCTCGAGGACGGGATCGGGGTAGGGGGGCGGGGGTGACTCTGACTGAGATTCCTACATGTGGATGGACAGCTTGAGTAATCATCAGAACTGCTTTGTCTTCTGTCTCTGGAACAGTTAAGCTTATTCTAGTAGCTGACCTTGGACTTTAAACAAGGATTGGGTTCATTGTCAACTGTGGATATGGGAATGTTACTGGTTCCTCAGCAGAAGCTCTGAAGTTTGGATGGGAACATTGAGGACAGAATTGTAACTGGATTCTCTGCAGTGTAGACTCCTAGAGAGGAATGTTGGTGAGAGGGGAGCGTCACATGAAAGCTTTAGTGTACAAAGCCAGGCTAGTAGCCCCAGCCCCTTAGAATTGTGACGTACAAACTAAGATTTGTGCAGTGTGCTTAAGATCTTTCAGTTTTTGAAAATCTATGACTCCACTTTCTTTAGAATATTAAATCTGAGCTGGAGATGGTGCGGGAAGACCTGTCCATGACCCAGAAAGATAAATTTATGCTTCAAGCTAAAGTGTCAGAACTGAAGAACAACATGAAGACACTGCTCCAGCAAAACCAGCAGCTCAAGCTGGACCTGCGGCGGGGAGCAGCCAAGACGGTATGAGGCCGCCCGGGCCATCAGCAGGCCATTGTAGATGTGTTGGCGGATGGTCGGCAGGCATTCAGCCATAAAGTTACATTTAACCAATGTTGGGCAACAACCATGTGAGATGATGATGGCATATTCTTTTTGGACCACCGGCCAAATCTTTTTAATTTAGTGCTTTTTCTAACAGAACGTTGGCCTCTTTCTATGCATTCAGATGCCATTTTATTGGAATATGCTTTACAAACCAAGTGAGGGCATGGTTTACTTGTGTTAACAAGAGTCCCTGGCCTTCTAGGTGAGCCCAGCTGGGACACACAGCTGCCAGAATAGGCTTGGGGGCCCAGGAACCCCTGAAACTGCTGTCATGAGCTCTTTCAGATTAGCTGTTTACCCACAGTTTGTTTCTCTCCTCGGCCTATGTGAATACTTTGCTGGTGCAAATAACTCACTCAGATTCAGAGGTTTATTTAGCATGGTTTGGTTATCTATGGAAAAAGTTGGAAGTCCAAGGAAGGGGAGTCTTACGAGTTGGAAGATTGACTTAATTTCTCAGGGAAACTCAGAGTCAAGGCCTTGGTCTCTCTGGAAAGCCCCACCTGTGAGCTGTCATTTGGGGCCTCCAGTCAGGTCCATGCCCCTGAAGAGCCAGGACTAGAGTATTTGTTACGTGGTTAGGAAGAAGATTTTCTATTTAGCAGACATTTCCTGAACCCCCGAGGCTTCCAGCTCTGCGGAGTGGGAGTTGCCTCCCCAGAAACCCTTGGGGAGATGGGGAGGCACCTCCAGAAGCACGTGTGATGGCAGGGACCCTTGGGGAAGGGGTCAGGGGTAGGCCTCCAAGTGGGAAACTAGCTGTGTGCTTTGAAAAACAGAGAAAGGAGCCAAAAGGAGAAGCCAGCTCTTCCAGCCCCGTGACACCAGTGAAGATCCCTGACTGCCCCGTCCCGGCCTCGCTGCTGGAGGAGCTGCTGCGGCCCCCTCCCGCCGTGAGCAAGGAACCCCTCAAGAACCTCAACAGCTGCCTCCAGCAGCTCAAGTACGAACCACACTGGGCTCCACGGCTTAGTCTTTACAGATAAATTGTTTGTTTAACTTGGAAGAATCTTTCCTGTTACAGCACCCCACGTCCAGCAGAGGCTGAGCAGCTCTGGGGGTGGGGGGTGGGAGGGGAACATGGGGTCCCATGCCTCTCCCTCTGTCTCTAAGGTGGGAGCTGTCCTGAGCTAAATGACCCTCAGTGGCCAAGCAACAGGAGGCCTGTGTCTGGAGGGTGTGGGCAGGTATCATTTTTGACCCTGAAGAAGCCAGGCAGGACAGATTCAGCTCTGTCTTCCCCACATTCTCCCCAAGCAGCGGTCAGCGTGTGCAGAGCTGCCTGGCTTGTGGGCCTCTGTGGGTGGAGGAAAATGCCCAGAGTCCCTTTTGTTCTGTGACCCAATTAGTTTGCTGGTCCCAGTAGAGAAGTTCAGTGGGCCCTGTGAGTGTGAGCACCTGCCGTCCAGTTGAGGCTCGTCAGGGCCAAGTCCCAGGTGATGGGCTGTCTCTAGGGGAGCAGCAGCGCCCTCCCTGGCTCTCCTTTGACTGCGTCCCTTCCTCTCCCTCCCCTGTCTCCGCAGGCAGGAGATGGACAGCCTGCAGCGCCAGATGGAGGCACACGCAGTCACTGTGCATGAGTCGCTGTCCTCATGGACTCAGGGGGACCCCGCCAGCCCCTCACCACCAGGAGATCACGCCAACCCTAGAGGAGACACAGAGCGGCATGGTCAGGGCAGGGCCTCGCAAGAAGGGCTTGGAACAGTGACCACTGAGCATCCCCACCCCGAGTGTTTGTAACTACCCCGAGGAATGTTCTCTCATCAATGTTATTTATTTGACTGTGTGCTCTATGTTTTTCTAAGAGGTGAAATTTAAGTTTTGCGTTTGCCTTTACAAGGAGTAAAATAACAAAACAGGAGCCAAGGATTGAGAAATAATCATTTGCAGATCACAACCAGCTTTTCCCATGAAGTGACCAAATCTTAAAAACCTAATTTAGGTCTCAGTGAGACATTTTTGGATGTGTCTGAAGCATATGTGTAGAGGAGGTATCTTAGGCATGACCATAGACGCTGCTCTCGGACGGTTGCTGGTAGAGATGTTGCACAGCTGAGTCCGGTTTCTCACTTTCCTGCCTGATTCAGTAAGAGTTTTACTACCCTGCAGGAGTGAGGCTTCATTTGCACCTTTGGTTTTTATTTTATTTTATTTTGATTTCAATAGCCATCTCTCCATAGGATATGTATATAAATACTGAAAATCATAATCTAAACTTTAAAAAGTATATCCTTATATTATTTAAGAATGACCCGAATTGTCTTTTTATTGATTGCCTTTTGAAAATCTGCTGTTAGGAAATAATGTACATGTAGAATTTAGGAATGTCAAAAAATTATATTTTAAGAAATTTATTTACCTCCCAAAGCCAAATATTCTTAGACAGAAGTTCTTTGTTATTTTAGTTTCACTCTATTTTGAGGGTCTTTCCTTGTCATGAGTGCACAACGCCCACCTGTTCAAGCCCTGGTCCTGCATGGCCTCACTCACCCCAGCTAACCCCTGGGCAGGCCTGATGACCACCAGGATGCCACACAGACACTACGGTCAGCAGGCGCTGACCTGACGCGTGAGGTGTGGGGAGGGGCTTCAGGAGAAGAGAGGAGGGGCGGTGAGGAGAATAAGGAGGGCTGCCTGCAGGCTCCCAACCTGGGAGCAAGGCTTCCCCAGGCCTCCCACTTTGCCTTTGTGTGGAAGTGTCCATCAGCACTTGTGTGGTCATCACGAGATTTGCCGGCCTCTGTGTGTGACAGCCTTCAGAAGGGCCTTCCCCTCTCATCTGGAGAGCAGCAAGGTTTCTGAAAGGGGCAGGTCAGCACAAGACGGTCTCTGGAGCCTCCCATGTGGGACGCCTTATTGGAAACGAGACACCCCAAGTGTGTGAGGTCCCACCTAGAATGACTGAGACTTGAGGTTTGAAAGTCTGTCACTAGTTTGCTAAGATGATGTCAAATAATGTTTATTGTTCCAAGTTGAGACAGAGAGAGAATGGGTCTGTGTGCCCCCGTGCAGGGCGGCTGGTCTGAAGATGAAGTCTGCGGTGTTACTGATCAGGCCAGACACGCTCATGTCACCTCATCACCTGGGTCTCTTGCGGAGAAAACAGCGTGGTGTTTTTAAGCTGCTTGCATTCTCTCACAATATGCTGTTAGAAGGTTAACCAGTAAGGTTAAAATAGCACTAACCAGAAAGATGTTTAGCGTTTTTAAAAGTTCTCCAGCAAATATTGGAACTTCTAAAATACGTATATCATTTGTACAGGGTTATTCTTGAAAACTATACTTGAACCTTCATTATAAATATATTCCACTTTTCCTTCTAAGTTTGAAATCATTTTTGACAAAACTGTTTTTGTACTATTGGAAAAGAAAAATGGTAATTTACATTCTTATTTATTTTGGCTGCATTATCCTTTAATTTTAGAGCCAAGAAGTCACTTAGCCTCACTTTGTAGCTGCTTTCTCGCTCCTTGCTAAGGTCTTCTGGGAAATCACCGTGCATCTTCTTCCTTAGGAAATGATGAGCGAATCTTGAGTGTGTCCATCAAGAGAAAGCCAATCTCTGTTTTTCACCCCTTTTCCTTTGTGGAGTCACCCTCTGTTTCAGCAGCAGCGCCTCCCTGGGGCTCCTGCCAACCTCTTGTGCCAGCCTTGTCCGTAGTTCTGTGCCAGCCTGGCCTGCCTCTGGCCCAAGTGCTCTGGCTGCCCCCCGCCCCCTGCCCTTTCCTGTGTGTGCCCCTTGTGCCGTCATGTCTGGCCTGCAGTTCCTAATCTGGGGCCCTCGTGTCCAGGCTTCCTTAACAAATCATCCTGAAGGGGGAAGTTGGACTGAAGTCATCTGCTCTTGGTTTGTTAAGGCTTTCTTTTTCCTCTGAGGGACTTAATTGGCACTCCTGCCTCCCAGCATTTGAAATATTCTTCTTCCGTGGGCAGAAGTGGGAATTAGGAATTTCCTCATGGAAAACAACAGTCAACTCTGGAGTACTTGTAGAAACAAGCCCGTCGTCACGTTGCATTTGTGTATGTTATTAATCCTGTACCTCGTGTCCTCATTGGAGGGCGTGTCAGCTTGGACACTTCACGATGTTATGACTTGATTTTCTTATGTTCCAAAAATAACGTACTGCGAGGTGGTTATCATTGATTTTTCCACGGTACCCATCACATAGATGCCACGGATTTACATGCCTTCGTTCTACTATTCAGGAGGTGTAACAGGCATTGTTTTTGATAGGATGTGAAACTGGTTCATTCTCTGGCCTGGGGTCCAGGTACCAAGATGGGCCTTGAAGAAGACAGCTTGTGGAAGGCTGTGTTAGGAAGATTCTCATTAAACTCTTCCTCAGTTTAAAGACTTTCTTGGTCTTAAGGATACTGCTAAAGCCATGGGCCTGCAGAGTCATCAGGACATATATTTCCTATGAGTATTTTTTTAACAAAAATTAAATGTCATGTAAAGACTGCTAGTAGTGAAAGGGACCAGCAGATCTGAAAGAGAAATGTCCCGGAGCCTCCCTAAGAGCCCATGACATGCATAGTGCGGGGGCGTGTGAGATGCTCTGAGCCTTACTCAAACAAGTCACTCACTCCCATGCCAGGCGATTCTCAGCGTATGGTGGTCTCAGGTTACGATAGGATCCTTGAGGGTCATGTTTTAGAGGATCTAGAAAACTCGGTGGTGTTAAGTTATTCATGTCTATTAAAAATTTCCTCATTAAAAGGGAGTCCTCAGGTTGGGGCTGTTCAGGGGAAAGGTGTCACCATGCACAAGAAATTGTAACTTTAAAAAGCATGTTGATTTTTTTATAAATTTAAGTGTGCTTGGGAATTCCTTGAATTTTGTGCAATAAACTATTTTTTGTTAAAGATTTTTATATTTCATTGGGGGTGGCTTCATTTTCAGCTATATATTTTGTCATATCTGGGAGTAACTTTTACCTCATGTTGTTAACCAACTCTGTTCAAACACTTAAAAGAATTTTATTCTGCCAAAGTTTCAGATGACTGTGAAATCTAGCTTCTTGTGACTGCTTTTGACCAAGCAGAAGAGCAGCACCTGGCCCATATCTCTTCCTTCTTTTTGTAGCTTCACTCATCGCCATGTGCTAGTGATGATAGAGGTGGGAAGCGTTCACAGAGGAACGCTCCTTCACAGGGGAGACACTTCTGAGTAAACCGCTCCTGAGGCTGCGGATGCGCCACACACGTGCTTCCTGGCCTGGAGTGTTGCCCAGCCCCGGCCTCCACTGACCATCCCTTGCCCACGGCAGTCTCAGCCTTGTGGCTCCCCAGTCTCACCCGTCTTTTTCATTCACACTTCCTTTTCAATCAATGAGAGTAAACCGGATGTAGATTCTTCACTTAAATGTTATCATTCTTCAGTTAAATGTTATAACCAGCATGGTAAAAAATGTACAGAAAATGAGAAATTAATCAGTGATCACAGAATTTTATTTTGTGATGGGACAGATACATGTTTTATTGTGCTTCTGCCTCATTAGCGTCTATAAGCAATTTAGGGTCAGGCATTCCGTGTACCACCCAGACCTAAATGAAACTGCTCTGACTGCCTCCTTTTGTGATCTTAACTTCCTGAAACATTATGATGCAAATTCTCATCTCTACAATCAGTAGTCATGAAGGGGGTGATCATAGGTATTAACTTTTTCCTTTGTCGGTAAAGCTGGTACACATTTGCAGGCGCCAAACAAATGAGTTGATGGATGTATTTTTAAGCTGTATCTCCTTCATCACATAGAAGTTCTCTGCTGTACCTTCCTAACAGTCGTACAGTGGGTATTACCGGAGTGGTCCAAGTGAAGATTTATGGGCAGCTGCTTCCTGGCTCCAAGGGGGCTGGAGTACTGGCAGAAACACGTGCTGAGTGTGGGGCCAAGGATGTGGCGCTGAGTCCTCCAGATCACGCAGGCTCCCCTGTTGTTGTGCAGACTAGGTGGGGAGTAGAGAAAGGATTACTGATGCCATGGTGCCCAGTGTGGTGGATAAGCATGATAGCTGTTGGAAGAGTCTCCAAGCCTTCCCCTTAGATGAGGCGGAATTCTTAGCCATCAGCAGCAGCCCATACCAGAAGCAGCATTTATCGGAATTCTACTTGCCTTTATGCCTGTTTCACTTAGCAAAAAATGTTGCAGCTTCTGGTAAAAAAGAATTTTCTTTAGCAGTGCCTTTTTCCTGGAAACAGGGGAGGTGTTAAACTGTGTTGCTGACCCTTTTGTCTGCCTATTGGGGGAGGGGGGCGGCACTCCTATGCCAGGCCCCTTCTCTCATCCCAGCCTGTCCGTGTGCTGAGTGGGCGCCTCCAGGAGCTCAGAGCAGCCTCTGCCCCAAGCAACATGCTTCTGGGCTGGGTTGGAATTGGAAACATGTGGATCACTGTGGCATCTGGAGGTGGAAGCACCTAGAAGTTCTCATCAACTCAGCCTTTCTTCACCTGGTCTGGGAATTGCTGGAGGAAGTGACCCACGGGCTTCTTACACATAATCTCCAGGTCAGAACATGACACAGGAACATTTCTGGGCTCGTGAGTTCTCACAGGACCTTCATTTTGTTTGTGAGCTTTCAGTGTGCATTTCTAAATACCTGATAAGACATTTCAAAGTGATTTTCCTATACTTGAGCCTTGGTGTGTTGAAAGCCAAAGGGCTCGCCTTCATCCAGAAAACAGCCCCTTCCCTTGACTGACTGACAGTGATAGAGTCCCCCTGGCCTCCTAACCCTCAGGGTCTCCTCGCTGGTCTGGCCCAGCCCACAGCTCCTTCACAGCCCAGGTCTCTGCTTCATGCCCCCTTCCTTCTCCGCATCAGCTCAGAACCTGGCTTAGCTATAGACCCAGCCCTGTGATGGTGTCCAGGCCTTCAGAGGCATCCTCCTTGCTCTGCTACCTGGAACACATGCTTGCTAGCCCTGCAGGTGGCCTGCTGTCCTGCAGGACTAAGTTCTATACACATGACTCTGATTGGCCTCTCTCGCGTCTCGGTGGAGCTTTGACCGGACTCCAGAGCCCTCACCAGTGCTGTCCTCCTCTGCCTCCCTAGACACACGCACGGCAAGATGGCAGGCTCAGCTCCCCGAGCCGGAGAGACAGTGCACAACATTGGCCACCTGCTGCAAATCCTTTCCTAAGGTCACAGCCTCGTCCTCGGGTGGTACTCCCAGTCAGCATGAACACCTGAGTGACGGTACCAGCAGCTGACCCACAATGGGTGGCAGGTGGCAGCAACAGTGAACCTGTTCTCTCAAGTCCCTGGAGACTGGGGGTGACCTGTTAATGCGACATGACCCAGCCTGCCTTGGCCAGTCCAAATGCCCACAACAGGTCAGAGTGCCCTGGGCCCTGCTTGGACAACTCGCCCACTCCCCTTGTAGCGAACTGCCACTGCCTTGCCTTTTTGATCAGTAACCACATGTCAGGCTGGGCAGTCACATGCTTCCCAGAGCTATTCAAAACCAGCTCTGCAGGAGGAAGAAGCCCGATGGCTAGCATCTGATGAGGTGTAATCACCCCACTGGGGCAGATGGGACACAACCACTGGGAAGTCATTGGAGCTGAGAAGGGTTGTGGGCAGTTACATGTAGGAGACTGGAACACCAGGCTGTCCCCTCGTGATGTGACAGGTAAGCAGAAAATAGACCTGGGTCAACTTTTGTTGAGGGCTTACCTGGGGGTTCCCTGGGGGGTCAGTGGTAAAGAGTCCACTTGGCAATGCAGGAGGCACAGGTTTGATCTCTGGTCCAGGTCCTACGTGCTATGTAACAACTAAGCCCTTGCACCACAACTTTTGAGCCTGTGCTCTCAGAGCCCAGGAACTGCAACCACTGAAGCCATGCACTGCAACCCCTAAAGCCCAAGTGCCTAGAGCCCGTGCTCACAAGAGAAGCCACCGCAATGAGAAGCCCGAGCACCGCAACTACAGAGTAGCCCCTGCTCACCACAACTAGAGAAAAGTCCACGCAGCAACAAACACCCAGCACTGCCAAAAACAAATTAATCTTTTTTAAAAAAGAAAAATGGAGGTAGGGATCAGGGTAGGAGACAAACTGCAATCATAAATTAGATTAAACCAGCTCCTCTCCCAAAAGACCAAGTCTCTTAAACTTAATTTTCTCTTCATTTGTAGAAATCCACTTTTACCTATAGGAATTTACATCTCAAATTCATTTCTACCTCAAAGGTGAATAGTGGCCAATACAGTGTTGGCTTCTTTTAACAGTGGAATTGTGTACCACCACCCCCACCCCCACACCATCCAGTCTAGTTTAATGGACCGTAGACTGCATTAGATGGCAGTTAGGAGGATCTAGCCGTAATAGGATTCCTATTGTTAGCTGGATTCCACAGAAAATCCTGGTATTAAGATACTTGTTAGGCTGGTAAAGCTTCTATGAGACCCTGAAATTTAGTGGCTTAAATGAGAGAAGTTTCTCTTTCACGAAACAGCCCGAGCAGTGAAACAGCTGGAGCAGTAAAACAGAACTGATAATCAGGGCAGCTTCTGGTGCCTTCTAACCTCCAGCCCCACCTGCGGTCTAGGATAGCTGCTCCAGGTCCCACTTCCTGTCTTCATTTCCCAAAAGGAAGGCATATTGCATACCCTCATCCAAGGTACCACTCCCTAGCAGTGTACACTGTCTGCTGCCTCCGCTTAGTCACTGGGCCACAGGATGTGTGTTTAGCTGGACAAAAGTGTGTCCAGCTCCAGCAGGGACTTCTGTTATTAAGAGAATGGATGCTACTGGCAACAGCCTCTATCAGCATACACCATCTCTCAAATCAGTCCTCTCTGCTCTGAATCACTGGGATTTATGATTACTATAACAAAATCCCTCACAAATGAGGCTGATACTGTTACCGCTTGTGTGCGTGCTCGGTTGCTCCGTCATGTCCAACTCTTTTTGATCCCATGGACTGGCTCTTTTGTCCATGGAAGAGCCATGTCTGGAGTGGGTTACCAATTCCTTCTCCAGGGGATCATCCCTATCCAGGGTTCAAACCCTTGCTTTCATGTCTCCTGCATTGCAGGTAGATTCTTTACCATTGGAGAAGCCCTTAAAGTCACATATATAACTTTTATAACTTTTAAAAAGTATGATAGAAGTGGTAGTAACAGCTAGTGTTTATAAAGTCTTGCACTATAGCAAGAGCCTGGCACTTCTTAATCCTTATCTCTGAGACAGTGCAATTATCATTCTATTTTATCCCCCCCCCCCCCCAAAAAAAAAAAAAAAAAAAAAAAAAAAAAAAAAACACAACACAGGGAAATTAAAGAATTCACCTAAAGTTACCTGGCAGGCAGGGGCGGTCTGACCCAGTGCTTGGAGTTCTCATCACTGAACAAAGTCACAGACTCAGAAACGTCAAGTCTGAGGAGAGGCTGGGGATAGAGATCCATCCTCAGGTACTCAGAAATTAAAGAGAATATAAGGTAAGACCTCATCTAACACGGTGCTCTTTATCCCATTTCAGATATGGTTATTTTAGTGGCTGCACCCTGTGGCATGTGGAATCCTAGTTCCCTTACCAGGGATCAAACCAGCACCCTGCAGTAGAAGCCCCGAGTCTTAACTACTGAACCACCAGGGAAGTCCCTATTCCTTTTTAAATGTAGACAAAATATATGCTAAAATAGGCACAGATTTTAAGTATATATTTTGGTGAGTTTTGACAAATGTCAATCAAATGTGTACCGGTATTCCTGTCAACGCAAGTAAGATGCAGAGCACTTCACACAGTGGAAGTCCCTCACGTCCGTCCCAGCTCACCACCCCACTCAGAGGCAATCCCTGGTCCGATTTCTATCACCAGAAGCTTTGCCTTGAGCTTGAGCCTCTTATAAATGGAATTGTGCAGTATTGTTTTTGTGTGGCATTCTTGGGAGTGTTTTGATTCAGCCACCTTGTAGCTAATAATAAATCTCTGTGCAGGATTATCATATGACGATTCTAAATTTGTTTATCCATTCTTCTGGGGTTTACCCAAACAGCTGGGTGTTTCTTGCTTGGCTATTCTGAATAAAGCTGCTGTGAACATTCTGAGAACTTTCATTTTTCACACCCAGGGCCGCACTGCTGAACCACAGGGAGGCATACATTTAACTTCACTAGAAACTGCTTCGTGGTTTTCAAAGTGGTTGATTCATTTTACACTCCTACCAGCAGTGTATGAGAATTCTAAAAAGGCCCCACATCCTCACCAACATTTGATACGGTCAGTCTTCTAATTTTAACCATTCCTGGTGGGTGGAAAGCAGTACCATTGTGGGTTTAATTTGGACTTCATCCATTCTCAAATTCACTGACTCTTCAATTGTTGTGCTCAATTGACTGTTAGTACTGTCCAATTAATTATTTTAACCAAGGAAGTCAATTTTATTTCTTTAGGTTTTTTTAATTTAAAAAGTAAATGTATAAATTACAGTAAAATTCACCTTTTTATTGTACATGCCTGAGAGTTTTGACAAGCATAGTTGTGTGACCCCACCATTAAGACAGATGCTTCCACCAGTCACTAAAATTGCCTAAGCCACTGTATAGTCAGCCCCTCCCCTGCCTGCAGCCACCACTCCCCTGCCTGTCCATCTGCGCGGAAGTCCAGTGAATGGGGTCACCTGGTCACCTTAGGTACAGCTGTTCATCTGTGTCTGGGAAGCTGTGGGTGTCTCCAGGGATAGGATGGTGAGAAAGTAACCTACACTGGCTAAGAAAGTAACCCAAGTCAGATAAGCCAGACAAGCCAAATGCAGACATGAGTCTGCTGCCAAGTTAAGAGGAGTTGTTGCAGAGAGCCAATTCTGACTCCATGCTGGAACTGTTTATTTGACTTACTTTTTGTTGCTGTTATTATAATCATACATAAATGGCACACCTCAAAGGACCCTGTTCCTCTGCCTGTTAAAGTGGGTTTGTTCAGCTCATAGATAATCTGACCCCGCCCACCTGTGCATGGCTGCAAGGGAGAAGAGATTAACACATCCCTTCCAAAGACTGGCCTTTTCCAGAGATGTTTTGCAAGACTGATGGCCCTTTTTACTACCTCATTACCTCTCCCTCTCTATTCTGCCTTTTGACTTTAGTTCCTCATTAATTCTCTCTCTCTGCCTATATGAAAAAAACATGCCATCCAGACTCCGACAAGATGGTTACTTTGAGACTTTAGTCGGCCATCTTCTCAGTCAGACAGCTCTCCAAATAAATCCTTGCCACTACACCTCCTCTCTTGGACTCATCGGGCCTGCCTTGCGCGAGCAGAGCAAGCTTCAACTCGGTAACAGAGTCATGCTGCAGCTGGAAAGTGCACGGAGAAACTTGTCTTCTAGAATCACGAGCTGTCAGAAACCTTGTTTGAAAGTATGTCAGTAAGTAAAATACCAGGAGCTAGCCTGTAGGAATTTGGTCGCTTTGAACCGCAAAGCAGCCGTGTTTCCGTCTAGCGCAAAAGAGAAACCAGAGCGGTTCATTTGTGGTTCCACCGCGACTGGAACCCGGGCCTGGCCTGAACCCCCAGCACAACCTCCTCCCTGACCCCAGGGACTCGCTCGGAAACCTGCCAGCGCCTGGACAACCTCTTTCTAGAGCTCCAGGCCCGGGCCTCAGGATCTGTGGACCCGTCTTCGGACCCGCCCCTGGGGGCCGTCTGCCTGCCCGAGGACCCCGCGTGCCGGCTGCCCGCGCCACTGCCCGACCACGCCCTCACGCGCCCGGAGTCTGAAGGCGCGGCGATAGAGGCCGCGCTCCCTTGTGGAGCCGCCGGGCGCCGGCAAGGGATCAAGCGCCCTGTCTCGCGAGTGCGGATCCGGCCCCGCCCCAGCTGACCCCGGGCGCGGCGCCGTCAGGCAGTGGTGCAGGCAGCCTGGCGCGTGGGGTCCTCGAGCGAGCGGGCCTCGGCGGAGGCGGCGGCGGCGGCGGCGGCAACCGGGCCAGTTGTGGCGATGCTGTGGCCGCGGCTGGCGGCGACTGAGTGGGCGGCTTTGGCCTGGGAGTTGCTGGGCGCCTCGGTGCTGCTGATCGCGGTGCGCTGGCTTGTGCGGCGGTTGGACAGGCGGCCGCGGGGCCTGGGTCAGAGCGGTCCACCCGACCCGCCGCTCCGCGCGGCCGCGGGCCCAGCCCCGGATTCAGGTAAGACCGGTTCGCGGGTGGGCCCGCTCCCTTGCCCGGGCCTGGGTCCTCCTTCCCGTTTTCTCCCACCCGCCTCCCCGGCTCGGGTTCCCCCGAGCTTCTCCTCTTCGGGCTTGGATCCCTCTCCCCGGCCTGAGTCGGTGTTCTGGGAAAGAGACTTGAAGTAAAACGCGCGAGTCCTTGACTTGGAGATGGTGAGAGCGCCGCAAAGCTGGACGCCCGGGAGCACGTCTGTGCCCAGTTTTGTGGGTTTGAGCCCCCTGATTTGACCGAGAAGGCAGTGTGCACCCTGCGTGCATCCCAGATCCTCCTTCGTTCAGTTTTCTTTCACCGCGTTGCCGGCAAGTTTGGTTTCTTCCTGAAGGATAAACAACAGTTTCTCAAGTACCCTGATAAGGAGATAGAATTTTATTAGCAGAAAGCACAGTTGATGACCCTACCTAGATCTCTTGGGGCTGCAGCGCTCCTTACAGATGACTTAGTGTTTACAGCTGAGGGAGCAGGCCCCAGGAAGGTCCCGCACGGCGGGGATGACAAGTCCAAGGCAGAAGCCATGTGGAGATGCAGGCCTGTTGACACAGGTCCAGCTAGCCCTCCAGCCTGTTGGGTTTTTGGCTGTTTACCTTCTCTCATCCCCTTCAGGAAGTTTCAGGTGACGTCTTTAGTGAATAGCATACTGCTGTGTCCAGGTACACTGTCAGTACTGTGTCAGAAAGCCCACTGTGACAGAAAACCCTGTCGGAAAACAGGACGCCCCAGTGAAAGGCTATGCAGACACTAAGACTGAAGACGGTTAGGGCCAGTGGTGTCTGAAAAGTGAAGGGAAAGCCGCTGTCCGTCTCTTTGCAACCTGATGGACTGTAGCCTGCCAGGTTCCTCTGTCCGTGGGATTCTCCCAGCAAGAATACTGGAGTGGGTTGCCCTTCCCTTCTGCAGGGGAATCTTCCTGACCCAGGCAAGGAACCCAGGTCTCTTGCATTGCAGGCAGATTCTTTATTTAGGGTCTGAGCCACCAGAGTCTAAGAAATTACAGTTTGGAGTGTCTTATTTATTTCTTTTTAAATTTTTAACTTATATTTTTAAGTCACTTCAGACAAAAAATTACAAAAATGGTACAGAAGAAATAAACACATGTGAAAAGATGTTCAGCATCACTAGCCAGTCATGAAATTGCAGATTAAACTTACAATGAGATATCACTACACATCTATGAGAATGGCTAAAATAAAAAATACCAATGACATTTGGTAATGCTAGTGGAAACCCTGAGAAACTGGGTCTCATTTACTGCTGATAGAAAATTTTTTTTTTTTTTTAATTTACTGCTGGTAAAAAATTTAAAGGTGCAGTCATTCTGAAGTCAAACTCCCAGTTTCTCAAATAGTTGAACCTGTACTTCACTCATGGGCATTTATCCTAGAAGGTCGAAAACTTATTTTCACACGAAAACCCTTATGCAAACGTTTATAACTTCATTTGTAATTGCCAAAAACTGGAACAGCCCAGATGTGTCTGAAGGATAAAACTGTCACCTTCATGCTGTGGAATGCTGCTCAGCAGTGAGGCCAGACTGTTGATCCATCAGCAGCTCAGATGGATCTCAAGGGCATTATGCGGAGTGAAAAAAGCCAACCTCAAAAGATCTGTAGTGTATAATTCCATTTATATAACGTGAAGTGAAGGTATTATAACAACGGAGGACTCCTCAGTGGTTTTCATGGGTAGAGAACAGTGGAGGAGGTTGGATATGACAGTCAAGGGTTGGCAGGAAGATCTTTGTGGTGATGGAACAGTTCAGTAATTTAGCATGTCTGTGTGAAGCTATTCGTGTGATAAACGATCATATGGTAAGCGGTCACAGAGTTACATACAAAGACACAAGAGGAGAGTGACTGCAGAACCTGGTGAGGGTGTGGTTAGTTCAGTGTGTAGTGCCGGGGTCCGCTGCCTGGGTTGCATGCAGTGTTTGAGGTGTCCCACTGAGGGAAGCCACACGGTGAGTCCACAAGACCTCTGTACCATTTTTCAACTTCTTGTGTTTATAATTAAAATATAAAATAAAGAGTTAAAGAAACCCTGTATACATCCACTTAGATTCCCAAATGTTAGGATCTTGTGTAATCATACTGCTTGCTAGTAGTAAAGTCAGGAAGTGTTATAGTCTACAGACCTGCCTCAGTTTCTTAATCTGTATCTCTATGTCTCTATCAAATGAATGGACATGTTGCAGATACTTCTAACTCTAGCCCAAGGGTCAGTAAACTATGGCCCACAGGCCGAATCTGGCTCCTACCTGTTTTTGGAAGACAGCCATCTTTCATCTATGGCTCTTGAGTGTTTGTAGGTTCTTTGGCGGCTCATAGAGCCTCAAAATTTACTCTCGGCCCTTTACAGAAATTTTCTGAGGCCTGTTGTAGCCTCTCCCTTCTCTGTCAGTGAGGAGCCTGGGTCTCAGCAGCCACAATATATCCCATTATTTGCTGATACCTAGAGGACACACAAAAAGCTTCAGAATCACTAACTTAGACCACTGTGAAAACCTGCCTTCCAGCTGGAGTGTCTGTGTGGCCTTCCTGTCTTTACCCTTAGAGGAAAGCATCACATGTTATTTTTCAGTGGCTACATTCCTTCTCCCATTCATTATGTTACTAACTTGTAATGCTGATGAGCACATTTGTTTTGGTTTGTATTCCACTTGGAGGTCTCCCCTATCTATTTGTTTATTTACATAGTTTTTGTGTGTGTGAATCACAGACGTGTTACTAAAAGTCAGAACATAAAATCATTCAGAAGTGTCCTCTCCCCTGCCCTCTGGCCTTCCTATCTGTTTAGCACCCTCCCCTGAAGCTAACTAGTCTCATTATTTTCTGCTTTATCTTTTCTTTCCCACACATGAGAAAATATTTGTGTATTAAGGATATCAGTAACAGAGGATATATGTTTGTCTTTATTCAAGTTCACTTTCTAGCATACTGTGTATTCTGCAAGGCTAATAAGCTTGTATTACTTAGTAATAACTTCATATCCCTGACATTTATGGATACTTTGTCAGTGTCAAACACATGCATTATTTTACCTAATTCTTGTTAAGCTAAGAAGTAGAGCTATTATTATGTCTGTTTTATAGATGAGGAAACTGAGGCTTAGAGTTTACATAACTTGCTCAGGGTCGCACAGTTAGTGATATAATGTAATTGTTCTCTTCATGGCTTACTTGGTTACAAGGACAAACCCCTCTTCAGATTCGCCTGTATTAAAAAGATAGCTTTAACTGTTTGTAATAGCCAGAACATGGAAGCAACCAAGATATCCATTGACAGATGAATGGATAAAGAAGTTGTGTTGTGTGTATATATATACATATATATGTGTATACACAATGGAATATTGCTTAGCTATAAAAAGGAGCAAATTTGAGTCAGATCTAGTGAGGTGGATGAACCTAGAGACTGTTACACAGAGTGAAGTTGCAAGTCAGAAAGAGAAAAATATCATATATTAACACATATATATGGAATCTAGAAAAATGGTACTGATGAACCTATTTGCAGGGTAGCAGTAGTGACACAGATATAGATTACAGACTTGTGGACACAGCAGGGAAGCAGGGAATGAGAGGAACTGAGAGAGTAGCATTGAAACATACATTACCATATGTAAAATAGATGGGAATTTGCTGTGTTTTGTAGGGAGCTCTACCCAGTGCTCTGTGACAACCTAGAGGGATAGGAGGTGGGAGGGAGGTTCAAGAGGGGAGGGGATATATGTATAACTACGGCTGATTCATGTTGATGTATGACAGAAATCTTTACAACATTATAAAGCAATTATCCTCCAATTAAAAATATTAGGTTGGTGTAAAAGTAGTTGCGGTTTTGCATTGTTAAATTTTGCCGTTTGATATTGGAATACATTCTTAAATACATGTGGTTATGTTATCATTTTAATGTGTGTTTCTCCCTTTTTTTTTTTGCTGATGACTTATTGCTGTTAATTTTATATTTATTTTAGACTATAGAAATGATGTTAAGCAAAAAGCAGATTTGAGCGATTTTTTTTTTTAATTCGAGTTCAGAATGGGCCGTAAAGCATTGAGACAACTTGAAACATCAACACATTTGGCCCAGGAACTGCTGATGAACGTACAATGCAGTGGTGGTTCGAGAAGTTTTGCAAAGGAGACGAGAGCCTTGAAGATGAGGCGCTTAGTGGCCGGCCACTAGAAGTTGACAGCGACCAATAGAGAGCAATCATTGAAGCTTATCCTCTTACAGCTACATGAGAGGTTGCCGAAGAACTCAACATTGACCATTCTGTGGTCATTTGGCATTTGAAGCAAATTGGAAAGGTGAAAAAGCTTGTTAAATGGGT
This sequence comes from Bubalus bubalis, assembly GCF_019923935.1. NCBI lineage: Eukaryota > Metazoa > Chordata > Mammalia > Artiodactyla > Bovidae > Bubalus > Bubalus bubalis. The sequence continues at coordinate 28,099,317 of NC_059173.1, read as the reverse complement.
ACTGCTTGAACTGACCGAAAATTTTAAAAAATCGTTATTTTGGAGTGTCGTCAGCTTTTATTCTACTCAACAACAACGAACCGTTTCTTGATCAGATTGTGACATGCAACAAAAAGTGGATTGTATACAACAGCTGGCTCAGTGGTTGGACCGAGAAGTTCTGAGAAGGATAACTTCCCAAAGCTAAACTTGCAGCAAAAAAAGGTCTTGGTCACTGTTGGTGCTTTGCTGCTGTACTGATACACTGCAGCTTTCTGAATCTTGGCAAAACCCTTAGATCTGAGAAGTGTGCTCAGCAAATCGATGAAATGCACTGGATACTGCAGCGCCTGCAGCTGGCATTGGTCAACAAAACGGGCCGAATTCTCCACAATACCTGGCCACACATCACACAATCAACCCTTCAAAAGTTGAACGAATTAGGCTACAAAGTTTTGCCTCATCCGTCATATTCACCTGACCTCTTACCAGCTGACTACCACTTCTTCAAGCGTCTCAACAACTTTTTGCAGGGAAAGCACTTCCACACCAGCAGGAGGTAGAAAATGTTTTCCAAAAGTTCGTCAAGTCTTGAAGCATGAATTTTTTTTTTCTCATTGGGAAAAAATGTGTTGATTGTAATGGTTCCTATTTTGATTAATAAAGATGTGTTTGAGGTTAGTTATAATGATTTAAAATTCATGGTCAGAAACTGCAATTACTTTTTCATCAATCTAATAAATTTTTTTTTAAAGATAGCTTTAGAGTCAGGACACAGGGATGGTATATGCAAAAGAGAATATTATCAGGATCAGGTGGAGTTTCTCTCCATTTGTTCATAACATCTGCCCCAGTCCTCCCCACCCCTGCTTTGCCTTGCGTGTGGCTTCAGTAAGATTTTTAAAGTCTTGGAGTGTGTGAGTGGGGGAAAGGTGGTATAAAATTTTATTTAAAAAGAAAAATACAAAAATAACTATCATTCAGCTGTTACTGAATCCAAGCTCACTCTGCTCGCTGCATGACAGGCCAGTGAATTGGAGACAAGGTGTTGAGGCAAGGATTAAGCACTCATTTATGTACCGTTGACACCCAGCTCTGTTTTTCTCACTCTGAATGTCTTCTGAATCTCAGACTTGAAAATCAAAATGCCTACTTGATGTGCAATGGGTGTCTCTGATGCTCAATTCCTAAATCCCCATTTGTATCTTTCATATTCTCTGCCTCAGGGAGAATTGCTTTCTAGGCATCTAGACTGGAAACCTAGGTATTACTATGGGCCCACTACAGTCCCTCCAGACCCACCCCTGGCATCTGATCTGTGGTCAGGACATCCTGTTTCTCTAGTCTGAGCCCTCACCTCCAGCCCCAGTAACTGCAGCAGTGACCCGTGCTCTGTCCTTTCTTACCTTCTCCCAATTTTAGCTGACCGTCCTTAAACCTGTACCATCGATTTAACTGCTCTTTCTCTAAATGTATTGAGGAAAGCTCCAGCTCCAGTTCACATCCATTTGATTGGTGACTGTATAACTTGAACAAGTTACTTAGCTTCTCTGATTTAGGATCTCCATCTGTGAAGCAGGGGTGAGCAACGGCAATAAACTTTCATGTGGAGTTACCGTGAATTTTAAATAACTTAGTGCAGACAGAGTGCTTAGGATAGAACCAGGCACGTGGGAATGCCCCACATGTTAAATATTCGCTGTTTGTCATCGGTATTAGCAAAATGACTTCCAGAGCTATCTGTGGCACTTCTGTTTAAATCTTTGTATAATTTCTCATCATGTATGGAATAAAGTACAGATGTATCTGTAGGATAAATTTCTGGAGTTGGAGTTTTGATGGACATTGTCCAGTTGCTTTCCTGGGGATTTCTTCCTAATTATTCTGTAGCTGGGCTTCCCAGGTGCCCCTAGAGGTAAAGAGCCTGACTGTCAATGCAGGAGACAGAAGAGACACAGGTTCGATCCCTGGGTCAGGAAGATTCCCCTGGAGGAAGGCATGGCAACCCACTCCAGTATTTTTGCCTGGAGAATTCCATGGACAGAGGAGCCTGGTGGGCTACAGTCCATGGGGTCACAGAGTTGGACACGACTGAAGCGACTTAGCACACACACGCATATTGCAACTGTCGACAAGTGGTGCATCTGTTTCTCCAGTGTGCTGGCCTCTCTAGAATGTTGGTGTGATGAGATTGTATCATCGACTCCAAAGAATATGGGAAAATAATGGATTGAGATGAAGCTTTGAAGTCAACCTTTTTTTTTTTTTTTTTTTTGGTCACAGTGTGTTGCTTTCGGGATCTTAGTTCCCCAATCAAGGGTCAAGCCCCCTGCAATGGAAGCATGGAGTCCTAACCAGGGAGTTCCCTGAAGCCAGCTCTTTTGCCACTTTTTTTTAAAAAATGGAAGTATAGTTGATTTACAATATAATATTAGTTTCAGGTTACAGCATGGTGATTCAGTATTTTTACATATTGTACTCCATTAAAAGTTATTACAAGATAATGGTTATAATTCCCTGTGATGTAAACCTATCCTTCATCCTTGTCTATTTTATTTTATTTTATTTTTTTTCATCCTTGTCTATTTTATACATAGTAGTTTGCATTTCTTAATCCCATACCAGATCTTGCCCCTCCCTTCCCTCCCCACCAGTAACCACTAGTTCTCTTTTATCTGTGAGTCTGTTTCTTTCTTGTTGTAGTCACTAGTTTTATTTTCTAGATTCCTCATACACGTAACTACACATAGTATTTGTCTTTGTGTCTGACTTCTTTCACTAAGCATAATACCACCCAAGCACTTCTATGTTGTTGCAAATGGCAAAATTTCATTTTTTTGTAGCTTGGCTATTGTGAATAATGCTGCTATGAACATTGGGGGTGCTCATATCTTTTCAGATTAGCGTTTCTGTTTCCTTTGGGTGTGTGTGTATAGACAGATAGGTATATCCCAAAAGTGGGATTGCTGGATCATATGGTAGTTGTGTTTTTAGTTTTTTGAGGAACCTCCATACTGTTTTTCCATTGTGGCTATACCATTTTGCAGTCTCATCAACAGTGTACAAGAGTTCGCTTTTCTCCACATCTCCAGCCTTTGATATTTGTAGACTTTCTGATGATAACTATTCTGACAGTGTTAGGTGATATCTCATTGTGGTTTTGACTTGAATTTCTCTAATAATTAGTGATGTTGGGTACCTTTTATGTCCCTGTTGGCCATCTGTGTATCTTTGGAGAAATGTCTGTCTTCACAGGTCTTCAGGTCTTCACCTCTATAGTTAAGTTTATTCCTAGGCATTTTATTCTTTTTGATGTTATTTTAAACAGGATTTGTTACTTTCTCTTTCTGGTAGTTCATTATTAGTGTATAAAAAAGCAGCAGATTTCTGTACATGAATCTTGTATCCTGCAACTTTGCTGAATTTGTTTAAGGAAAGACATACTTACAACCATCAAATTGATTTTCGTTCTTTTGGGCCTAGGTAAAATGACAATGGATACCATCTTGGCGCGATTGAAGCTCCTGAATCCAGACGAGCTTAGAGAAGAGATTGTCAAAGCTGGATTGAAATGTGGACCCATTACATCAACAACAAGGTTCATTTTTGAGAAAAAACTGGCTCAGGCTTTGTTAGAGCATGGTACACTGCCTTCACACCTGCCTGACCCTAGTGCCGCAGATGCCCCATCCCTGGGCCAGGACACAGAAAGGATTGTGAAGTCTGCAGTAGGGAGCCCAGCTGAGCAGGTCAGCTTTTCTGAAGACAGAGACTTTGGTTATAGTGTGGGCTTGAATCCTCCGGAGGAAGACGCCATGACATCTAAGACCTGTTCAGCGCCCTTCAGTGCCTCAGGCGGTGTCAACAGCCAGAAAGCTGTGCTGAGGGCCTCTGCAGAGGTGCCTCTGTACTACGGGGTGTGCCCAGCCTTCGAGGACACTCCAGCAAGAAATGGTAATGTGACCAGTGGGGTGTCTCTTACACAGGTGGTTCATTTACATCAGGGGAGAGGGATTTTGAAAGATCACAAACTACAGAAGAGAATAAAGAAGACTAATCTCATAATCTCATTCCTTCAAACTAACCATTGTTCACATTTTTATATAGAACGCTCCTAAATTTTTTGTAAATCTGTAGGAATTTTTAGAAATTAAGGAAATTGGATTCTATGAAGATATAGTTCACTTATAAATATTTATGGACTGGCTCCATTTTTTGATTAATCATCTCCCTTACTTTTTTTTAATTCTCTGTAACCTGACCACCTTTTATATTAATGAATGCAAATGGCCAGTGAAGTTATAATTTTCAACATTAAATAATTGTAATTTTAAATAAGACTAAAATAGCATTGGAAAGAAGTATTGAAAGCTTGATATTGATCAGAACGAAGTTACTTTTTGTAAACAGTGTACATAATATGTACATTTTATTTATATATATGTGTAGTCCATAAAGATGAAATTTATTCCTCCCCACCCAGATCTTACTGTTTTGTGTATCATTCCTGACCCTGCTTACTATGTTTTATTTATGTATTTAAATTTTAATTACTTTTATACTTTTAATATGTTTTAATTTACGTTTAACATATATATGTAAGTACATACATTATTTTTATTTTTATAAAATTGGTAAGAGTGTCAGGTCAAAAGGTTTTTTGCATTTTTTTTCAGTATGCATTTTTAAAACTGAAAGCTACGGTCCTCCAAAAGATATTACTATTTTCTGTGAATGAGTGACTTTTTAGCCTCTCTATAATATGAAATGTACATTTTTGTCTATCTGAAAAGGGAAAACAAGTATCTTGTTTCTGTTCCGTCAACCATACTCATGTTATTAAACTTCCCTTTTGGTCTTTTCAAATAAGGGAAACCTGCCTTATTTTTATATCTAGTACCCTTTTTTTGTGTGTGTATTTTTTATTTATTTATTTATGATTGTGCTGGGTCTTTGTTGTTACACTTGGGCTTTCTCTAGTTGCAGTACACGGGCTTCTCATTGCTGTGGCTTCTCTTGTTGCAGAGCACAGGCTCTAGGGCAAGGGCTCAGTAGTTGCCTTACTTCATGGCATGTGGAAATTGTCCTAAAGCGGGGATTGAACCCATGTCTTCTGCATTGGCAGGCAGATTTTTAACCACTAGACCACCAGGGAAGTCTAATAGTCATAGTTATTTGACTTACTTTTAAAATTATTAAATTTTATTTTTATATCCTTAGGTGTAAAAACTGCATATACATATATAAAATATTTATCATTTATATCCATGCATAGTCATATGATCAAACTTTCTGTGTTCTTTTTGCTAACTGAAGCCCTTTTTTTTTTTTTTGAAGATTAAAAATCTGAAATATTAATGAGAGAAAAAATAGGCTATTGGGTAACAATTGTTAATTAACAAACCCAGGGGGCTTCAAGTGTGAATTAGGTGACAAGGGCTCCAGTTAATCATCTCTGATTTTCCTTTGTCGCTTTTCCCATACAGAAAGGATTCACGTTTATGAAGATAAAAAGGAAGCCTTACAAGCTGTCAAGATGAACAAAGGATCCCGATTCAAAGCTTTTACAAACCGAGAAGATGCTGAGAAATTTGCCAGAGGAAGTTGTGATTATTTCCCTTCTCCAAGCAAAACCTCTTTACCACTTTCTCCTGTGAAAACGGCACCAGTCTTTAGCAATGGTGGGTTAAAAGCTCATTTATATAGCAGTTCATATCTGGCATTACTGTCAGATTTACTCCTGGGTATTTTACACCCTCTTTCTTGGTAACTAGTTTTCTCCACCTTTGAGAGAAGTCCAGTGTGCTGAGAGTAAAGAACTGAGGCCCGGGCCACAGAGCACTGGAGGAGGATGGGTCAGTTGGCTGGTCTGGGTTGAGGCAACAGGAGCTGAGTGGACCAGGGAGCTGTTGAGGCCCCAAAGCTGACAGGGCCGTGGGAGAAGCAGCGAAAGGGCCTCCATTGCCCTGTGTTCTTTCCCTCTTATCGCACTCTCTCCTGCAGCCTGTTGGGTTCTAAGCCTTTTTAGGTGCTGAGACCTATCTACTTCCGCCCCAAAGCTACACCTTCTTCTAAGACTCGTGGTACTTGCTTGCACCTGTACTTGTGAAAGCACCTTGTTGTGCATGTGCTCAGTCAGTCATGTCCGACTCTTTGTGACCCCGTGGACTGTAGCCCCCCAGGCTCCTCTGTCCATGGAATTTTTCAAGCAAGGATACTGGAGTGGGTTGCCATTTCCTTCCCCAGGGGATCTTCCCGACCAGGGTCAAACCTGCATTCTCTTACATCTCCTGCATTGGTAGGAGGATTCTTTACCCCCACATCACCAGGGAAGCCCAAGTGGTACCTGCTTGGCCTCAAAAGAGTTCTCCAGTAGTTGAGCTTGCCTGCGGGAGCCATCCAGCCGGAAACCTGGCCACTGCCACTCCCAGCTCAGGGCCAGAGTCTTGTGAGGGGCCTTTGCTGTCAGCATCATACAAAACCCCAGTGGACTAGCCTCATTCTGGCCCCTCCATGAGCTCACAGCAGCCCTGCTTCCCAGGCTGGCTGGGGTTCCTGAGGAAGCAAGTGGCTCTCCTTGCAGGCAGTTGGCCTTGGATCAAGAGTGCTGTGTGTCGGGACTTCCCTGGCGGTCCAGTGGCTAAGACTCTGCGCTCCCAATGCAGGGGCCCTGGGTTCGATCCCTGGACAAGGAGCTAGATCCCACATGCAGCAACTAAGACCCAGTGCAGCCAAATTAAAATAAGTGATTAAAAAAAAAAAAAAGAGTGCTGTGTGCCTCCTCTTCTATCGCTTCATGGAGGCGCTTCCTCCATGGAAGCCAGGATGATTCCCAACACTTACAGGTTTCCCTGTTCACGTTTGGTGACAGTTCCTCAAATGGCTTTCACACACACACAGGTGTTGTGATTCAGCCGGTAGACCTTCCTCTTGACTCTGCCTTGCTGGGGATGCTCTTTGTTCTTGCAAGGTCCCGTGCAGGAGTGGATCGTATCCTTGGCCTTGTGCCCATATCCTTCCTCCCCCTGCTGAGCTTCACAGCCTGTCCTTCACTGCCCGAGGCTGGGACACGCGTCCATCTGCTGCAGATCGTCCTTGTCTCTTAAGCTTTTACTCCCAAGTAGATCATCAGTGTCTATGGGAAAGATTTTTCTTGCCCTCAGTGAAGCACATAGTGGATGATGATAAAATGTTTGTGAAATACAGTGTCTTTCAATTGTCTCTTTGTGACAGACGGGTTGTACTTGTCTGAGTCAGAAACAGCAAGCAAAGAGCGAGCAAACAGCTATAAAAATCCACGCACACAAGACCTCACTGCCAAACTACGGAAAGCGGTGGAGAAGGGAGACGAAGATGCCTTTTCCGACCTCATCTGGAGTAATCCCCGGTATCTGATTGGTTCAGGGGACAACCCAACCATCGTACAGGTAAACCTACTTCTAGCATCATTAGCATCAAGACTACAGGTGATGAAAGCTAAGCTCAGAGTCTGCCGTTTTCTTTCAGGAAGGGTGTCGGTACAATGTCATGCATGTGGCTGCCAAAGAGAACCAGGCTGCTGTGTGCCAGCTCACCCTGGAGACGCTGGAGAACCCTGAGTTCATGCGGCTCATGTACCCGGATGACGAGCCGCACATGCTGGAGAAGCGCATTTGCTACGTGGTGGACCTGTACCTCAACACACCGGACAGAGTGGTATGCCTCGTAGCCATCCTGGGGTGGAAACAGTATTTGGGTATTTATTTACCGCATCCTTGCGCTGCGTCAGCTCAGAGGAGATGCGCATTCCTTGAGGTCCGAAAGCAGACCCGGTCACACTTGAGAAGAGCCGCCTGCTGGCCTGCATACCTGGATCTCAAGTGGCGTGGAGCCGCCCCCAGGGCACTTCCCTCCTGGCCTTTGTTCAGAGAGGCTTGAGCTGAAAGGAGGGGGAGTGAATGCCCCAGAGCTAAAGGGAGCAGGAAGTAAAAAGGTTTTGGTGCTTTACAGTCCTATGTATGTCTGTTGTGTACATTTAACATTATGTGAAGAATATTTCCTGTGGGGTTAAAATGTTCAGTGGGGTGACTTTTTTTTTTGTTTTTAAATATTTTATTCAGTTATTTTTGGCTATGCTGGATCTTCATTGCTGCTTGGGCTTTTCTCTCTAGTTGTGGAGAGCAGGGTCTCCTCTCTAGTTGCAGCGTGCAAGCTTCTCACTGCAGTGGCTTCTCGTTGCAGAGTGCAGGCTCGAGGTGTGCGTGCTTCTAGTTGCAGCGTGCAGGCTCAGTAGCTGCAGCTCATAGACCCTAGAGCGGGGGCTCAGTCGCTGTGGTGCACAGGCTTAGTTGCTGTGCGCACGTGGGATCCTCCCCACCCAGGGATTGAACCTGTATCTCCTGCATTGGCAGGCAGATTCTTCACCACTGATCAACCAGGGGGCCTCCCAGTGGGGTGATTTTTAATGGTACATAAGGCTTAAGTAAGGATTCTTGAAACAGAAGAGTTTTACATATTTATATAAGGGAGAACCCAATGATGGCTGAGAGCCAAGGGATGTAAATTCTGAGTGAAACCTAGGAGTTTGAGAAGTCATGGTTGGCAAGAGAGGAAATAAAGACAGCCTAGTGGATTATTTTGTAACATACTGAATATGATACATTGAAATGCAGAACTGGAAGCAAGAATAACTTTTCTCACAAGAGAGAAAAGGACGAAGGGAAAAATTTTGGCCATGCTGGCAAAATTAAAGAAGAGCATAAAAGAGAAAACAGTGGTTACATGAAAGCAGTAGTAAGTGTGAAATAGGCCAGAGAGAACAAAGTCATAGTATATTAGACTAAGTGTGAACAAACTGAATCAGGGTGTGTGACAGTGCAGTTGGGAAGTGTGACTTCTTGATGCGATACAGGCCTGTGTGCCCTGCCGGAAGTGTAATGCAGTGTTTTTCATGCCTGTGTAGCGCTCGTTGAAAACATGCATGTGTGTCCACAGAGGCCACTGGATAAGTTCTTGAAATTAGGTGTTACAGATCCCATTCTTCGACCACGAGGCACTGAGAGTAGGAATCGCTTAAAGTGTTGACCTCCAAGCCCAGGGCTCAGCAGAGAGTGTGGTGTGGAGGAGAGGCTGGATGAGCCAGGAGTGGCTAGAGGAACCAGAGCCCCCCAGCTGTGCGGGAATGAAAGTTGCTGGCAGGTGTGAGGGGTGTGACTGGGGTCAAGCTGCTAAAGCTCAGAGCAGGTTAGGAAAGTATGTTATGTGCTTGAGGAAGAGGGGTAGCCAGAAGGAAGGGGAGTGTGGAGGGCGCTTTGCACTCTGATATCTTGAACACTGAGTGGACACAGCTGGCCTTGATGTGCAGCGGCCCCAACCCCCTGGGCCTGGCTGGGAGCTGTGGTGATGCTGCAGCCTTGGCCACAGGGCTGGAGGCGGCTCAGGTAGATGGTGGACTGGGGAGGGCCTGGTTAGGAGAAAGCAGTCAAGCCAGGGCTGGCAAGGGACAGCCTGTCCATTCAGTCAGCTTTACTGGAGCCCAGCCCTGATCCTATTGTGTGTCTACAGCTGCGGTGGGTGGGCCGGGTGTGTGTGGCAGAGCCTAGTGGTCTTCGGAGCCCTGGCTGTTTACTGTGTGGGGTAGCCAGGGGAGGTGTCAGCAGCTCCTGGAGACAGTGAGATGACCTTAGAAGATGCAGAACGGGGGTGGAGCTGCTCTGAGGGTATCTGCTTGCACTGGGGCCTGGGGTCACCTTGGAGAAGGACTGGAGCTGGGAGTGTGGATGTGGACAGCAGGGCCCTGGGGACTCTAGATAGCTAGGAAAGATGCTCTGAGCACATAGCATGGCATGTAGAGGGAGGAACCCTAGAGCTGGAACGTGTGTGGTGGTTGCAGGTGGACCTAAGCAGATTCTGTTTTGGCCGAACTGCCTCCTAGTCTGCAGCCATCCAAGTGAGCATGCGGGGGGCGGTGGCTCCACAGCTCAGGGGCCTGCTGGTCTGTGGGGAGACTGGGGAGGGATTGAATTGGAAAACCTTGTGGAGTCAGAAGGGGAGAGTTTCATTTATTGCAATACTACCCATTGGAGAGAATTCTGACTACAGACCAAATCATGGGCTTTGCTCAATTCTAGATCTTGTTTTAATCTATTTGTTTTACCTTATGAGCATTGATTTTAAGACACTGTACTGGGCCCTGAATTGTTAAAGCTGCTGTTTGCTGACCAGGTGTTACACCCTAGGTCTGTTGTAAGCTCTCCCCAGCCACTGGACACACAGGGACGGAGCGTTATGCTGGGCTAACGCCCTGGCATAAAGTAGATGTATGCTAGTGTGCCAGTTACTTTTCAGCTATAAAGACACTGCCTTTTTATAGTCTTTTATTTTTAAGGGTTTTTGTTTGTTTTACTAAATACCTATTTTTAGTAACTTGAAGCAACTTTATGAACCAAAAAAGTTTATATAAGTGTTCTTCTTTTGCATTTCTCCCAGGGCTATGACACACCATTGCATTTTGCTTGTAAGTTTGGAAACGTAGATGTGGTCAATGTGCTTTCTTCACACCCTTTGATTGTAAAAAACCCAAGGAATAAATATGATAAAACACCTGAAGACGTAAGTACCTATTAAAATCTTATTACATAGTTTTAGAAATGAAAATAATTACAAGGTCTGCAACCACAGCTACTGTGAAGACACAAGTAACTGTGTGCATGTGTTTGCCTTATGGCAACAGAAGCTTGATTGTCAAGTAAGATGTACTCTGAAGAAGATGCCTCTGTAGAGCCAGGAGGGAGTGAACTGCCCTAGTTTGCAGATTTTATTTTCCTGAACTGGGTGGTCAAGCTGTCCTCAGTGGCTCACTGTGTTTTGACAAGTTCCCTCTGCATCCTTCAGCTCACCAGGGTCAGAGAGAATGTGGGAGGTGGTGCTTGTGCTGCTGAAGGTGGTGGTCGTGGATGATGGAGATGGTGGGGATGGAGGCGGTGGTGGTAATGTGAGACGATGGTGAGGATGATGGTAACTGGTGAGGGATAATGGAGACGGTGGTGATGATGTGATGATGAGGATGGTGCTGCTCGTGTGTTCTCTCGGTGTGTACCAGGACCTGTCCTGCGCCCCTCTTCTATTTTCTCACCTGGCCCATACAAGCCTTAGGAACAGGCCTTGTCAGAATGTATGTCAACAGTTGAGCAAAATGTGCTTTAGAGAAGGCAGCAGTGCCTCTGTGCAGTGAGGTAGAGAGGAAGGTGGACCTGAAAGAACTGGAAGATGAGTTACTTTGTAACATGCAATGGGAGCTGTTGGCTGGCTTGGACCTGCCAACCCTGTGAAAATAAGAATTTGTAAGATCCTGTTCTGGCAGTGGCACCTCCTTTTCATTTGCTGTGATTATGTAAGTTGCACCCACTTCTGTAGCAAGTTTAGAATTCACATAAAAAGAATAAAATTTACCAGCCAATTCTGCAACTCAGAAATTACCATTATTTTGGATAAATCTGACTCAGCTTTCTGTGTGCGTGTGTGTGTGTGTGTGTGTGTGTGTTTTCTCAATATAAGATGGTGACACATTTTTGTTTCACTTTTTATTTTGTGTCGTGATGATAGCCTTGATAGTTTCAGGTAAACTGGCTGAGGGACTCAGCCATACATATATATGTATCCATTCTCCAAACTCACCTCCCATCTAGGCTGCCACATAATATGAGCAGAGTCCCATGTGCTATACAGTAGGTGGTGACACCTCTCACATCTCTCACAATCAGTTACAGAGTTTAAAAGAAAATGGTGCACTACTTGAAGGGTTCACTGTGCAGTGGTAGTTTGTTTTTCTCACAGGCTGGCAGGAGATGGTAATTTTGTGGTTCCTTCCTTTTTATTTTAAGGTTATTGGTTTTTTATTGTTTGTAGCTAAAATGTTACAGTTCTCTGTATTCTCTAATGTCTGAGAACATTGATTCCTGTAGTTGCAAAAATGAAACATCTATGTCCCTGTTCAATAGAAGTTGTATTTCAGTCCAGCCAAACCGTAGAAGACAGGCTCCCAGGCAGTGTGAAGTGTATAGTCCTGAGGTATGGACATGTCTGCTCTGAATTGATGGTTCACCTTAAGGTTTCCTTTCCTTGCAGAAAATTAGGAAATGTAGACAGCATGAAGAAAGAAGGTAAAATTTACCTGTAATCTCCGAGTTTGTTCTCCTTGTCCTGGCCCCTTGGAGCTTTTACAAAACATTGAAGAAGGAAGATTGCATTGTTAAGCATACATTTTTTATTGTGGGCTTTATGAAATACTCAGTGTTAGGATCTATCTGTCCTTGTTGTGTTGGCTTTAATACTTGCTTCTGCAAAATCATTTTCATGATAAGAAAATGTGATAAATTCGATTCAGAGTGTTCACTTATTATTATTATTTTTTTTAATAGGTTATTTGTGAAAGAAGCAAAAACAAATCTGTGGAACTGAAGGAGCGGATTCGAGACTACTTAAAGGGTAAGGTGGGGAGTGGGCGCCCAGAGTGAGGAGGCCCTCCATGAAGGTCCTGGCAGCATCTAGGCTGCCTTGTCTATGGGAGTGAAGCCAGGGGGCTGTTGGGACCCCCTCAGAATTACCCTGGGTTCCACTTCCCTTTTCTGGGAGACCAAGTTGTCTGTCACTTGACTGTTGCTTGCGGCCTCACCCCTTGACCTCTGCAGCCTCTTGGGCAGCAGGTGCCTCCGGCCCCTCTTCTTTGGCCACAGCCTGCAGGGCAGCCAGAAGGTGGGAGAGGCCTGCCTGGAGCCCCTATGTCAGTCGTTTGGTGGCTCCCTCTCCTCCACCGCCCTCTGCCCAGGCTGTCCCCATCTCCGTTTCTGTGACCTCCCGGCCCTGGATCACCACTTTCCAGGCCAAGGGCTTCTCAGACCAGGGCCCATGGGGCAGTCCTTACTGCTCGGTTTCCCGGAGCCTCCAGCCTCTGGCCCAGAGCGCCCAAGCTGTGTCCCATCCAGCCTACAGGCTCCAGGGCACCTGGCGGTGGAAAGCCCGGCTTCTTACCCCCTTTTTCCTCTCTGTTGTTTCCAGGGAGTTTGAGCAGTTGGCAGCAGCTTGCTCAGTGGCCTTGCTGCAGATACCGGAAGCTCTTTGCCTCCCCTGTGTGTTCATCTTTATCTACTTCTCTCTGATTTCCATTCCTGCCCAGATCCCTGGTGGTTTCTTTAGTGCAGGGCTTGGTGAGGCCTCTTGGTATGAAGTCTTATGGGCCCCCGGCAGCCACCACCATTGCTTGCGTGGTGTCCTTGGTGCTTTCCTGCCACATTGTCCCTGTGGCCTCACAGCCTTTGTCCTTTCCAGGTTCCATATCAAAGTGTGTGATTCCAGGTCTGTTTGGAGATATGTGTTCAGTGATAACAAAATTGTAACATGAAACAGAATAGGAGTTGGGGGAGGATGGAGGTTGACATGCATCTTCTTTGTAAGGTTTCTCCAGCTCCTCTTCAGCTGCTCTGGTTCACAGGTCCCTCTCAGTCCTCCTACGAACCTGGGAACAAGCATGTGTTTGCTTTTCCCCTTTCCTTTTTTCTTCTCCTCCTTATTTCTCTGCAGAGGAAGAGTGTGGGGCTCGTTAGGTGCAGGAGTCTGGCACAGACTGACCTCTCTTCAGTTGCTCTGGCTCCAGAGCTTTCTCAGCCTTTTTACTGTTAACATCTTTGACTGGCATGCAGAGCCTGTGGGGTAATAATCCAGCTGATTCTCAGGCTGATTCCCAGGGCCTAACGGCCACTGTCGGAGAAGGCAATGGCAACCCACTCCAGTACTCTTGGCTGAAAGATCCCATGGATGGAGGAGCCTGGTGGGCTGCAGTCCATGAGGTCGTGAAGAGTTGTACACGACTGAGCGACTTCACTTTCACTCTTCACTTTCATGCATTGGAGAAGGAAATGGCAGCCCACTCCAGTGTTCTTGCCTGGAGAATCCCAGGTACGGGGGAGCCTGGTGGGCTGCTGTCTGTGGGGTCTCACAGAGTCGGACACGACTGAAGCGACTTAGCAGCAGCAGCGGCCACTGTGGTGCAGGCTGTCCGCACACATCACCTAGCCCCATGTGTTTTCTCCTTCCAGGTCACTACTATGTGCCCCTCCTGAGGGCAGAGGACACGTCTTCTCCTGTGATAGGGGAGCTGTGGTCTTCAGACCAGACAGGCAAGGTCTCTCACATTGGCCACACTGGAGGCTTCTCCAAAGACCCTGTTCTAACCCTTCGAGCCTTCGCAGGGCCCCTGAGTCCATCCAAGGTGAGTATCTGTGGAAGGTTCTGGAACAACTCCTGGCTGTCCCCACCAGGAGTGCTGGGTTTTTCCAGCCTTTTGCTTTGTGCTTGGTCCTGGAGACCAGGTCTCATGAAACTCCAATGAGTTGTCAGTGATGCTTCAGAACTTTCCTGGAGGAACAAGTGTCTTGACCCTATTATTGTTAGCTAGAGCAGGTATGTGAAAAGCGGTGCTCCCAAGAAATGAGGTTTACCCGGGCTTACTCTCCCCATGCTGGCATTACCTGCGCCCCCCCATCCGTGCCCATGGACCTTGCACAGCATATGCCCATTCCATTGTACTTGGATTTGTGCTGTCACTAGGAAACGTCCACTTGCAGACTCTGAAGTTCACCTTCCAGACAGAGGTACTTCATATACTGACCTGTATGCACTCTTTCCTCTTAGTAAAAGAAAGCTGTGGTTAGTTACCTTCAACTATAAAATGTTAGGAATAGATTTAGCTGCATGAAACATAAAAAGCATACACATTTATTGGGCAGCAGGTCTGTAGGGTCTCCCTCAAAGCCTCCTGGTTCAGTTCTGACCCTTATCCCGGCCCAGACCTTGCCAGGGTCCCTCCTGGCCTCTGCTGTGATACAACTGAAGTTCCATAGCTCCAGGGCAGGAGGGCATGTTGCCTGCACTGTGTTTAGGGTTGGGCGGGGCCCCTGCCTGGCAATGTGGGTGCATAGCACATCTCAACACACTTTCTGTTCTAGGCAGAAGATTTTCGCCGACTCTGGAAAACCCCGCCTCGAGAGAAAGCGGGCTTCTTCCACAGTGTCAGGAAATCTGATCCAGAAAGAGGCATTGAGAGAGTGGGAAGGTACTTAAAGAGCACGAAGTGCCAAAGAGCCGAGTGGTGGTGTCTTGTGTGCTGTGTGCCAGTGTGCTTGCTGATCGGGACTTTCAAAACAGTAATTCCCAGAAGTCCTTACTGGTAGACTTGAAAGCCTTTTTACTAAGGTTTAATTTGCAGAGGTGTACACTGCAGCCTGTGCAGCAAGGCTCCATGAAAACAGTCCCTCCTGGCAGTCAGGTGGGGCGTCCAAGGAGCATGAGGCTGTGTGGGGAAAGGAGCCACACAGGGCGACTTTTTCTTAAAATTGAAACAGGACTTGAAACACAACTTGAAAAGGACCTCAAAACATTTATGTCTGGCCCAAACTAGAATTGTCTTTAACTTTGTACTGTTGTTTTTTGATAACCAAAATGTTCTTTGTTAGTGGAGTTTTACAGTTTGCCCTTTTTTATCTCTTGTGAGTGTTGGTGTGAGTGGAATGGTTTGTTTGTAAGTGGTACCTTTCTCACCCGTGACCTTGACTCATTCCATAGCACAGTCTTACCCTGTGAGGGGGGCACTGCTTCAGGAAGTTAAGCATACTCTTTCAGCCCCAAATTTAGGATAAAATGAAACCAAGGTTGCAGGTGCAGTTTGGGCATTTCTAGCATAAAGTGGCTCTTTTCTGTGTAGTCAGTTCTGTGAGTTTTTCTTCTGCTCTCAAAACTGGTTAATTTGCTTTATTCTTACAGGGAGCTGGCTCATGAACTGGGGTATCCCTGGGTCGAATACTGGGACTTTCTGGGCTGTTTTGTTGATCTGTCTTCCCAGGCAGGCCTGCAAAAGCTGGAAGAATACCTTACTCAGCAGGAAGTAGGCAAAAAGTACCTACAAGACATGGGAGAAAATGCAGCATGTCGCCAGGAGGAAGCCTCAGCCCTAGGTAAGGACACACAGTGCATCCAAGGCTGGTGAGACTGGCAGCCGTCCTGTGGCCAGGTCTGTGGGAACCTGTGGCTTCTCATTTTCTTGCCCGTGAGGGGCACAGCTAGGCCTGGAGCCTGTAATTCTGTCTGCAAGGTCCTGCTTGACTTTTTCCAAGGTTTTCTGTCTTAAGCAACAAGGAGGAGGCTTTGAACATGGGAGTGACTTGTCACAGGGTTTGTGCTATGCACGGTGACATCCCGAAGTCCCCTTGTCAACACCTCTGAGAGCTGGTTTCTCTCCCTCACAGGCCGTCAGAGGAAGTGCAGCAATTCCATCTCTGTGAGGGCGTTTCTAGATGAAGATGATGACATGAGCTTGGAAGAGATAAAAAACCGGCAAAACACAGCTCGAAACAACACCCCGCCCAGGGCAGCTGCTTTTGGAGACTTGGGGTGTGACATCCTCCCCTTGGAGCAGACAGAACTTATCGAAGCCTCAGCCCCGACCAGTCCCCACAGCAGCAGAAATGGGTTTTGCAGCCCTCTAAGGGATGGCAAGACCCTGGGTGGGAAGAGGCCCAAGGCCCAGAGTGGGGAGGAAGACCTCCAGTCACCCGTCTCTGGCTTGACTGTTGAGTTTGATAAACTGAATTTGCAGAATCTAGAAAGTAGCTTTTCTAAGACACCAAATCAAAGAGTGAAAACTAGAGATAAGAAGATCCTGACATCAAGAGTGAACGCGGGAGGAAGTGACGTGTTAGAACCTCTTGCTGCTGATAGACTTGAAAATAACCAGGGAAGGACAGAAAATGAGATGTCTGCTGGAATTGCTAACATGTGCCTGAATCCGGACAGTTGTGTGCACGAGCCCCGCTATGGCAATGGCTCGGAGCCCTCGGAGATTCCCGCCTCAAAGGAGCCTATCCAGAGGCTCTTCCTTTTTGGGTATGAGTTGGGGAGCACGCACATGTGTTGGTGGGTGGTGGGCACAGGCACCAGTGTGATTCTTGGACACTTCCCTCCACCCCGGCCAGCCTGACAGGCACTTGTTCAATCTGTCTCACGAGTTGGTGGCTTTCTATCCATCCTCATTGGTCCTCCAAGCCAGTGGGAGACAGCATTTTCCTTCCTGGCTCCTCCTTGTGTCCACTGTACTTCCCACCATGACTGAGCTGTCCTATGAGTTTTAGGAAGAAAGGCCATCTTGGGGTCAGTCTCAGTTGTCCAGCTGATGGCCTGTTCCCCCTTCTGCTCTGTCTTCCTGGAGGTGGTAATACACAGAGCGCGTCTTGTTAGCAGGGCTGGGGCCGGGGTCTCCTCCCTGTGGGTAGCACGTTCCCTCTGCCGTCCCCGCCCATGCTAGTCCCACCCTCACCCTCACCCCCACCCCCAACCTGGATTGCAGCCTGCAGCTAGTGCCTGTGGTGGTGGTAATGGACTCAGTGGTGCTGGATTTCTGGGTGTAATCATGGAGGTTCTTGCTTCTTCTCGTGCCTTCTAGAGAAGAGCCGTCAAAACTGGATCGGGATGTTCTGGCAGCCCTGGAGTGCACGGACGTGGACCCTCGCCAGTACCCGGCCGTATACAGGTGGAGGAGCACTGTCCTTTGCTACTCGCCTTCGGACAGACAGAGGTACCCACAGGCCCAGGGATCAGAGTTGCTAGATTCGTGGGGAAGTTCACACAGATCCATTAACCAAGCTGGTGGGAAGTCCCCTGACGTGTGGCTGGGGGTGACAAAGTAGAAGGGTGCTGCTGACAAGTGGGTACGGGACGAAAGTAGCCCAGGTTCCTGCTCAGGGTCACATGCCACTCGTGTGGGGAATGGTAATGAGCTTTCAGTCTTCAGGGCCCACAGCTTCCAGGCTTGCAGCACCTCTGCCAGTGTTCTCTCGGGGGCAGGGGCCCAGATCCTGTCTTTGGCCTCCACTCACCCCATCCCATCCAGCCGTCCATGCTGACTGCCCGTTCTTGGTTTCCTCAGCTGGTCCAGCCCCTCGCTGAAAGGGAAGTTGAAGTCTCAGCTTTTGGACGTCAGTGGCCCTCCTAGCGGCAGCCCTGGGAGAAGCAGCCCTGCAGGCAGCAGCCCTGGGAAGCCTGGCTCCACACCTCACGCCTCTGGCCTGGGCAGCCCCGGGCGCTACAGCCCCGCCAACGGGGGCCACCTCCGCCGGATGGCGCGCCTGGCCCAGCTTGCCACTTCGTAGGGCCCATGCACACTGCTGGGGTTCTTGGTTTGTTCTTTGTTGTTTTGTTTGTTTGTTTGTTAAGAAAAGTACTGTGTTTATTGCTGAAATTTCACATGCCAAAATAATATTCTGATTAACTTATCAGTCCTTATTTAGAGAGTAAAATAATTTTAGAAATTGCAAATACTCTGTATAAAATTTAGCTTTCTGTTATTTGGAGAGAAGGTGAACACAAACTCCTGCAGATTTTCTGAAAACCCTCAGTGTGGTTACACACAGGCTCTGTTAGCCGCCCCAGGTGCACACGTAACGGAAGAGGGCGCCAGAGAGGCCAGGGTGCCCCCTGCTCCCGCGACAGTGCTGCGCTCCCTTCCGCGCTTTTCCTGAAACACAGGTGAAGTTTGCACCTCTGCCTTTTCTGGGAAGGGTCTTTGACTTTCTAGTTCATGACAAAAAATCCTCTCTGCTTTGCCAGTCAACCGTTGATTAGACACTGACAAGGTGGGCATCCAGGAGAGCCTTGCATGTGTCGGACACTTGCAGCGACACTTAAGAGTTGGGAGTCACTGAAGACATTTAAGTGAGTGACCAGATGAAACTAGCTTTTTTCTAGAGGAGAAATGGTAGCCGCTGGGAGTCCTGTGAATAGTCTCACGCAGGACTCACTCACCAGCGGTCCTTGGAGGGTGTTTCCTTTCTCGCCAGCACTTGGCCTCTCACAGTGCACCTTATGTAGCTGCCAGCGCAGTGTAATAAAGTAACCTGAATGTTGTTCCCTGGTTTTGAGGTGTACCCTGTATTTTAGAATGCATTTCAGTTGGACTTGCTTTATGAAAGAGCATCACGTTTTAGTAGAGACAGAAGATTTGCTTTGGAGGAAATATCTGATCCCAGTTCTGTCCTTTCAGTGTGGTTTGTCTTCCTTCCCCCTGGGCCATACCTGCTGGAGGGTTTGCACATACAGAGCTCTGCATCCTGGAGGGCTAGGACATTGCAGCCGAGTGGAGGGCTGTTTGTCCCGTGTTACCAGTGACCACTCACAGCAGGGTTCTGGGGGCATTGCCAGTGTTTGATCAAAAGTGAAAACTACCAATGCGTCTGCTGTCCAGTGCCTTTTGTAAATCCCTTTGATTCTTCTGAACTTACTCTTTGAGACTATACAGTGATAGGAGGTAGACATAAGTGAGAATCTTTTATTTGTAAAGATTCTGAATTGAAACTTATGTTAAAAAAAAAAAAGAGCTTATTTCTTTCACACAGTAACAAGACATAGGTCAGGAATATCGGACCTGAGATTAAGGTTTTAAAATTCAAAAGGTTGTTACACAGGGTGTTCTCACTTGTGTAGCAGACGACCTAGACATAAGAGAAAAATACATTCTGTTCCACAAACCAAATGGCATTTTTAAAAGACATCTCTAGCCTCAAAGAAATCAGAACACAGATGTAGTCATAGTGATGATCTGTTTTCTCTAAAATTTGACCATACCATCCTGTATATTGTTATAAGTATTCAGATGGAAATTAAAGTAGGGATGTGCCCTAACTTTGCAGACTGCTGTTCCTGTTTTCTCAAGTTTAGACCTTTGATTATTTCTCCACATTTGTTTATATAAGTTGGCCCTGATTCCACTAAATGCATTATCATGTGTCCCGTGGCAATTTTACATCTTTTTAAAACTACTTAATGGAATAAATTATTTTTAAAACCATGTGGTAATCATTCTAAGCTTTTAGAAAGACCTCTCAACTGTGCCCAGGAAAAGTGCCCTTTTTAGCAAACTTTCTTGCCTAGAGAATCCCAGGGACTGCGGGGCCTGGTGGGCTGCCGTCTATGGGGTTGCACAGAGTCGGACACGACTGAAGCGACTTAGCAGCAGCAGCAGCAAGCAGTGTTTGGGTTAAACAGAACATCAATCTGAGAGTGGTTTATTTGCTATCTGGGGTCCTTTCATTCCTAACACAGTTGTGAAAAGGCTTGCTTGGCATCAGTTAAACTAGCACATATTTCCTAAGTGTCCCATGAAACAGGAAGCCTTTTTCTGTGATGTTGACAATCAGTATGTAATGTCTTTGGTTGGAGAGAGGTGATGGGAACCCCATCATGGTGGGTGGTGGCTGTGCCGTGGGCTACAGTGCAGGGGCTCCAGAGGGTCCCCTCTCCTGGGGAAGAGCAGGCGCCACACACGCAACCAGATCTTCTGGGGTAGTTTTTGGATGTTTCCAGAAGCGTTCACAGCTCAGAGAGGATGGTTGTAGGGTGACTGTCCTGTAGGGTACAGTTGCCAGTCACTGGGCACATCACCATCCCATCCCCAAGCCAGGTGTGCTCAGGCAGTCAGAGGCACATGTTTCTCATTCCGTGTGGAGACCCGCAATGCAGCCCAGTAGGAACCACTTTCATTCCCACTGCTGTCAGTTTGGGATCCCTTCTGACACACAGGCTCTTGGGGTGGGTTTTTATGTTGGTCACATTTAGGATGTCTTTCCTGACATTTTGTAAGTTCTCGGTCATATGTCCCACCTCAGGGTGGTTTCCTGGGCCCTTGTAACTGACCCCATCAAGACACCCTTGTCCTGCTCCTGGGCTCACTTCCTGTTTCTGAAACGTTGGCCCTGCTCCTCAGCAATCAAGTGCAAAGGGTGGACACGCCACTGAAAAGACAGGTCTGCAGACAGGACAGCAATATGACCACACAAACCCAAGGAAACGGAGGACCTGCAGGTGCTGACGGTCTGGGTGCCCAGGGCTCGACTACGGGATCTCACAGCACCCGAGGCCAGACACCTGGTGCTGCCTTGCACTTTTCTGGTTTTGGACGTTGGCACAGCCCCTGGCTAACTTGTCAAAACTATTTCTACAGATTGGTGTATGGTTGTTGCTTTTAGAAAACCACTTAAGCTCCCTGTCCTGGGTCAGGGCCTCTCACCGAGGCCCCTCTTGGGCAGATACCCTGCAAAACTTCAGCCCGGGGTACCCAAGGTACTGGGGAAAAGGGCTTTCTGCTGAGACTTTCTCTGCTATTTGGGGCTGCTGTTTGTCATGCACAGGCCTCTTGTTTTAAAACATTCACAATTAGTACTTTGAAAAACCAGTAAAATAAAATTTTATTTTGTAGTTATTTCCAAAATTGACAGAAACATCAAATACTCCAATTAGTTGCACTGATTACAGAAAATGTTCATAACCACTTAATAAAAACTGTACTTTCTCCTAAAATAACAAATTTGGGATGGACATACTAAATATTTTAATCCATAAGCATGAAAGATTAACAGCCAGAGGCAAACAAGGACTGAACTGTCAGTTGGACGTTTTACTGAAATGGGCCACTCCTGAGGCATTCATCACTGCCTCTCTGGCGAGGCCAGCAGCTTGAGTCACCTCCCTCACCAGCCAAGGTGCTCCTCCTGTGTGTCCAGAAAGGCGTCACGACACAAAAGTTCAGATTCCACAGCTACAGGGAGGTGTGACTTTGGAGTGAGAAAGTGGTTTTCAAAGCAAGAACCAGATGAGGAAAATCTTTATGTAAGTGACAAGAGTTTTAGGAAACGAATGTACGAAGCAGAATAAGTTACAAACGGAAGAAGCGCTGCGCCCTCCTCCTCTTCCTCCTGCCTGACGGGCTCTGCTGGCGGACAGCCTGCTGCCGTGTCTGCCTGGTCCCCACAGTCACAGCATCTGGGGGGCCTCATCCAGTCCCTCAAACAGGCCTGCTTGGACCCCTCAGGCTCGTCCTGGATGAGAAGGAGGCAGACACCCTGCGAAAGAGATGAAGCTGGTCTGATCCAAGTGCTTCCCTTTTCCTTCCTGGACCGTGAGTTAAGAACTCTGTGTTGCAGATCCTTTTGCCTTCCTGCTGCCTAGAGGTGGCTGTCCCCGCTGCGCAGCCTGTGGGGGGGACACGGGGGAAGCTGCGGTCTTGGCGGCACCCACACCAGGCCGGCGAGGGGCTAAGGAGGACACGGGGCCTCCAAGCGGCCCTCAGGAACGGGAGA
The DNA here is from genome assembly GCF_019923935.1 of Bubalus bubalis. Taxonomy (NCBI): domain Eukaryota; kingdom Metazoa; phylum Chordata; class Mammalia; order Artiodactyla; family Bovidae; genus Bubalus; species Bubalus bubalis. The sequence continues at coordinate 28,077,181 of NC_059173.1, read as the reverse complement.
TCTTGTCAGGAGGCATGAACCCTGTGTCCCCAAGGGCCCTGAGAGCCACTCGGCCATCGGGCCGGACCACCAGGTGGGTAATGCTGCCGTTGTTGAGGGAAAGGCGGAGCCATCCTTCTGGAGGGAACTGCAGCGCCCTGAGGAGAAGAAAGAATGTGCTAGAAACAGGCCAGGTGGGCCAGGTCTCGACAAAGCTGAGGGTCCCCCACCCCAGATGAGAAACCCCTGGTCAGACTTCCAGAGGCTGGATCCAGCATCTGTAAGTCCCTCCTGTTTTCAGATGGGGTTTCTCAGAGAAAGGAGCTGCCAGGCAGATGTCAACCTAACAGTCCAACAAGGGGTAGGGGAGAGTCCAGTCCCTCTGAGATGGGGATCAACCACGCTCGAGACCTGCAGGTAAGTCACAAGCACACTGGTTAATAAATGCATGCAACTTAACCTGCTTTCCCAGTGTAACCAAAAGGGGGCAGAGGGCAGCCAAATGGTGCAACAGGCCCAACCACGACCCCTGGAGTGTTTTCATGCTCTTAAAAGTGCTTTTGAGGCACAGTTAGTATTTGCTGAAGAGCCCAGCATGAGTACAGCCTCTGTCCATGTTACCAGACACTCTTCTTGCCCTAGAACTTTGGGGTCGACATGCGGCAGCCCCGTGGCTTGTCTCACCACTACTCTGTCAAGAGTTTTACCGACTTGAATAACTACCTACACACTGCTTTTCAAAATCTCAGCATCACACTCACCACTTTAAAAAACTCCTGAGTTAGGGGGCAGGTTGCCCTCCCATTTCCTGGGGCAGAGGCCCTGGCTCCCAGCAACCCTGTCTTTAGCACAGGCACCACTGCTCCAAGCCCAGTCATTTCTGGCCCGTTTTCAGCACTGGGTTCGCCTCCCAGTGATGCTGGGTCAGTACTGTCCTGGGATATGGAAGGATGTGTGTTTTACACAGCCCAGAAGTCAAAGCTCAGGTGGCTGGCTTCTGGGTGTTAAAAGCAGCACAAAGGCTCAGGCTACAAGCCTGCAGCCCAGCCCTTCCTCCCAGCAGCATTCGACCTGGCCTGGAACCTGCTCTCCCAGCATGGCGCTTCTCGCCTGGAGCCGTGTGTGATATCTGGACAAATGGGCCCATGTGAGAAGGGGGATCCCCTCAGCTCCTGAAGCACCTGCCAAACAGCTTCTAATGGATCCAGGGGAGGCAGGGTTACAGTTATTTCACATCTTGCTCTACGTGGGATTTGGTCAAATACATGAGCACCCTGCTGGCCTTTCCAGGTCCAGGCCCTCTGTGACTCATGGATGTGGCTCAGAGCAGGCATCACTGTGAAGGCCTGGAACTTGGTGGGGCCAGGACACAGGGAAGTGGTTGGCTGGCTCCAATGACAGGAGCCCCTGGAGAAGCTCCCGACTTCATACCCTGGATCAGCTGGAATAGGGAAGTGACTAACACGCTCACAGGTTATAATCCTGCACAAACAGGTCCATGAGCCCATAATTCCAAAAAATTTCCAGTTAATAAGCTAAGGGAAATACGAAACTATGAGGCAAACATCGAGTAACCATGGCAGCATGATCCAGTGACAGGTGCTAAACCAGTCACTGCATGTCAGGGAAATGGGATGTTGGCGTATAAAACGTGACTTTGCAGTGTGAGCAGCCAGCACATAGCGCCTGAACCAAGCAACCACAACATTGCCAGGGAAAGACTGCCAACACAGGGCACTTGGTCTGGTCTATTCCCACCAAAAACACAGTCATGAGAAAACTGGACTGAAAGCCATTCTACCAGACCACCAGCTGGAGGAGACACGCTGTGGCTGGCAAGAGGGGAAGTAGGGCCAAGGGCATCCGGCAGGACCCCTCACCGGCACACGATGTAGCGAATGACATTGGCGTGGCAGATGAAGATCTCATAGCTGTCCTCCTGCTGCTTGGCGTCCGCCCGGTGGATATAGTTCCGGAAGGCGGCCTCGATCCGCGCTCCATCTTCATAATACTGCTGGGGGCAGAAGAAGGAATCGTGCGTATGGAGGCAGTGTGGGCCCCGCTGCTACCAGGAGCCCAAGGGCAGAGAGGAGGCTGCTCCCCACAGGAGGCTGCCCCGGGGGGAGTTTTTTTTTACCACAGCCTCTGGCTTCCAGTGAGACACGGGGGGGTCGGGCTCGATGGGGGCGCCTTCCCTCAGCAGGTCTGTGCTGACCTTGCAGACTCCTGCAGAGAAGCACAGGACTCAGCCCCTTTAGGAGCAGCCACCCCTCCCTACCTGCTGCTGGGCACCTAGGGTGCCTGGCACTCACCTGGCAGGTGTTTGCTGATGATGTCAGTGGTTTCTACTGCACGGGTCATGGAGGAATGGACGATTTTATTAAACTTCAACCCCAAGCTTGCAAGTCGGAGACCAGTTAATTCAGCCTGCTCACGACCTTGAAGGTGGAATACACTGGAGAATTACAGGTGGTGGGAGTTCCTGCTTGTTTCTATTTCACAAATACTTCAGACTTTACCAAGCACCATTAGGGCTGGGGGACAAAACGGGCAGCCCCTCCCAGGTCTTAGGCCTAAGGAAGAAGTCAGGCTTTCAACTGGTAAAGTCAGTGAGACAGACCAGCTACCTCCAGGCCCATCCAGAAAAAGCATCAAAAACAATGGCCTCAAGGACTTCCCTGGTGGCACAGTGGATAAGAATCCACCTGCCAATGCAGGGGACATGGGTTTGATCCCTAGTCCAGGAAGATCCCACAGCTGCAAAGCAACTAAGCCTGTGCACCACAACTACCGAGCCCATGCTCCTCAACAAGAGAAGCCACTACAGTGAGAAGCCTATGCACTGTAATGAAGAACAGCCCCCGCTCACAACTAGAGAAAAGCCCACACACAGCAACGAAGACCCAGGGCATCCATATATAAATAAATCTTCAAAAAAGAAAAAAAAACAACACCCAGCCACGGTTCAGCGTGGCTCAAGTTTGGGTGGAGTCCTGTTTACTATTTCTGGGTCCATTACACTGTTCTTACTCAACTTTATCCAAAGATTGGGTTTTAATGCTCCAGTGACCAGCCGTGCAATCACTACAGATGTCAACATGTGAGGACGGACAACCAGCACTGCTAAGGTCTGGGTGCAAATACAAATGCTTTTCCTCAAATGTATCTTAGAATCCAACTGAAACGCCCTTGGAGAGTCAGTTTCAGCTGGACATGTGACATCACAGATGCAGCTTTACTTCTATCTGAGCCTGAGGACAGGCCACCAGACCCTTCACACAAAAGGGTACTATCTCACTCAACAAAGAAATTTGTAAAAATGTAAACTCCTTCTCCAAACACCCTGCGTTTCCTGTCTGAGGGACTTCTCCTGTGGATACAGGCACACAAAGACCAAGGTGGGAGGATGTGCCCAGCAGCACCATTCACAGTAGCAAGAACCTGCTACTGGGCGGGGCCCTGAGACATGCTACCGTTTATAAAGCAGCCTTTGAAGCTCTTCAGCAACTAAGTCAAGTCATGGGGCACCGGGCGGAGCCACCGCAGAGCACCTGCAGGCAGGATCCATCATAATATTCTTAAAGTTGAGGGGCCTCCCGGGTGGCTCAGTGGCAAAGAATCTGCCTGCCAATGCAGGAGATATGGGTTCAATCCCTGATCCAGGAAGATCCCACATGCTGTGGAAGAACTAAGCCCACGTGCCACAACTTACTGAGCCTGTGCTCTAGAGCCCGGGAACCGCAACTACTGAGCCCATGTGCCAGAACTGAAACCCACATGCCCTAGAGCCCGTGTTCCACAAGAGAAGCCACTGCAAAGAGAAGGCCGCACACAAGTACAGAGCAGCCCCCACTCACCACAACTAGAGACAAGCCTTCACAGCAACAAAGACCCAGCACAGCCAAAAATGAATAAATTTTTTAAAACTTATTAAAAAAAAAAAAGGTTGAGAGCATTTTCAAAGTCTGTCTTGAGTCAGATTAAACTGATTATTACTATTAATGACAAAGCTCACATCTGGGCCAAGAACACCTGACACAGGTCCAAGGAGGCCTGCCTAGCGGATCAGCAGACAGCCCAGCCACATACCCAGGGGCGTCAGCGTGCGGTCCTTCTCCAGGGAGGCGTCCACATGGTACTGCGAGTGCCTGATGAGGAAGATGTGCCGTGTGGCCTTGGCCTTGCAGTGGTCCAGCCTGGACGTCAGCTCCTCTTCTCCAGACTCTAGATTCCTCTTCCGCAGGTTGACCAGGGACAGTGGTTCTCTCCTGATGTTGAAACACAAGACGGCGTACTCTGTGCCCCTGCTCACAAGTCACCCCTAGTCTTTCTGACAGAGAGGCTTCCTGTGTTGGGAGGTGTAGGGGAGGAGCCAACGTCCTCTGTTCTCGGTGCTAGGCCTGCCCTGGGCGGCTTATCTGGACAGACAGATAAGCAAAGCCTCTGTGCTGTTCATGTCCTTGTGAGGAGACAGACAGTCATAGCAAGGGGACCAGTAACACAGATAGGAGGAAGGAGTGGCTGTGGGAGGGCAGGTGGGACATGCCCACAGGGCGGCCTCGCTGACAGGGATGCTGTGCTGCCCCTTAGCAGCCACTGACCGTGTGGCTGCTTACGCTCAAAATCATAAAAATTAAGTACAATTAAAACTCCCATTTCCTCAATCACACAAAGCACATTTTCAAAGCTCAGCAGCAAGTGGGACAGTGGCCATCACATCAGACAGGGAGAAGAATGTTCCTAGTATCACGGGAATCCCCCTGGTTGGCCCTGCTGGGTGATGGGAAAGGGCCGATGGCGGGGGTTGTGGCTGGGAGGGTGCAGCAGTAGCAAAGATGCTGAGAAACGATGTCTGGTGAAGACAGGCTCTGTTAGCTCATGGACCAGAAGTCAGTAGAAGTTAAATGTCTGTGCGACTGGCAGAGCTGGGAAAGAATGTACTCTGCTAAGACAGTGCTGGAAGAACAAGTTTTGAGGGAAGTCATGGTGAATTCAAGGGTTCTGCTTGGGCCATGTGAACCTGGGGTACTGTAACATAACCAGGCTGAGATGCCACACTGGCAGTCGTGGGGGAGCTGGGGCTTAGCCAGAGAAGACCTCTGGTACCACAGGCACAGATGCAGGATATCACTCTCCTTACTCCCTCATAAATCTGGACTTGGCAAGCAAATATAGCATATCAGCCTCAAACAAAGCTGAAGTCTGGCTCTCCCTCAAGTAAGTCCTTTAACCTCAGAGTGACCATTTCTTTGGAAAGGCCCAAGAAATTAAGAAGATTGTACTGATGTTTAAAAGGGACATGACCCCAGCCTAATCATGAGAAAAACAGACAAATCCCAACTGCAGGACATTCTACAAAATACCTGATCAGCACTCTTCAGAACTGTCAAGGTCATCACAAGTTAAGTCTGAAAAACTGTCAAAGCCTGATTGTCATTTAGGATCCTGGGAGAGACAATGGACTACAAGTAAAAACTGAGGAAATCTCAATAAAGTATGGACATCAGTTAATAATATTGTACCTATACCGGTTCACTGATTGTAACAAATACCCTATGTTAGGGTAAGGTGTTAACAACAGAGGAAGTTAGGTGTGGAACTCTAACAAAATAGGAACTCTATTGTCTTTGCAACTTTTCTGTAAATAGATTATTTTTAAATGAATTTATCTTTAAAAATTAAAGGTTAAAAAGGATACCTCTTAAGTTCTCTATACAATGAGGCTAACAATAAACATTAGTTCTGTGCCCTACACTCAAAGTGTTAAGTAGGAAAGAGCTGGGACTGGGTAAACCATCCCACAACCCAGAGCAGTGCCATCCAATAGAAAGAGAACACCGGCAACGTATGTTATTTAAAATTTCCAAGTAGCCACATTTACAAAGTAGGAAGAAACAGGAAAAATTTCAATAACTCACTTTATTCACTCCAGCATATCAAAAATACTATCGTTTCAATACAATATTTTAAGATCTGCACTGCTTTGGTTTTTAAATTTAAGTTAACACTAAGTAAGGCTAAAAACTGCTTCCTGATCACAGAACCCACCATTTCCAAGTGCTCTATAAAAATACTGACAGCGCGTGGCCGGGGTGCCTGGGACCCCTGGACCTCATGCTCCTACTCAGTATGTCAGCTGGCCCTGTCCCTGCGCGGCCTCCTCGCAGAGGCCCCTTCCAGAACCCACCTCCACCTGACCCTCTCGGCAGTATTCCAAATATGGAATTAGCATGCCGTCACCCAATCTGAATATTCATGAGTTGAGAGACAGAAACAAGGACGAGAGCCCTATTAAGGTCCAACCCCTCCGTTTAGGGCTGAAAACCACCACTCCGGGCATCCCGGTACTCCTTCGTCAAAACAACCCCCTGGGCAGACAAGGAAACTGGCGCTCAGAAGAGTGGTCGAGGGAAGCCTCATGTCTGCAGCCAGCCTCGCGGAGAGAACCGAAAGAGAAACCTGCACGCAAACCTGCCCCGCCCATCCCTCCGTGGGACCCACCACACCGAACAGACGGGAAGGTTAGGGCCCGGGAAGGGCTACCGCCGCTGGCCCCGCACCTGTCCCAGTTGGGGTCCCAGACGCCGGGCCCGGGGCGCGACGTCCCCGCCCACGCCGGGGGCTCGACCACGCGCGGCTCCGCGTCCCCGCCCGCGCGGGGCTTCCCCACCGCCACTGCCGAGAAGAGCACAGCGGCCGAGCCTCCGGCCAGGCCGCAGGCCGCCAGCTGTAGCGCCTGCCGGAACGCCATGCCGGTCAAGTCCCGCGTCGACCCCACACGGGCTCCGCGCAGGCGCGCTCGGGTGTGGACGGCGTGCGGCGAGGGACACGCTTCGTCGGACGTACGCTTCCGGCCGGCTGGCTGCGCGGGAGCCGCCGCGATCGCCTTATTCGCCGCGGTGACTTCCAGGGATAAAGGCGGAGCCGGGTGGTAGGCAGTGGTTCTGAGACCTTTGGTCGACTCGCTGCCGGAGGCCTGCTGTGCGACTCGTTTCTGCGGTTGAGCGAGGGCTCGGACGGAGCCCCGGTTGAGCCGTCTGGGCAGGGACCCGACCCAAGTACTTACACCTGCACCTGCGGAAAAAGCCCAGGTGGAACCCTCGGATAATTTGAGGTTCTGGTTCAGATGAATTAGGACACTCCAGCAGGGTTTGCTGGTTGCTTTGTTTTTACGGTGGCAAAATACACATACTGCAGAATTTACCAACGTAACCGCTTTTAGGTGTACAGCTCAGGGATATTAAGCACGTTCTCTTTGTTGTGCGATCCATCTCCAGAACTTTCTTATCGTCCCTAACTAAAATTCTGTGCCTGTTAAAACACTAAAGTCCTCAGCCCTTGGCATCCACCATCCTGCTTCCTGTCTCAGATCGACTGCTCCAGGAATCCGAAAGAAATAGAGTCAAACAGTATTTGTCCTTTGGAGCTGGATTATGTCACTTAACAACGTCCTCAGGGTTCATCTGAGTCATCTGTCAGAATGTCCTTCGTTTTTAAGGGTGAATAATATTCCACTGTATTGACGGACAACATCTCTTCATTCATCAATGGACATTTGGGTTGTTTCCCCATTTTAGCTATTGAGAATAATGCTGCTGTGAACATGGCATACAAACGTCTCTTCAAGTCCCTGCTTTCTGTTCTCCTGGGTGTATACAACTAAATGGAACTGCTGGATCATCTTGGCAGACTTAAATGGGGAAGTGATATCCGATTTACATTTTAAAGTCACTCTGGATTTTGAAGAATGAACGTATTCCACAGAAATACCCAGACCTCTGCATGAACATGGTGTCTTAAACCCATATATTTATGTCTCCTTCCAGAAGGTCACTTATGAAAAATGATAGCAAAAAAAATTTTTTTTAAAAAGGACAAATTCAAAAAGATGTGCTTGAATTCACAGAAGAAACCAAGCAAAGAGATCAGCTGACAAAATTTTGAAAGCTGGAAATCAGATTGTTATTGATCTGAGAAGATGGAATATTAATTGCCTTCACTGAGGGAAGCCAAGAAGCAAGCGCATCCAGTCCTGTGAGTCTGGAAGAGCCAGATGAGTTACAGGTGCTAGCCCCAACAAAACCGGGTCCCTGCGTGGCCAGCCACCACCAAGGACGGCGTCACAAGTGCAGCCGTGTACAGAAACCTTCCACAGAATGTCTGAGTGGCTTTGACTCTTTTAACAATGATACACATCCAAGTACTTACAGACATTTCAGGTAATCCTGATAGGGTAAAACAAAGATCAAATCAACCCTGAATATTCACTGGAATGACTGGATAGAGCCAACTTATTGAAAAAGACCCTGATGCTGGAAAAGACTGAAGGCAAAAGGAGAAGAGGGGACAGGGGATGAGATGGTTGGATAGCATCACCGACTCGATGGACATAAATTTGAGCAAACTGTGGGAGATAGTAAGGACGGGGGAGCCTGGCATGTTGCAGTTCATGGGGTCGCAGAGTTGGACATGAGTTAGTGACTGAACAACAACAAAGATCAAATAGAAAAAAAAAAAAAAAGAACCCTGGAAAAACAGAAAACAGCACACAGGACAGAAGAAAATTTTAAAATATATACAGTTGAGATCCCAAGGGATATTGTATCCATGAAATAAGGATGGGAGACTATCAGGAAGGAATGTTCTAAGAATGAAAAACTAGGGAAGGAGGGCTAATGTAAATAAGCAACAGGAGAGTAGACCCAGTGGAAAGGGTGGTATATAGGGCCTCTCAGAAGGTCAGGGAAAGTCTGGTCTAAGGGGCCCTTGCCCTATGGGGCCAAGTAGCTAAACGGTTGTATTGTGATATATTTTACCACAAATTTTTAAACATTTAAAAAATTCCAAGAGCAGTCCTCTGGTCACTCATTTCTATCAAAACAATAGCAATTATTCTGAGAAATTAAAATCACCACTGAAAATGCTACATTATAGTTTATTGTGATCCTAATTCAATCCAAGGTGACAGGAGAAATCATCTCTGCCATATTTAAGTTTCTAGGGCAGCACCACCTGAGGACAGCGATTGCCTTTTTAAAACACCATTCTGACATTAAGACATTTCTGTTTCTCCATCCATCATGTTCGAGTCATCTTGAATCTCATGATCTAGAGCCCGGCTGGCTTATTTCTGTTCTCTCAGCCCACCCCAGTCATCAGTATGTCTGACACCCTCTCCAGGTCATCTTCACTTCCCCAGAGAGGCCAGGTAGGCGTACCAGAACAGAGCCGCCAAGTTTGCAAAAAGCACCCGGAACTGCCAGAGAGAACAGATGGTAAGGTGAAAAGTAAGAGGAAGGTCCTGGGCATACTCATCAAGTATGAGGCCCCCAGGACAGTACTCATCCACTGGTCAGCCCATCCACCCACTGTTGGATTTACTGAGTCTTTACTTTGCATGAGGCACTGTGCTTGGGCTCCAGCAGAGAGGGTGAGGAAGACAGTCCCCCTGCCTGATGATGTTAACTGGACAGTAGGGAAAACACTCCTTCACTGATCACTTCAGCTCCTGGTAGGCCTCTTACCCCAGGACCAGACATCATGTGGGTAGCTTCACCCGGCTCTTCCCTGACAACTCCATGACCAGTTCACTCAGACCCATCCTGTTGCCACTATCTGCTTCAATGATCTGACAGACGTACTCCCACCTAAAATCACCTTTAGTTAATTACTGAGTCTCCCCTGCACATAAGCTCCAGGAAAGTAGCAGTCTGGCCTATCTCATTAATTGCTCTAGCCCAGAGTCTACAGCCACAGGGCATAGAGCAGGTGCTCAATACATATGTGTTGAATAAACTCCCTGCCACTTAAGCACTCACCTGCAACCACCTTTTAGGGAGCTCTCTGACCCCAAGCTTGCAGTACTGCCCCTAAGCTACTCAGAAGGATTCTATTTTCCAGCCTCTCTACTCTCATCCACAGGCCCCTCCACATCCTCAGCCATTCTGTTTTCTCATGTCTTTATTTCATTCTCTATATGCCTTAGAACCTATGGTCCATATCCCCGGTTTTCTTCCCTTCCTGTTCCTCAGTTGTACTCCCTTGAAAAACCACAATCCTCCCTGCTTCTCACCTGCCCCAGGCCCCTGCACAAAAGGGTCTTTAGCCTCTGCTGGCTCCCCCATCTCCAATCAGCTTCCTCTCCTATCTTTCACAATGCCAAGCCGACCACTACTTTATTCCCCTCAAAATACCCATCAGCCTCCCCTGCCCTTCCCACCTCCCTCCTAGGTGTGGCCGGGGGTTCCCAGTCAACAGTGACCTCCTCTCCTCTGCTCAACGGGAAGAAGTGTCTCTCTGCTTATGTGCCACTCCCATCCCCACCCCTCTCCCTGGGGCAGCCTGGGGTGCTGTGTGCCTGTCACATGGCCACTCTTCCAGCTGCCAAACCTTCTCCTTCCCTGGACCACTGCTAACTACGGTTTTGCCCCTATGCTTCACAAACTTGTAGTTAGACTTTGTAGTTTATCTTCTACTTTTTCACCCACTCAGTCCTCAACAATCTGGCTTCAGCCCCATCAAGCCACTGAAATTGCTCTTGGAAAGGTCATTTAAGCTAATGGAGACTTAGCGATTTTTATTTTAACTTCCAACAACATCAGCTACTGCTGTCTCTCACTGCCTCTGGTCTTCTGCTATCCTTGGTGTGTGTGGTGTGTGACTACCAAGCCCTCCCTTCTCCCCCTTCCCACCCTTTCAAGGTAGCTCTTTCCCAAGGGGGCTCTTGCCCCGAGTCTCTTTCCTCTATCTAAAGCAGGGTGGAAACCAGCTTTTATGAGCTAATTTCAGGTAGATTACTTAAATAGTGTGCAGAAAAATGGTAACACAGCAGGCTGAGGCCTGGGAACTTCTGCAAAGGCCTGTTTGAGAGGTTGGTGTCTGGGAACTTGGATGTGGGTTTCCACCTTTCTCCAACTGATGAGAATGGCTCCCTGGGCCTAGAGTGCCTACAAAATCAGTGTGGCTGAAGCTGAGTGGCTGCTCTCCTCTCCGGAGTCTAGAACTCTGGTGCAGGCAGCAGTGTCCATGTGCCAGCCCCAAGTAAAACCCTGGGCAGAAATATTGCCTTGGCTGATTTTGTGGGTAAATGATCGCTTGCCCCCAGTAGCCCTCAGGGCAGGGAGCATGGGGCACCTACAATGGCGTCCCAGGATCCAGTCGCACATCCCTTTTGTGTGGCCCTAATAAATCTCAGCTGTGAGCCCGTCCACCTGGCAGTGGTCTTGAGACCCAGTCACAGGTGAGCTATACTGGGTGTGAGGACAGTGGACAATGGCAGGGCCTTCAACCAACCGGAGGGTGGCCCCTCAGCTGCCTGCCTAGGGCCAGCGGCCAGAGGTCAGTGAATTGGTTCATGCCCAGACACTGTGCCCCTTACCACTCAGAGCCCGCCCCCGCCTCACTCAGGTTTGGCTCTGATGTCCCTGCGGGTGAGGCTGCCTTGGGCTGCAATCTAAGGTGGGGGATGGGGGTGGGCATCCAACCCTAGAAAGCTGAGCACAGCCTGGGATGAAGGGGCACAGCGTGGACCCAGCTTGGGCCCCCCTGTGTCGCTTTGCCTCCTCAAATCCAGTAATGGTAACAACTTGAAGCAGAGAGAAAAGCCTCGGGAGGAATCCAGAACCTGGGATGACCCAAGGCTCAGGAAAAAGGCTGGGCTCTAGGGGAGCTTGAAGCCCCCTGTGGCTCCATGCTGGCAGCTGGCTGGCCTCACCTGCACAGGGATATAGTTGATGTTAATAAACTGCACAGGTGTCCACACTCGCCAGTTCATCCGCAGCGCTGGCCAGAACCCGCTCTTCATCTTGGCAGCGAAAGCGGCGGTGTCCTGCCCCTGCAAAGGTGGGGAAACGCAGACCATGAGCAATACCGGCCTTCTAGGCGAAGGACCCCAAAGCCTAACTCAATGATTTCTTTAAAACTTCATGTTTTGTTCCATTTATATGGACATAGCACATGCATGTGCTTGATCAGTGATACAGCCAGATGAACTAACAATCCAATAGGAAGATCATCGGAACAGTGCTCTCATTGTGTGTGACCTTTGCCCGAGACCCCTGAGAGCTGAGTTGATGATGGTGTGATTCACACTGCTAGCCTGGGCACCAGAATTGCAGCTGCTGATGGCTCAGCTGTCAGTTCTTTCCAGAATAACCTCTGAAGTTGATGCATTTCCTATCAAAACTTGTCAGGAGTTCTTTTTAAAAAATAGACCCCAGTAAATGATTCTAAATGTCACCTGGAAGGATAGATGCACAAGAATACCCATCTTGAAAAAGAGTAAGAAAGGAAGGCTTGCTTTACTAGAGATTTTTAAATTCTGTACAGTTAGGGCAATTAAAAAGTCTGGTGGTGGCAGCGGTGGTTTCATCGTTAAGGTGCGTTGAGACTCCATGGACTGTAGCCCACCAGGCTCCTCTGTCCATGGGATTTCCCAGAATACTGGAATAGGTTGCCATTTCCTCCTCCAGAGGATCTTCCCCACCCAGGGATTGAATCCACATCTCCTGCATTGGCAGGCAGATTCTTTACCGCTGACCCACCCAGGAAGCCCATAGACCGAAGTACATCTCACACTATATTAAAAACACATAATACTACAGGAAAGCATAGGAAAATATTTCTATTATCTTTGGGCCTATCAAAATGTACAAAATAAAATCATAAGAGTAGAAGAAGAAAATACAGGAAAATATTTCCAGTATCTTCCTTTAAGGAAGCCTATGAAGGAAAAGACTAGAAGATTTGAATACATGACTTTTTAAGCTTTTGTATGGAGAAAGACACTATAAGATACTTTATATAACTTACACAAACATTTTTATGAACTTAAAACAAACACCTAAAAATGGTAAAAATATCTGTAACTTTTATTTGGCAAAGGATGGATATCCTTAATATGTACAAACATACAAGAAAGAAAAAATGCAAACATTCTAAGAGGAAATGAGCAGAGTTAGTGGAAGAAATACAGATAAGCATATAGAAAGACACCCAACCTCATAAAGATACAGAAAATATTTTTCACCTGACTTCCCGGGTTGGGCAGTGATTAAGAATCTGCCTCCCAGTGCAGGGGACACGGGTTTGATCCCCCGTCCGGGAAGCTTCCACATGCTGCACAGCAACTGAGTCTGGCACCACTACTATTGAGCCCACATTCTAGAGCTGGAGAGCTGCAACTACTGACCCTGCGTGCCTAGAGCTTGTGCTCCACAACAAGAGCTTAGAGGTCTCTGGGATCACAAAGCTTGTGTCTGAATCCTGACTCAGTGACTCACAGTTACAGCACCTTAGGCCAGTATTTACCCTGTAAATAACTGAAGGCCTCAGCTTCCTCAGCTGTCAAGTGGGTTGATGTTAGGCTCAAAGACCTGAAGCACTGGATGCAGAGCTCAGTGCTCAAGAGATGTCAGCGGATGCTATCATTCTGCACCACTGTAGGGAGGACAGACAAGGACAGCCTTTTTGGATAACAATTCTAGGAATTGACCATGAAGGAATCCCTATACAACAGGGACAGGCACACGTCTGGATCACAGAATGACGGATGTGGAAGCAGCTTGTAGTGTGTGTGCCGTATGGAGAGTGTGGTCTCACATGTGTCATTATGTGGTGGGAACTTTATGTGCCTTGGTAACATTTGCCTTATCCGTGTAGGGTATTTATTTTTTAATGAAAATATACTCACTTCCTATCTGGAAGGAAAAAATAGGGAGAAACTGCTGTGGTACCCTCAATCCTAACACAGGCACCCTTTCACTTTCTCCTATTTGATTTCCTAAGGACTTCCCAGATATTTCTTTTTACTATCAGGGACTTATTAGGAATCACAGGGAAGTTTAAACATCTTTCCTACCTCCCACCAGGGTCACTTTAGACAGCAATGGGTGTTCTCCTTACTAACAAGAACTTGAGATGTGGTTTCAAAATAAAACCCAAGTGAGAAGTGTTTACTTGCTGTGATTGGTTGAAATAAATTACTTCCAGGGCAGAACGTGACACATCTCAGCACACAGAGGACGGAAAGGAGATGGTGAGGGTGGTAGGTAGTGGGAATAAGGTTGGGTGAACACACCTCTCAAGTTTTCCATTGCCATGTTAAGTCTATGCTGATAAGTTAACTCTTCAGAGCACTTGTGATGTCCACATCCCGAGTGAGCACAGGGTTCTGCAAGGTCCATGGACCCCTCTGGTGTCTGGTGAAGCCCATGCATCCACTTCCCAGAATGTTTTGAAATGTATAATAAAATATGTGGGAGTACAAAGAAATCAATTATACTGAAGTATGGGAGTTGGTGACAGACAGTGGGGCCTGGCATGCTGCAGCACACGGGGTTGCAAAGAGTTGGACACAACTGAGCAACTGAACTGAACTGAATAGCTATCGAAACATTCAGAAACATTCTTATAAACCAGTATATGTGCTTTTTCACTAACACATTCAGTGATAAGACCTGCTGAAAGGTGTAAGGAGTGATGAGCATAAACAATACTCTGGGGTAACTGTGACAATGGACATGTGACAGCCCTCTCTACCTGGGACGCTTACATCAGGCCAACAGGTACTGCTAATACTACTGTGCTTTGCTTCTGATATTTCATAGAGGACAATGTGAAACTTCAACTTGACTGAAAAGTTCAGAGACCCTCTGAATTCCAACCACATTATCCTTATGCCAAAGAATAGCTGGCGTGCATGAGTGCTAGAGACCGACCTCCAGGAAGTTCATGACAAGGAAGAACAAAGACAGGAAGGCGGGTGCGAAGAGAAGGCGGTCCAGGAGGAGCCTCTTGATGCTTGCCAAGGGGACCTCGGAAGGGATCCAGCGCTCCATCAAGAGGTAGAAGAAGTGACCCAGTGGCCCTGTAAAAAAAAACCTGAGGCCCGCGGTGGGGGTGAGTTGGATACACCCTTCATCCTCAAACCCCAGATCCTAACACCTGCCTCCCTGGAGTCCCTCAGCACTGACTACAGAGGTCTGTGTGGCCCTTCTAGAAAACATGCTTTCAATGCATCTGCTCCAGGCATTCATTTTTGCCTCTGACAGACCAGGCTTGTTCGTGCTTTGCACCCCCTTGTCATCACATGGCTGGCTCCTTTTCAATACTTGGCTCAGAGAGTTCCTTCCAATTGTCCTGAATAATGAACCTACCGCTGTCCCAGCCACTCTCTATTCCAGGCCCTGTCCATTTTCTTCAGAGCATTTATCACTGGATGTCATGGTCTCATTTGTTTATACAGTGCCCTCTCTTCACCCTAGAAGGTAAATGCCGCAAGACAGGATTGTGTCTATCTGTTCACTGCTCTGTCTGGACAGGGCCTGGCTCAGAGAAGGTGCTCGGCAAATAAACAGAAGCATCCCGGGTGTCAGAGCTTTTTATCAAACTCTCTCCGATCATTATCAGGGCTGAGATCTGGTGCTGTGCACTGGCTTGTCTGTATTATTTTTCATTCCAAACAGCACAGTGTACTCAGGAAGAAAACTGAACCCTGCCACCATGTCTACTGGATCAACAGATCTGAGACTCCATGAAATCCAGAACCAAAAGATGAGCAGGGGCCCAGGGGCCTTCCAGCTCCACAGTGCCAAGCCTTTAAAAAAGTGGTTTTCCCTCGTCTTTCTCCACCCTTTCATGGAATGTTAACTGGCCCAGAGCAGGGCTTCTCAGGAGGAAGAGAAACAGAAAGTCTTGAGGATGGAAAACTGTGACTGGATAAGGGGAATGCATCAGAATCACTCCCAGGTGGAGGGATTACCACCCCCTCTTTGGAGGGATTAGGACTTTAAATACATTATGGGAAAAGCTGTGATGAGTCAAGTTAGCATGCTTACAATACAAAAATGTTGTTTGTGAATTTTGAATTGAAAAAAATCAGTCCTATTGCAAAAGATTTCTAAATAATCCATGTATACAAACAGTGTTGTTGGCCAGAGAACTCGGGGTAGATTTAATAGATAAAACTTCTGAATCTCTGTGCTTTTGCGATTTAAAAAGTAGTTCAGAAATGACAATTTTCAGGATACCTAAGGATTTCTTTTCTGAATGGTTATGCTCTGAATTTAACAACAGAAACTAACTGGTCATATTTGAGTCTGTTTCCCTCTTTCAGAGTCTTTGGGTCTTGAAGTCTGATTTCAGGTTTAGATGCCCTCAGGCCTCTCAGCTCAATTACTATGGCCACCCTCACCCATGCAATTCAAAATAAAAACCAAATAAAACTACAAAACAAGTGAAGCTAACGTATATCATCCAGATTTTTCTCCCATGATGACTTCAATGCTTTTTTAAAAATTACTTTTCCAAATTAGGTAATTCCAGGTGTTGATATCCTAGCTTTGTCGCACTTAGCCTGCTACTGAGTAAACCAGTCCCTTTATGGAACTCACCCATAGATGGCATATCTGAGAGGCCCGCTGACATCTAGCTTTTGAGAGCAGTTTTCTTTTTTCTGCTGCTTCTCAATCAACTGTGCCAGGAAGTTCCCAAGTGCTGACAAAATGCCACTGTGGAGAGAGGGGTATTCAGAAAACAGAAGTGAACTACCGGGGCTGGGGGGCGGATATCTATTCCTGCACATAACTAGCACAGTGGTTCGAAGAACATGCTGGGGATGGGTGGAGATGAACCCTTATCAGAGCAGCGAAATGTAAGTTCCCTGCATGAAAAGGTGGAGACGGCAGAACTTATACACACACAGAAGCATGGTAAGATTTCCAATCGGTGGGTTGTATAAGTGTCATACCTGGATTGTGATGCTATCACATAATTTTGGAAAAAGTTACCCTGTTTAGTTATAAAAGGCAACACAAGGGTTCCTTATGACGAAAATTTTCTGTATTTTGACTCTGGTGGTAGACACACAAACCTATACATGTGACAAAACTGCATAGAACTTAACACCTACAGTCACAGAGGAGAACAAGAAAAGCTGGGGAAATCTGAATAAGTCCTATGGTCTGTTATCTATGCAGTGTCCTGGTTGTGATACTACAGTTTTACAGAATGTTGCCAATGGGGGAAATTGGGGAAAGTATACAAGGGATCTCCCTGTGGTGTTTCTTACAACTACATGTGAATCTGGGGCTTCCCAGGTGGCGCTAGTGGTAAAGAACCTGCCATGCAGGAGACGCAAGAGACACAGGTTCGATCCCTGGATCGGGAAGATCTCCTGGGGGAGGGACTGGCAACCCACTCCAGTTATTCTTGCCTGGAGAATCCCATGGACAGAGGAGCCGGGTGGGCTGCAGTCCACAGGGTCGCAAAGTCAGACATGACTGAAGCAACTTAGCATAAGCGCACATGTAAATCTACAATCATCACAATAAAACTTTCAAATAGAAAGGTGGAGGTGGGCCCAGCTACTTAATAATTGGTCTATATCTGCATTCTGAGAAGCTTTCTAAGCTGTAAAGTCCAAAATTCTTGGACGAGACAAGGAGCCTCTTGATCTGATCTTTCACTACTTCTTCCTCTTCCTCTCTCTTGGTTGTTGTTCATTTTCTCCAGGAACACAGGCCCATCTTCCACTCCACCACTATTAGATTGCTCCTCCCTCAGGACCTTTGCTCCTGCTGTGCCCTCTGATTCCCTTTTTTGTACAGCCTGTTCCTTCTTCAGGCTTCTATTTAAGTGTCACCTCCTCAAATAAAACTTCCCTGACCACTTTAGCTGTGTTATACATTTATCTACTTTTTGACTAGTTCTTCACTAGAATGCAAGATCCGTGAGGGTAGGGACAGGACCTACTTATTTCAATCATCGCTAATGCTCCCCAGACAGGAAGGAGCTGTACACATGTATGAAAGGCTGTATTAATAAAAGGGGACAAACTTGTAAAACGGATTAACTAAAAGGAAGAGGGGATGTCTCATAAAATGTTTAGTACTCCAAATCAAAGGGCCCACCTAACTACAGCAAGGAGGGCACTGTGTCAGCTTTCTCCCAAATGCAAAGCTGTTAAGCATGTCTTAACACCTCCCACCCGGTCTAGCCTTCCTCGCCCTTCCTCAACCCATTTAGTCCATCTTGTGGTGGTCGTGGTTTAGTCGGGAAGTCCTGTGCGACTCTTACGACCCCAGGGCCTGTAGCCCTAGCCCGCCGGGCTCCTTTGTCCATGGGATTTCCCAGGTAAGAATACTGGAATAGGTTGCCATTTCCTTCTTCAGGGGCTCTTCCCGACAAAGGAACCGAACCCGGGTCTCTTGCATTGCAGGCAGATTCTTTACCGACTGAGCCATCAGGGAATCCCCAGCCTATCCTGGACTCAAAACAAGAGCAGGTACCAGGGAAGCCCCAGTCTAACCTAGCCTCAAAACAAGAGCAGGTACTAACGAACTGGAAGGTAGCTGCAGAACCTGCGCAGAGCCGAGCGGGTGACAGATGTTTCCCCCAGTCCCCTTTTACCCCGGACGACCGCTACCTCCGGGGCAGAGGGGCCGGAGACCCGAGGTCTGCAGCAGGTCCTTCAGCTCGTGCACTTCTTTAGTCTGGTCCCTGGGTCCACATTTTAGGGTGTTTACGAGTTACAGCTCGGAACCAAATATACAGAACAGCACGTGCTAAGAGTTCTGGTTAATTTAAGGCATCTGGAGGGTCATTTTGACACACCGGGATTTTGCCTTCCACATTCAAACCCCCACGTTGGATGCACTTATGGGGCTGGGTCACCGGCCGACCGAGCTCTGGGCCGCGCCCACCCTCGCACCCCACCGGCCCCGTCTCGTCCCCTCCTCCGCCGCTCCGCGCAGACCTGGTGGCCGCTTTGGTGAGTACTGGGTAGAGCCGCAAAAGGCGCAGGTACTGGGAGAGTGCCCGCCGCGGGAGCGGCCCTAGTCCAGCCTCCGCCCGCAGCTTCGACGCCGCCGGCGCCATCGTCTTCCCCGGTCCACGCCCACCGGGGGCATGGACCCCACTCCTGGCTTGCCGGGCGCTGGGCCCAGGGCGCGGGGCGGGGACGGCCGGACATTTCCCGCCCCGCCGCGTCCCGCAGTGCCGCCGGGTACAGACCCCTGGATACGCAACGCGCACCTCCGCGCACTTTTCCCGGACTCCCTAACCGGCCACCTCCCCCTCGGGCGCCGGCGGCGATTGGAGCTTTGTGGGGCGGGGTGCGACGAGCCTCCTGATTGGGCGGTGGGGCGCTTCCGGCTTCTCGCGAGAGTCATTGCGAGCGCGCCAAATTTCTACAGGGAAGTGGCGGCGGCGGCGGCAGTGCTATGGTTCTGAGGAATACCGGGCGACTGCGCTCGGACCCGGGCGCGGACGGGGAGCCCAGCCGGTGAGACAGGTGGCAGGCGGGCCCCGAGGACCTTCCTTTCGGCCTGGCGGCGCAGCAGCGCCCCCTCCTTAGCGCGCGCGCGTTGTCCTTAAGCTCTGGCGAGAGCGCCTGGGGCGCTCCACTCGGCCGCCCGACGTGGGCTCCCGGTTGAGAGTCCGGCAGCTCTCCGAAGCTGCCCCCTCTCCCCGCCGTCTCCTTGTTGGCGCTGTGTCCGAGGCCCTCCGCCTGCGGCCCGGCGGCAGCGCAACGGGGAAGGGGCGGCTCTAGGACGGGGGCGGGGAGGAGGAACGCACCAGAGCCTGGCTCCTGCTGGTGCTGCGCTGCGCACGAGTTCTCAGGGTAGTAGCTGATGGTGTCCGGTCATGCTAGGAGCGCGCGGAGGCCTTGCAGCCTAACCTCCTGTCGGCGCTGCAGGCCCGCGGTCGGCGCGTCTTGTGCTGGAGTGAGGGCTGTGGGGCCGCAAGGGTCCAGCCCCACTGCCTCGCGCGGTCTCGGGGCGGCCCTGACCGCAGTTTCGGCGAGGCTGCGGAGTAAGGAGAACAGCTTCTGACTTAGTTCTAAGCTCAGAAGCCCTTAAAATTAAGATGTGACGGGGTTTTGTTCGTTCTGAAAGCTTTAGGGGAGAATCTCTTCTCTTGCCCTTTGTAGTTTGTAGAGGCTCCTTCCTCTGTTTTTAAAAACAGCACTGTCGCATTTCCAGCCTCACTCTCCTCTCTGTCTCTAATTTCTGGCTCTTATAAAGAACCTTATGATTACAGTGGGTCCACCCAGATAATCCCCATCTCAAAATACTTAAAGTCATCACACCTGCAAACTCCCTTTGGTCATGTAATATAACAGAGGTTCCTTGGATTAGGAAACAGACATCTTTGGTGTGGGGGCTGTCAATTATTCTCTACAGCAGGTGGCTATAATTTTTTGTGAAAAATAAGGGTCCTCATCTTGAAATAGATCATTCTGTTCTTCAGATGTAGGTGACCCAAGGAATATCTTCAGGCAAAGGAGTTTTTCTTAAGCAAAATTCTCTGACCACTTATGTTTATAAACTAATAACTAATGAATCATGTTACAGTAATTAAAGACATGAATTCTGCACAGGCTTGGTTCAGATCTTTTTTTTTCTCTAACTAGTCTCTGTTTTGTATATTTAGCTTTCTTAGACTGCTTCCTTTCTTAGACTGCACCATTCTAGACACATACATATTTTTTTCCCTCTGCTCATTGATTTAAAAGTAGCTCATTTATTTACATTAAGACAAAAAGTCATGGGGTATGGATTCTTAGCTGTACATTTTTGAGGAGTGGAGAATATAGTTGGCTTAACTAATAAAGAGGCCTTCAGCCCAAAATACACAGGGGCCAGAATCTCAGAACGGCAGTTTAAAGAAGAAACTATTAATAGCATTTGCTTTTTAAGTTGGAATGCCAATATGGTAATTATTCTGTTTTGAAGATGGATAAGCCATAATTATTGTATTGTATCTAAATGGGATCACACCTGTGAAATTAAAAAATTGTGAACAATTTGGGATTATTCTAATCTCTGGAATCAAAATAGATTTGGATAGTTCTGTTGATGGAAAGTCTTTGTCAAGTACTTAATTTAAGGTTTATGATAAAATCTGTATAAACAGTTATTTAACCCTAAGCAGAGAAAGGCTTGGGAGGTTTGAGGCAGATGTAACTGAGCTGGGAAGTGATTTCCCTTCTCAGTTGAGATAGTTCCTCTCACACTGAACAATGTTATATCCCCATGTTTATCCATATGTGGTTCTTCCAACATCCAGACTCAGGTGTTCCAGAAGATATATCATGCTTTTAAGGTACAGTTTATTCTACCACAACAGGTATTCCTATAACCCTAGTTTGTTCACATGTAGTTGGTAAACAGGAGAATATCAGTAAAATGTGGAGATTGTATTGGTTCATTTGCAGTTTTCCCTAGGCAAGGGGGTCAGAATCGAGTAGAATTAAACAAGTCTTCAGTAGAGAAGGAAAGAGCCCTTGGCTGGAGTGTGGCACAGATATGTGCCCTGTTGGCTCTGTTATCTGAGTGCCTGTACCAGTGCTCCCCTCCAATCTCAGGTGGCAGGCTACACTTTTTTCTCCTGTACTCAACAGTCATAAACCAGGACCTTGCTTCTTGTGTTATGCATTTAAAGCAAACAACTCTGTAGAAACATGATTATTGACTTTGCTGTATAGAAATTAGAGCTACCTTTCAGTGTTTATAAGCCAGCTAAAAGAAAAATGGCTTAGCATGGAACACTGCTGTCTCTGCACTCAGACACTGAACTGTGCAGCCCAGCACACTGCAGCCATCCTTGTTTCACTTTCCTAGCGTGAAAATCCCATGGACGGAGGAGCCTGGTGGGCTGCAGTCCATGGGGTCGCTAAGGGTCGGACATGACTGAGCGACTTCACTTTCACTTTTCACTTTCATGCATTGGAGAAGGAAATGGCAACCCACTCCAGTGTTCTTACCTGGAGAATCCCAGGGACGGGGAGCGTGGTGGGCTGCCGTCTATGGGGTCGCACAGAGTTGGACACGACTGATGTGACTTAGCAGCAGCAGCAGCAGTTGTAAGAAATTACACAGAGATCCCTTAACCTAGTTTCCCCCAGTGATAACAGCTGACATAACTAGAGTCACAACCAGGAAATTGACATGATACAGCAGTGCATGAACACTGGTTTATGTGTGTGTAGATTTAGTTCTGTGCACTTTTGTATTCATGACCAACAGCACAGTCAGGCCACAGAACAGTTCTGACCCAAGGGTCCCTCATGCTACCTTTTTATAGCCACAGCCATCCCCCTTCCCCCATTAATGGCTAATCCGTTCTCCATCTCTAAAGAATGCTATATAAGGAATAAAGTATGTAATTTGGGGGAGTTGGTTTTTTCACTCAGGCTAATTCCCTTGAAACCATTCTAGGTTATTGCATGTATCAATAAGTTTGTTAGTGATGAATTGTATTCCATGGGAAGGATATAACACAGGTTAACTATTCACCTGTTGAAGAGTATCTGGGTTGTTTCCACTTCTTGTCTATAATGAACAAAGTTGCGGTGAATATGCACATACAAGTTTTTTGTGTGAACATGAGTTTTCTTTCGCCTGGGATAAATGCTCAAGATTGCAATACTGGACTGGATGCATTTTTCTTTTTAACTACCCCATGAGGCGGCATGTCCAGCCAAGATTGTTGTTTTTATTAGTGTTCTGGTTACATAGGTAAACAAGTTTTGACATGAGTATGACATCAAACAATATGACGTCCCAGTCATATTTTTCCTATGAATCCTGTTTTCTTAATGAGCACTTTTCGGGGATGCTCCTACCATGTCATGTCTGAAATGCTTATACTAGGTGGACTGAGGGTTGCGGGTGTAGAGTGTCATGATCAGTGGAGACTGGATTTCCCTCTTTTCACTCAGGGATGATGGCTCCTCTTCCTCTGTCTCGGCACTCAAGCGCCTGGAGCGCAGTCAGTGGACAGATAAGATGGATCTGCGGTTTGGTTTTGAGAGACTCAAGGAGCCTGGTGAGAAGACTGGCTGGCTCATCAACATGCACCCTGTAAGCACCTGTGCTTTTCCTCCGTCTTCCTCTGCCCATTCAGGAGGGCAGCACAGCCCTTCCCTGAAGAGCAGGTGACACCTGGCGGGAACATGTTGTGGACCATCCAGGGAGAGATGGGATTGTTTGCAGCTCTCCAGCTTTCTTTAACTTCTCGGGGTCTTCTCCGGGTCATTAAGAGGTCACTGGGATAACAAAGGTGAGGGGCATCCCTGTTACCCATAAAAATAAAGCTTTCAAAGATGAGGAGACAGAGATATTCCCATCTGGATGCTGTTATGACACAATTCTTGTGAATGGGTCTGGTAGGGTTTATGCAAAGGTAGAGAAAGACTTTGTTTTTAAAGTACTCAGTTTCCTAGAGAAGGAAGAAAAGGCTCTTGTACTTTGTAGAGGAAAACCTTGTGCTCTTGTTGACCAACTCTCTTGCAGACTGAGGTATTAGATGAAGATAAACGCTTAGTTAGTGCTGTGGATTACTACTTTATTCAAGACGATGGGAGCAGATTTAAGGTAAGGCCCTTGAACCCAAAGAAGCTAAAAACCCCTCAGTGATGAGGCATAACTGGGCCCAAAATGATATGTGTCCTTTTAGCTCTGCAGCTGTGAGGAGAGAGGGATTATGGGAGACTTGTAGCAGGCAGCTGCCCAAAGCTCTTTAGGAACATGGGCCCCATGGAGCCACACTAGTCACCACTTAAGATGTCCTAAGAGAAGCTAGCTCAGGAAGACTGAAAGATGAGCAGTATTGTGTCTCTTAGACTCTTGCCCTTGTGATATGTGCAAGTCTAATTTTCTGTTGTATCATCTCTCTTAAGACATGTCCAGGTCAATGATGCATTGAATCTAGGCTGCTCACGGGTATAATAAAAACAGCCTGTCTTCATTTTTCTCCTTTTTTTTCTTTGTCATCACCCCACATGGGCTGTAATTCTTGCAGGTGGCCTTGCCCTACAAGCCATATTTCTACATTGCGACCAGAAAGGTAGGTCTGTCGTTTATGGCATTAGGTCAAGTGACCTGAGCTTCATTTTGTGGGGAGAGTCAAAACTGGAAATAAAGAGGCAAGGAAGGAAATAGATTTTACTAATGGGACGTCTTTTCATTCTGATCCTGATTTAGGGTTGTGAGCGAGAAGTTTCGTCTTTTCTTGCTAAGAAGTTTCAGGGTAAAATTGCCAAAGTAGAGACTGTCCCTAAGGAGGATCTGGACTTGGTGAGTATCACCCAGCCCTTTCTGGGTAAATTAGGCTGGGTCTGCTCTGTCCATGGGGTGAGATGGGGGAGGACATGTTTGGTACATGTGGGGCAGTATAGATGATGGACTTTCGTGACTGTCCCTGCCTCCTCCTCAAAAACTCTAGTGGTGTCTTTGGTGCCACATGCAGAGTTGAACAAGTTGCTTTGGAGTTGCCAACTCTTCAACTCATTTATGTACTGTTGACTCGTTCTCCCCTTATTTTCTCTCTCCAACGTAGTATTTTTTTCTCTTGAACTCATGAAAACCGTCTCTTCACTCTGTAGCCAAATCACTTGGTTGGTTTGAAACGAAATTACATTAAGCTGTCCTTCAACACCGTTGAGGACCTCGTCAAAGTGAGGAAGGAGATCTCCCCAGCTGTGAAGAAAAACCGGGACCAGGGTCATGCCAGTGATGCCTACACAACTATGCTCTCCAGGTAAGCTTCGTTCACATAAGCAAAGCAGCCAGTTGGTCCATAGGACTGTTTCCCATTTTTCCTAAGTTTACAAGATGAATAGGACATGGGAAAACTCAGCAATAAAGCTACCATAATGATTGGCTTTGTTCAGTGCGAAATACTTTTGAGCAATTAGTTAGACTTTCTTATATGTTCCCTTTGTGTTAAATTAATGGTGGATTCCCAGGTTGTAGTTCAGCTGTCCCTTCTTTCTTACATGGGGATAGATTTGGTTTCAAACTTGAGTTTTTGTAACAATAAAGACATTTTAGATTTCTAATCCCGCCACCATAACAGAGTCTGATTTCATGGTTTTTAAAAAGCGTTAAGATGTCTGCAAATTTTATTAAATATCTCGATTTATGTAGCACATCATCTCTAGAGAACTATACAGAGAAATTTAAATAAAGGACAACACACACTGTTCATTAAACATTTAAACATCAACAGTAATAAGAAACAGGGTAAAAGATTAAGAAATCTTGGCTAATAAAAGTTATTATGACTTCAACAAACCAGATGGGCAACAGGCACATGGAGAGATGCACAACATTTCTAAATGTTAGAGAAATGCAAATTGAAACTATAATGAAGTACCACCTCACACTGGTCGTCATTAAAAAGTCTGAAAATGACAAACACTAGAGAAGGTGTGAGAAAAGGCAATGCTCTTATATTATTGGTAGGAATGTAAATTGGTCCAGCCACTCTGGAGAACGGTATGGAGGTTCCTCCAAAAACTAAAAATAGAGTTGCCATATGATCCAACAATCCTACACCTGGGCATATATCCAAATAAAACTATAATTCAAAAAGATGCATTCACCCCTGTGTTCACAGCAGCACTGTTCACAGTAACTAAGACATGGAAACAACCTAAATGTCCATCAACAGGTGAATGGATAAAGATGGGGTTCATATATACAGTGGAATACTACTCAGCCATAAAAAAGAATGAAATAATGCCATTGGCAGCAACCTGGGTGGACTTAGAGATTATCATACTAAGTGAAGTAAATCAGAAAGAGAAAGACAAATACCATGTGATAACACTTAATATGTGGAATCTAAAATTTGACAAATGAACTTATCTATGAAACAAAAATAACCTTGCAGACATAGAGAACAGACATGTGGTTGCCACGGGGCAGAAGTGGATTGGGAGTTTGGGGTTAGCAGATGCTAACGATTATATATAGGATGGATAAACAACAAGCTCCCACTGTATAACACAGGAAACTGTATTCAACATCCTGTGATAAATGATAATGGAAAACGATTTTTAAAAGAATGTGTTTATGTATATAACAATCATTTTGCTATATAGCAGAAATTAGCACAACATTGTAAATCAACTAAAAAAAGACATGCAGAAATTTATAAGGATTTTAGAGCTAATCGTATCCTCTGGCAAAAGTAGATCAGTTTGGGACCCTGGATGTTTCTGCACCAGCACCCCCTGCCCAGTGGCTCATTAATGATTTTTCAGAACACTTCAAGTTGTATCTGGAGACTGAGTCCCCAGAGGCCTGAGCCTTCTCTAAAACTCACTGCCTTTTTTTTTCCCCTTGCTAGTCCATTCAGTATTTGGAAGCTTAGTGGACTAATATTGCAGTGAATATTCTAGTGACAGTGATTCCCACATAGATATGGTAAGAGTAATTATGATGCAGAAATAGTTACTGTTTACCAGTCACTTCGCCGTGCTAAGAGCTTGTGAGCATGTTACCTTATGACGCTTGTGCTGGGTGGGCCTGTTCCTGTCATCTTTGTTTTCTTGATGAAGAAATAACCTCAGTGAAAGTGGGTCACGTCTGTAGACATGCCTTTCGAGTAATAGTCTCCTTTCTTCTTTGCTCTTTTAATTGGGGTGGAACTTACATCCAATAAAATGCATGTCCTAAGTGTACTGAACTTCTTGGTCAGATGGGGGTCATCCAACCAAGGTCATTCCTTAAGAAGGGCCTGTCCTGATCATCTCAGCCACCTTGTAAACCTTTGTGTTTACGTTGTTTGGACTCTGGCCTTTCCCCGCTTCAGTCCCTAGCAGAGTATAGTTGAAAAAGCGGCTCTCTTTATTTTGCAGTGTTCTGCAAGGGGGCAGTGTAATTATTGATGAAGAGGAAACCTCTAAGAAGATTGCCGACCAGTTGGACAACATTGTGGACATGAGAGAGTATGATGTGCCTTACCATATCCGTCTCTCCATCGACCTGAAGATCCACGTGGTGAGTGGGCTGTTGCTACTGACAGCCAGGAGGTGATACTGGAGGATAGATCCATAGAGTAGACTTCCCTGGACAGGTGTAGAAGTCTTTGGTTAATGCACCACATGTCCTTCAGGCTCACTGGTACAATGTCCGGTACCGAGGAAGTGCCTTTCCAGTGGAAATTGCCCGCCGCGATGACCTCGTTGAACGACCTGTAAGTACTGCTTGCATTTCCTCCATCCTAAACTTTCCAGTTGTTTCTGGCAAGAAAGGTAAAAGGTGAATTTGATTTTGAGATTGGTTTGCTTCTTTTTCCTCAAATACTTTCTTAAAAGAATTTTGAAATAATTGGGGTTTTTTAAATCATTTCTGACCTTGCACATATATATCATCGCATGCTGTCAATATTTGAGCTAGGTTGTATCAGAACATTGGAGGGAAAGCTCTGGCTTCCATTTTTGATGGTTAAGAGCATGGTTTCAGCATGTTATGTTGAAAAATGGATTCAAAACTGGTTCAGGAACAGCTTTGTGATCTTGGGATAGTCTGTACTCTGTTTTCTCACATTTAAAATGAGATTGTCAGTTCTATATCACAGTCTCCTGTCAAAGTTGTCATAAAGGTCAAAATGAGGTGATTCATTTTTAAAGTGTCTTGAGACTCAAGTGTTCTGTAATTCTAGAGTTTTCCTGTGAACAGTGGCTCCAGCCATATCTTGTATGTTCAAGTTTTCATACTATCATGGTAGATCAGTCCACCCCAAGATGCCTGTCCTGCTTTTTCCTGGACCTTTCCCCACAGCAGCTCAACTCTTGGTTTTAGTAACTGGCAGTAGAGGTGGAGGTGTCATGGGTGTCAAGAGAACCACCAGGGTCTCCAGAGCTCAGCTTGGTTCTTGGCCAACTTAATGCTATGTTTTGTCCCTTCAGGACCCCGTGGTTTTAGCATTTGACATTGAGACAACCAAACTGCCCCTCAAGTTTCCAGATGCTGAGACCGACCAGATTATGATGATTTCCTATATGATTGATGGTCAGGTGAGTGGGTGCCTTCTGGAATGTGAGCTCTCTGTGAACGGGACCAAGTCTGGTCTCCAAACCCGAACAGTGTCCACCCGTGGTTAGTATTTGTTTGGTGACTAATGAGAGAATGGAGTTCACACAAGTGAACAAGCAAGCTATTCTGGCATCTAGCCACTCTCTGCCCTCCAGGCAAGTCTTAGAATGAAGTAGCCTGTCTTTTTTGGGAAAGCCATGGTGTTTCAAGTTGCTGCAAAGGTTTTGTAACAAAAATCTCCAGGCTGGGAGATGTGTCTTAGGCTTTGTTTCTGTAACTTGCACTGACTGCTAATAAACTTCCCAGGGCTACCTCATCACCAACAGGGAGATTGTCTCAGAGGATATAGAAGATTTCGAATTCACCCCCAAGCCAGAATATGAAGGACCCTTCTGTGTCTTCAATGAGCCTGATGAGGTAGAGATGCCATTTGGGAAAGTGCCTGATGTTTGGGAACAGGAAGAGGAGGCAGGCGTGGTGATCCTCTCAGACCTCAGCATTTGTTTAATCATAATAGCAGCTGGGCTCAATCCCCATTGGTTGGTCCTCGTTCACATAAGGTTAGGATGGAAATAAAGGGGTCATGTGAAGTTGTTACTCCTCAGCTTTGGAGAGGTGTTAAAATCACTTGAGGAAGAGTAAAGTAACCCTTTGACTGCCAAAATTTGTTAAATTCAGGTTCATCTAATCCAAAGATGGTTTGAACACATCCAGGAGGCCAAACCCACCATCATGGTCACCTATAATGGGGACTTTTTTGACTGGTGAGTCAGAAAAGGGAAGGGAGGGATAGGAGAAGCACTGCTTGGTAGCACGGGTGAGCTATTCACCCTGTTTAAGAGGAGATGGTGTGAGGTGTCCCCTGGGGCAGTCTTCCCGGCCCCTGTGGAAATTAGAGACTCACTGTCCCACGTGCTTTTCCGTCCTCTTGTCCTTAGGCCGTTTGTGGAGGCCAGAGCAGCGGTCCATGGACTGAGCATGTACCAGGAGATAGGGTTCCAGAAGGACAGCCAGGGGGAGTACAAATCACCCCAGTGTATCCACATGGACTGTCTCAGGTAGGCCCTGCAGCTCACGTGGTGGCTTATCGCAGTGTCTCATGAGGGCTTTCTGTAAGTGAGACTCCCTTATACACACTGGTCCTTTCCATGCCTTTACAGAAGCTGCCAAGAAGTAGCTCCTGTCACCTGTGGACAGTGGCTGCTGGCTGGTCCCCAGGGTATAGAAAGCAGACCAGAAAGAAAGACCTGGTAGAGTGAGGTCTGGTGCTATGGGAGGTCACAGAGAGGCCTTGGCTTCCCCACATTAGGTTGGGATGTGGCAGCCAGGCTCTCCAAGGACAGCATGTCACCAAGGACAAGCATGGTGTCCAGATAGGCTGGGGTGTCCAGACTCAGGATAAGTGTGCGAGGTGGCCCAGAGTGCTGAGAAGGAAGGCTGGAGAGAAAGGTCACCTGGGCTTCCTGTGCCCAGTGAGGAGGTTGGTTTTATCTTGGTGGTCATGGGCAGCCACTGACACATTTATAGCTTGATGAATTTTCTCCTTACCCTTGGTGTTATGGTGCGTGGATTGAAGGGGCAGGCGGGTTGCAACAAGAACAAGAGTAAAGAGAGGGCTGGTCTTGAGATATCTGAGAGTCAAGGACTTTGAGATCTATAGATATGGGGACAGGTGCAAGAGGCATTAGGAAATTCTGGTTCTCAGGGCTTGGTCTGGGCTCCTGGAGAAATAGGGCAGAGCTCAGGTTCAGAATAAAAGCAGACCTGGGAGCTCCATCCACATGGAGGATCTGGAGACTGTGGGGCTCGGTGATAAGACCAAAAAACTTGATAGTTGATGGATTCTCAAGAAGAGAAATAGGGACTTTCCTGGCACTTCAGTGGCTAAGAATCTTCCTGCCAATGCAAACCACATGGGTTTGATCTCTGCTCTGGGAAGATTGTACATGCCAAGGGGCAAGTAAGGCCATACTCCACAACTACTGCACCCACAGACCTGGAGACCATGCTCCATAGCAAGAGAAGCCACTGCAACGAAGAGTAGCCCTTGCTCGCCACAATTAGAGAAAGCCCATGCGCCGCACCCAAGACCCAGTACAACGAGAAAAATGCTTTTTAAAAAAGATCCCTCATACTACAGTGAAGATTAAAGATCCCTCATGGCTGCAGCTAAGACCCTGCACAGTCAAATAAATTTTTTATTTTTTTTTTTTTTTTTTTAAGTAAAAGGAGTAAAAGAGAGGTGGGGTTCCTCAGTGGAGGCAGCAATACTGGGGATCCTTCAGCAGGGCGTTTCTGAGGGGAAGGACGGCCCACAGGGCAGAGAGGCCACAGAAGGTGAGATTGGATGCTGCCAGTAGGAAGTTGTAAGTCCTAGAGATATAGTGGTGTCTGTCGTGGGGCTGAGTTGTGAGGAAGGAAGAGGTGGAGATGGCACGAGGGGACCTCGAGTGTTTTTATACAGAAGGGATTGTGTAAGAAGAGGATGGGAGTTTGACAGCAGGGTGTGAGGGGCAGGGAGAGCAGGGCAGAGCCTGGCAGCACCTGTAGTGAATAAGCTGTGGAGGAATCTACAGCAGGAATCAGACAGCAGCTTCCTGCCTGGTCCCCTTTGTATTTCTCCGTGAGGGTGAGAGGAAGGCCTCGCAAGGACTGGAGGACCGGCTGTGTCGTCTCCTTGTGTTTGTGGGTTTCTCTGTGAAGTTGACTGGGTCCAGCTGAAAGCTTTTCACAAGGGGCCTGCACCACGTGAGGTCTTGGTGATCTTTTGGGGTACCTGTCAGGACCCTGCATCTTCCTGTTGAGTGTCCAGCTTTGCCACATCTCACAGGTTCCTAGACTTCGTCTCAGAATTATCTCTGACTTTTGCTTTTCTTCTCCTTTCCAGGTGGGTGAAGAGGGACAGTTACCTGCCCGTGGGCAGCCACAACCTCAAGGCGGCAGCCAAAGCCAAGCTGGGCTACGACCCAGTGGAACTGGACCCTGAAGACATGTGCCGGATGGCCACTGAGCAGCCCCAGGCACGTGTGCTGCCTCGCTGAGTCACCTTCTCCTGGGGGGTGGCGGCCTCTGGACCCCTCATTGACCTTACGGTCTGATGTCCTCTCCTCAGACTCTGGCGACCTACTCGGTGTCGGATGCAGTGGCCACATACTACCTGTACATGAAGTATGTCCACCCGTTTATATTCGCCCTGTGTACCATCATCCCCATGGAGCCCGATGAGGTCAGTGCCTCTCCTAGCCCGCTGCCTGACAGGGTGGTCCCAGGCAGCTATTGCGGGTGCAGCCGTTGATTTCTGTATTTGGCTCACAGCCTGGTATTTCTCGATAGGTGCTGCGGAAAGGCTCTGGGACGCTGTGCGAGGCCTTGCTAATGGTGCAGGCCTTCCATGCCAACATCATCTTCCCCAACAAGCAGGAGCAGGAGTTCAACAAGCTGACAGATGACGGCCACGTGCTGGATGCTGAGACCTACGTGGGTGGCCACGTAGAAGCCCTGGAGTCCGGCGTGTTCCGCAGTGACATCCCCTGCCGGTTCCGGATGGTGCGTCGCTCCTGAGGCTGGGCCTTGTCCCGCCAGTGCTATGGGAGGACCCAGGAGGGACCCAGCCACAAGGGCTGAAATAAAGCCCTCTCCCCCTTCTCACCCATGGACCCCCCCACCAGCTGTCCTTTGTCCGGCCTGCCCTTTAGGGTGCCACTCCTTCTGGAGTGTTCTCTTGGTAGAGTCCCACCTGAAGTAGGTTACGTGGTGTGGGACCTTTTTCCTGTCTTTCTCACATCCTCTCTTGGTTGTTTGTGTTAGAATCCTGCTGCCTTTGACTTCCTGCTGCAGCGGGTGGAGAAAACCATGCATCACGCCATCGAGGAAGAGGAGAAGGTGCCCATGGAGCAGGTCATCAACTTCCAAGAGGTGATGCACAGGCTCAGGGAAGTGGTGTGGGGAGGACAGTCTGTTTACATGCCCTGCCTTGCAGAGTGGCTTCTCTCAGTGGCCTATTCATTGTGCACCTACTGTGTGATAGTACTTGGTTGCCGAGACAGGACACGGGGCCTGGTCCCATGTAGTTAGGACAGGACAGTGTATTGGCACAGTGAGGGACTCGACTTTGTGTACAGGAGAATTTCACAGAGGAGGTGATGGCTTTCAGAACAAAGTGGTGGACTGATGTGGGAGAGAAAGGCAAGTGAAGGGTAGATACAACTGTGTCTTGTAGGTGGCGAGGAACCATTGGAGGCTTTTCTTTCTTTCTGTCTATAGGCTTTAAAAATGATGATAGGAGTTCCTGTAAATTACAGGGTAGAATATCATAACTGCAAAGTCCTTCACGTAGTAGTCAGAGAGCGCCATTTGCAAAGTGTGTCACATGACCAGAGGCACCAGGCACCGCCTGCTTTGCTGATCCTATTCCTTTGGATGTGGCGCATTTTGGGTCTCCATCAGGCCCTGCTTCTAGGATTGATTTCAAGAAATGTAACATATTCACTAGGCAAAGTTCAAACAAGAACATGTGTATGTGCTCTGCATAGTACAAAGTTCTGTGCAGCTCTTGTCAGCTACAGCTATCATATGCTTTGGGAACTTTCCATGAACCAACTTGGGAAGAAGAGAGTGTAGGCTGGAGTGACAAATAGGAGTTAAAGAGCAACTTGAACAAAACAAAGATACTGCTTTTTTGGTCTTGGCGTGAGGCCTGTGGGATCTTAGTTCCCCAACCAGGGATTGGACCCAGGCCCCTGGCAGTGAGAGCTCTGAGTCATAACCACTGGGCTGCCAAGGAATTCCCCAAAGATACTACTTTTAAGTCTATGAACCAATGAAATGAGTGAGAAATGGGCTGAAGGTATGCTAATTGGAGGGACGCCAGACAGTGAATTTGAACGTGGGCTTTTTCTAGATGACAGATGGTCATCCAGAGTCCCTGAAATTGTTTTCTGTAGGGTGGCCTAGGGTTTTTAGGGAAAGGGTAGCAGGTTCACCTTTTGTTCCTGAGTGACCGCCTTGGCAGTAGTGTGGTGATAGCTGGTGGGAGGTGTCAGCTGGGGGCACACAGCGGTGTCTGGCCTGTCCAGGTGTCAGTCCGTCATCCCAGCCTTCCCACTACTGTCATCTCATCGTCCCTCTCCGAGCAGCATTTCAGAGCATGCCCTAGCACAGAGAAGGATGGGGGAATTATTCTCCACATGGTTCGTTTGCTTAGAATTCAGTTAGAAACAGTAAGTATTATCTTTCTGGTATTTCCTGTTCTACTTGATAGATACTCCTTTTTTCTTCTGGTTGATTTTTGTGTAATTTAAATGTTTTCCAATCTATACTTTGAATGTCCAGAGGTTGGCAAGCTATAGTACAGAAGGGCTGTTTTTGTACAGTCAGCAAGCTAAGAATGGTTTTCATATTTTTAAAATATTTTAAAATAAAAAGTAGACTGTAGCCACAAAACCTGAAATATTTATTATCTGGTCCTTCACAGAGGTTTGCTGACCCCAGATCTAAAGGTGTTTTTTTTAAAGCCAATTTTTCTCAGAATAACTCCTAAGTACAGTAATCCTCAAGTTTTAATGTATTTCTTGTTGTTGCATAAGTTTTGGACAACTTGAACTTATCAAATAAGTACATATCTAATGTTCTGATTTAGGTGTTACATTTGGGAGAGAAAATAAAAGTATATGACTATCAGAAGCCTGTTTAGCCTTTTTTAGTTTCAGTGACTGTTTTTGTGTTTTAGGACAATATTTTTATTTCTAGAAGCTCTCTATTGGTTCTTTTTCAAATGTGCTTTATTTCTTTCTTTATAGTGAACTTTCTCTTCCTGTGTTTTATTTTTAAAAACTTTTTATTGAAGTATACTGATTTATAATGTTTCATGTATACAGCAAAGTGATTCAGATTTTTAAAATACACACATATATATTTTTTTTTCCCCCTTTTTCTGGCTGTGCCACATAGCTTGCAGGATCTTAGTTCCCTAAGCAGGAATCAAATGCGTACCCCCTACAGTGAAGCACAGAGTCCTAACCACTGGGCCACCAGGGAAATTAGTCACTAAGTCATGTCCGACTCTTCACACCCCATGGACTTGTACCCTGCCCAGTTCCTCTGTCCATGAGATTTCCCAGGCAAGAATATTGGAGTTGGGTTGCCGTTTCCTTCTCCAGGGGATCTTCCTGACCCAGGGATCAGGAAGTATTTCTTGTGTCTCCTGAATTGGCAGGTGAATTCAAGAACCACCAGGGAAGCCCGTGTGTGTGTGTGTGTACACATGTATTCTTTTTCAGATTCTTTCACATTATAGGTTATTACAAGGACTGAATGTAATTCTCTGTGCTATACAGTAGGTCCTTGTTTCTCATCCTGTGTTTTAGATTTTGTCTATTCACTTATCTTTAGCCTTATTTTACCATGTTTACTCCAGGAGGTTTATTCTCTGATGTTCTTAGGGTTCTCCTCCCACTGTGTCTGCTGTCAGTCATGGTAGGGTTTTTTTTTTTCCCCATGCTTTACAATTTTGAGACATTTTCTGGATGTGCCATGTGGCCTGTGGAAGCTTAGTTCCCTAATCAGGAATCGAACGTGCACCACCCCCTGCATTGGAAGCACAGAGTCTTAACCACTGGACATCTAGGGAAGTCCTGTCGCTCTGCAATTTTGGAATCTGCACTCTTCTTCAGCAGGAGGACCGTTGGTAGTTTGACAGTTTCTTCCTGGTTCCCCAAAAGCAATATGGGCCCGATGCCCCTTCTTACCTGGTTCCTTGGCTGAAGAGTCCCAGTGGAGACCTGTTAGTGCCTGTTATGATACACGCTCAGGGAAAATGCTTTCTTTGCCCAGAGTCCAAAATAGACATGGTGAGCAGACTTTTTGTAGTTTATTCTTTTATGGAGGCGGCTTTTGAGAGTCCTGCCTTTATTTGGGGCTCTGCATTTTGTCTCCCTTTTGTTGTGTGTAGCCTGCCCCTCCTTAAGGCAGCATGAGAAATGTGAGTTAAAGAGCTCACGGCACAGGCCTGAGGCCGCAAACCTCAGAAAGGCCTGCTGCATGGCTGCCCTTAGCCAGTGTCCAGGAACTTGGACTTCAGGAGGTTTCTCACCTTCCTCTAATAAGAATGGCTCACTCACTTGTGCTCAGGTTGTTTGTGCAAACAGTGTGGTTTGTGTTAAGCGCCCACTTTCCTTCCTGGAGTCTGGGTTTTGGTCCAGGCAGGCAGAGTTGCCTACGTGAGCAGCCCCCCGTAAGAACTCTGGGCACTGGGTCTCCATGAGCTTCCCTGGGGGACAGTGCTTTTCACAGCACTTCTCATGTGTTATCACAGCTTGTTGCTGGAAGAATGAAGCTCATCCCAGCTTGAACCTGGGCTCCTCCCGACTTTCCCCCAAGTGCCTTTGCCCTTTGCTCATTGAGCTCTGTCTTTCCCCTGTGAGTCACCAAATCTAGGGGTGGTCTTGGGGATCCCACACAGGGCCCAGCCTCTGCCAGACACCATTGAGTCAACTCACTGCTCTGATGTTGAGTCTTCTCATCACATTTGTTCTTTGGGGATAACTTAGAAGATCACATCTGCATTTACACGGATAGTTTTCTTATTTCATTTAGGATTTCCATGTGTTTGGTGTCAAGAGGGTTTTTGAGCTAAGAGCCTTGGCTGGAAACAAGTTGATTCATTGGTTTATAAAGTAATGCTGGAAACCATCTAGTATCACAGTTGAGAGCGTGATGTTTGGTCTCAGAGGACCCTCAGAGGGTCCATACTAACTTGAAGCTTCTCATATGTCAGATGAGGAATTGCAGGGACGTTGATGGTGTGTCACTTGCCTGCACTGTAGGGGCACTCGGGGCACCCAGGAAGTGTGGCTGTTGGTAATCTAGCAGGTCCCCCTACTTGCTAGCAGACGGGCTGTGCCATATGAGGCCACATATTACACATTTCTCTCCCAACCCCAGAGTTCTCTTGGGGTGGAGTCTGCTGTTTCCCATGCTGCGGTGCTCTGTCCTGTACCTCCAGGGTCTTGTGTGTTGGTGCCTGTCGTCTGTCGTCCATTTGGGACCCATGGTGTTTTCTCTGTTACTCTGTACAATCTCCAGTTTCCATCTTGGTCACCAGCCTTCACTTCTCTCCACTTTCTCTGTAGGTGTGTGATCAGATTAAGACCAAGCTCACCTCCCTGAAAGATGTTCCTAACCGAATTGAGTGTCCCCTCATCTACCACCTGGACGTGGGGGCCATGTACCCCAACATCATCTTGACAAATCGCCTGCAGGTGAGACACATTCTCATATCAGAATCAAGCTCTTTCTGCCTAAACCCTAATTGCTGTCTTCCTGTCCCCTCACAGCCCTCTGCCATGGTGGACGAGGCCACCTGTGCAGCCTGTGACTTCAACAAGCCTGGAGCGAACTGCCAGAGGAAGATGGCCTGGCAGTGGAGGGGAGAGTTCAGTGAGTGTCGGCCCTGGGGGGCTGCTCAGCAGGAAGCGGGTGGGCGGGTCTCTGTCACATCCTCTCTTCCCATCACTCCTTCTAGTGCCAGCCAGTCGCAGTGAGTATCATCGGATCCAGCACCAACTGGAGTCAGAGAAGTTCCCTCCCTTGACCCCCGAGGGCCCAGCCCGGGCCTTTCACGAGCTGTCCCGTGAGGAGCAGGCTAAATATGAGAAGCGGAGGCTGGCAGGTGAGCAGTTGGGCCATGTTGGTGTGTCACACCTTGAGGTCAGTCGAACCAGTTGTTGAAGTAGATGAGACCACTGTGAATTAGTTCGTCCTATAGGCTTCCTTTTGTCATTTATCCTTCTGCAAGTTTCTGGCTCCCAAACCCTCCTCCCTATAGTCTGTGTATTTGGTCTGTTCATACAGGGCTGCCCTTTGATGTGATTGATTAGGAACTTGTCTTTCTGAGTTTTCTGCTCCTTTGAGTTAACCAAAAAAACCCCATGTTTGTTGGCATCCATTGTCTAGCTTTCTTTGGCTGTGTCCAGGAGGCCTGTCCCCTGTGTGGAGTCTCATGTGCCCGCCATTCTCAATTGTGCTTCAGATTACTGCCGGAAGGCATACAAGAAAATCCACGTGACCAAGGTGGAAGAGCGTCTCACCACCATCTGCCAGCGGGAGAACTCCTTCTATGTGGACACTGTACGCGCTTTTCGGGACAGGCGCTATGAGTTCAAAGGTCTCCACAAGGTGAGCCTGACCTTTGTGAGGTTGGAGCAGGATCTAGTTTCTGAGGTGAAAATCCTTGCTCACCACTGTCTCGATGTGTTACTCCCAGTCTCTGAGCCCAGTGCATGCACTCGGACAATAAACATGCAGTTGTTTTTAACTTTGAAGAATTAAGGGCCTGGGGCCTCGAAGCTATTCTGAATGATTGCTTTTAAAATAATTATTTAGAGCAGTGATCAGCAAACTGCAGCTGGGCTGACCATGTTTTCCTGGCCATAAGTTATGCTGGGCATAAGTTTTCCTGGGTC
Source organism: Bubalus bubalis (assembly GCF_019923935.1). NCBI lineage: Eukaryota > Metazoa > Chordata > Mammalia > Artiodactyla > Bovidae > Bubalus > Bubalus bubalis. The sequence continues at coordinate 28,039,911 of NC_059173.1, read as the reverse complement.
TGAGCTGCGTTTGCCCGCAGCAGGGAGGGAGCAGCAGAGACTGAGGGCGAGCACTGTACACATGTGGCCCTTTACTCTGCCAGCCTCTGACCGGGGGAGTGAGGGGAGTGTGTTTACTGACATGTTTTACCAGTAGGATTAGGGAAATACACAACAATACCTCAGTTGTAATATCAGCAGGTAATTGTTTTATATTTAAGCATATCGAGTTTTTTTCTGAGACCTTCCTTCACTGCTAGACTCATTCTTCACATCCTGAACTTCCCTGATAGACTGTCATCATCAGGCTTTGTTATTATCATTGTTAACTTAAATTTTTATTATGGTAAATATGTACAACATGAAATTTAACATTTTTAAGTATACAGATCAGTGGCATTAAGTACATTTACATTGCAATTATTATTACCACCCATCTCCAGAACTCTTTATCTTGCAACACTGAAACACTGCACTCCCTTAACAATGATCCTCTATTCTGGTTTCTGTGGACTGTGAGCCTGGAAACCTCATGTAAGTGGATTTATACAGTATTTGTCCTTTTGTGACTAGGTTATTTCTCTTAGCCTAATGCCCTCAAGGTTCATTCGTGGTAGCATGTATCAGAATTTCCTTTTTAAGGCTGAATAATACTCCATTATATGGACATTTTGTTTATCCATTCACCCATCGATGGATAGTTGGGTTGCTTCCATGTTTTAGATATTTTGAATAATTCTGCTGTGAACATGGGTGTGCAGACATCTCTTTAAGATCCTACTTTTAGTTCTTTTGGGTATATACACAGAAGTGGAATTGCTGAATCATATGGTAATTGTATTTTTAATCTTTAGAGGAATCGTCCTACTGCCTCAGTTTATCTTAATTAAACTGTTGAGTTACGTGTCCATCTGTCTTCCTCATCAGATGAGTGTTGACAGTGTTGTGACTGTCCATTTTATTTTTTAGAATCTAACAGTGCCTGGCACATAGTAGGCACTCAGTAAATATCTTGTGGGGTTTTTTTTGTTGTTGTTGTTCTTTAAATTCCAAACTTTAAAAAAAATTTTTCTTCTCACATTGGATGGGAAAGTTACTGAGATATTTATGGCCTTCCCTGCATTTCTTTATCAGTCACTTTTACTAGGGACCTCCTGAGTAGCTGTTGTTCCCCTAAGTTAATAAGACACAGACGGGCCTGACTCCTTGTCCTGGGACACTTCTGGACGGCCATTCACGTCATGGAAGCTGCCAGTGCAGTGTCACAAGCCCGCCCCACAGTTCCTGTTAGCTAAGACTCATTTTTCATGGTGAAGCAGAAGGAGCTAATCTGCCAAACACAAGCCCCACAGCATGCTGGGGAGCTGAGCTGTCCATTGGCCTCTTAGAAGCTCAGCTTCCCAGGAGGTGCAGCTTGTGTGGATGCGAGAGATGGGTGTCACCATGTTGCGCCTCCCCCCCTCACCCCAGCCCCGACTGGCACTGGGCATTCCTGAGGTCCTTCATGCCCCTTCCCCACTCCCCTCAGCAGTAACAATCTGATGTCTTCCAGTGTGATACAAATTTTGTATCACTCAGCACGTTGGTTGAGCACCTGTTCTGTGCCAGACCCTTTTCTAGGTACTGAAAAGACATTAGGTGGGGAAGTAACAGTGAAATGTTCTGAAATGAAGGAGAATGCCCAGTGTTTGACCGCTGTGACAGCAGCTAGCCTAGCAAACAGAAGGAAATGCCACTCAGGCAGGAAGTGAGTTCAGATACCCCTGAGTCACATCCCTGTCTCACACTCCCTGGTGGTGACCATGTCTGCTTTATTGAGGTAAAATTGATGTGGGGTACGTCTGACCCTTTCAGGTGGGCAGTTCTATAGAGTTTGACAAATGCATACACCTGTGTAACCACCACCACAGTGACGAGAACATTTCCTTCGCAATCATTTACAATAGCACACAGCCCTTGATAGCACAGCTGTGTCCATCTTCCAGCGGTTGGTATAGTATCTGATAAACAGTTGTTGGTCCATAAGTATTGGCTAAGGAGTAAATTGTTATTCCCAGATGTTGCCTCTAAGAATGTGCACTTTGCTTTCAGCCTGTCAGTGGTTTCTGAGTTCTGTTGTTTAAGAAACCCTATAACTCAGCCCATTGAGTGCATTAATAAGAGTAAATTAAGTAACAGGACTTGGATTGGGAGCCCCTGGACCTCTTTGGTGGAGTGACGCCCCTGCCTCTGTCACTGGTCTTGAGATGTAGATTTCATCTGCTTCTCCAGTTAGCTGCCAGGTTCTGGATTCTGTTCTGTGGGGGTTGAAATTGCCCTAAGTCTGAGGTGTCAAAGTGGGTTGTTGCTATCACAAAGTATTTTCTCCTAGTCCTTAGTTTCACAAGTAATAAAAATGTAATATTGATATGTTTCTTTGTGTTCATAAGTCCTTTCAGGATATCTGTCTTACACTGGGCAGTTCTAGATTGAAAGTGTTTCAGGGTAGGTGAGAACTAAGCATGCAGACACTATGGGGGACAAGCTGATGTATCCATGTTAAATATCTCAGGTGTAGTGATAGTGTTGAGGTTACATAGAATGTCACCTGGAAATTTTTTGCTGAAGTATTTAGGGGGGTCAGGTCATGATAGTTTCAACTTGCCTTTGGTGTTGCCAATAGAGTTTTTCTCTAGAATGGAATGAAGGAAATATGGTAAAAAAAAAAAGTATCAACAGTAACCCCTCTGGTATATGGTCTTTGTTGTAATTTTTTTTTTAAGTTTTCTATAGATTTGAAAATTTCAAAATATCAAAACTTTGGGCCGATGTACAGAATGTGAGATGGAAGAGTCTAGGAGGTGACAGTCTTTGTGTGGGTTGCAGGTGTGGAAAAAGAAGCTCTCCGCAGCCGTGGAGGTGGGGGACGCGGCGGAGGTGAAGCGTTGCAGGAACATGGAGGTCCTGTACGACTCCCTGCAGCTGGCGCACAAGTGCATCCTCAACTCCTTCTATGGCTACGTCATGCGCAAGGGGTAGGCACTTGCCTGGTGGGGCCTGTGGGCACGAGCAAGAGGGGAGAGTCGGGGCCTCGTTCAAGGAGTGCGGGAGAGGGGGGGTTGGTGGGGGTTGAGGTCACACTGACTCAGGGTTCTGGGAAGCTGGGGCATTAGCACTCCTGGACATGTTCTTCTGAGCATCCCGGGCTGCAGAGCGGTTTGGTAGTCTCTGGCATACGACTAGTGCATGCGTGCTCAGTCACGTCCAACTCTTTGTGACTCCATGGACTGTAGCCCACCAGACTCCTCTGTCCACGGAATTATCCTGGCAAGAATATTGGAGTGGGTTGCCACTTCCTTCTCCAGGGCATATGACTAGTGAGGGGTATAAAGTCTTCTGAGAAGTCAAGATGCCCAGAAATGGGGGCATCCTAAAGCCAACATGGAGTGTGTTCCCAGGGTAGGGTGCCAAAGGAAGATGAGGCAAGGTGGGGCCTGAGTGTGTCCAGTGAACCAGCAGCTAGGTGGTTGGGACCTCGGCAGAGCAGGTCATTGAAGGTGAGGCCTAGCTGTTGTGGGTGGAACCCAGGAGGGTCAACATGGGTGGCCCTGGAAGAGCAAGGTGGTGGTAGGGCAGATTGGTTTGAGGGAAAGTGGCTTTGTTTATTTGTTGTTGCCTTTTAATGGCAGAGAGGGAGGGGCTGAGAGCAGGGCTAGCCTGAGCAGAGTTCCCTGGGGCAGGAGGGCCTGGCCTCGGGTCACTTGACACCTGTGAGACCTGATGTGAGTGCTGAGCCAGGTGGGCTGGTGTTTTGCCTGAGAAGTCAGAGGATGAGTGTGGGGTTTGGGAGAACAAGGAAGGCTTGAGGTGGTGCCTGGGAGAGTGGGAGGGAACTCGAGGGGGCTCTCTCAGCCACTGCCCTGGAGAGTCCTGCTGAGCTGAGGTCATGAGCTGTTGCCGTGGCAGCATGCTGCATCCTTTCAGAAGTTTCCTGAGCTGAGCACTGCTTAGAAGTAGGAACAGAGGAATATCCTCAGCACAGAGCTTAATCCCACCTTAGTTCTTCCCTGCTTCAGATATTCCCTCCTCCCAACCCTAACTCCTCTAACGTCCTTCTCGAGGGTGCCCCTCCCACCCCTCAGCTGTGACTGTCCCCCCAGGGCCCGCTGGTACTCCATGGAGATGGCTGGCATTGTCTGCTTCACAGGGGCCAACATCATCACCCAGGCACGGGAGCTGATCGAGCAAATCGGGTGAGTGCTGCACTTGGTCACCAGCTGTTGAGACTTGGCGGGGGCACGGCCTGAGGTGAAGAGGCTGGACGCAGGGGCTGAGAAGGAACAAGCTGGTGACGATAGAGCTGGAAATGCTGGAGATGGGAAGGTGTTTCGTTTTGTGGGTTCCCAGCCAGGAGGAACCTCATCCACTGTCAGGCATTGACACAGGGTTCTTGCTCTGTAGACATCCATGCCCATCATTCATGTGGTCTCATTTCTCTGTTTCTCTGAAGGAGGCCCTTAGAGCTGGACACAGATGGAATATGGTGTGTCCTGCCCAACAGCTTCCCCGAAAACTTTGTCATCAAGACCACCAATGTGAAAAAGCCCAAGGTGACCATCTCTTACCCTGGGGCTATGTTAAACATCATGGTCAAGGTGAGCCTGCATGTCTAGCAAGAACCTATTGTCTGGGGTGGGGTTCTTCGTGCCACCTCTCTTGATAGGAGTGTGGGAAAGCGGAAAGCGTTGGCCCTTACGCTGAGGTGCTCCCCTTTCTGAGTGGGTGCTCCCATTTCTGAATGTCTCTGACTTTCAGATTATCTTTCTCTAGCCTGAACATCTTGTCCAGAGATGTTGTGTTCAAAAGTTACCTGTGTCTCTGTTCCTATTTAGCATAATGACCAGACTTACAGCAAAATTGGAAAAACAGAACAAGAATTCCTGTATATCCTTTAGCCTGCTTCTCTTTATTTTTTTATTTGGCTGTGATGGGTCTTAGTTGTGGCACATGGGATCTCCGTTGCATCATCTGGGGTCTTTTTTTGTGGTGCATGGGCTTTGGAGCTCGCAGGCTCAGTAGTTTGTGGCACAGGGGCTTAGCTACCCTGTGGCACATGGGCTGTTTCCAAACCAGGGATCTGACCCACGTCTCCTGCATTGCAAGGCAGATTCCTAATTACTAGACCACCAGGGAAGTCCTGCCTGTTTCTATTTATCTTCTATAAACCCCAGTGTAATTGTCAGAACTGAGAAGTCATGCCAGCACCACACCGTACAGCTTTGTTTGTATTTCTCAGCTTTTCCAGGACTACACCCTGCATTTGGCCAGCCTGTCTCCTTAGTCCCCCTCCAGCCTGGCAGCCCCCTTGGTCTTTCCAGTCTGTTATGACCCAGACACTCTGGTGAATACTTGTCAGGTGCTTTGTGGACTAACCCTCCATTTGAATTTGTCCCTTGTTCTTCGTTACTAGATTGAGGTTATTTGGGTCTTTTGGAGGAAAAAAAACAGATATGTGCTCCATGTTGGCATTCTTGCGGGGCAGAGTCAGGATCAGCACTCCTGCTGGCTTCCCAGCTATCACGTTACAGGAACTAGTCCATGAGTCCACACTCCCAAGAGGAGTGGCAGACCCCAGCCACACAGCAAAGCATCCCAGTAATTAGTAAAGACTGTGGAGGAGATACTCTCCTCTGCACTGAGAACCTGCAGATGCGCTGTTTCACTGTGAACCTTTGCCCTCTGGTTTTAGCACTGGGAGTATCCTGTCACAGTGGGCATCAGTCTGCCCAAGGCTACTCTGTATTTCCCTCATTCTTTGTACATTATTAATTGGAACCTTTTGTAAGGAAGAGTTGTCACACTTCTCTCCTACTTTTGTTGTTAAGTCACTCAGTCCTGTCCAACTCTTTTGTGACCCCACGTACTTACTGTAGCCCTCCAGGCTCCTTTGTCCATGAAATTCTCCAGACAAGAATAATGAAGTGGGTTGCCATTCCTTTCTCCAGGGGATCTTCCCAACCCAGGGATTGAACCCAAGTCTCCTGCTCGGTGGGCAGATTCTTTACCACTGTATCAATTCCTCTTACCTTCTGGGAAGCCCCTTTCTCCTACTTAGTCTCTCACTTATCACTTTATTGAGTCATTTGTTAGGTCATTGTGGGTGTGTGGGTGTTTGCTGTGTGGGGTAACAACCCAGTTCCATCCTGGTGTGTTTTGATACTCAGCTTATTCCACTTTGGTCACTAGGGGCTCCCTCACATTAGCCCCCTGTGTCCTTGAGACACACCCTGTTATGTGGTTTGGATTTGGGTTTTGGGGGAGCTTTACTTCCTGGGAATACAAGACACTCCAGCCTCTTGTATTTCCCCTGTCCCACCTTGGAATCACCCATTTCTCCAAGGAGGCCAGGTTCCTTTTATTAGTAAGCGGTGGTAGAAACCAAGATGGGGTGTCTCTGCTGCTCACAGCAGATTGGCTAGGAAGTTGTGTGTGTGCGTAATAACCCCACATGTGTGTCTATATTTATTTCTCTGTTTATCTGCATACACATTTAAATAGATATAACATGAGCATATCGATATATCCGGCTCCAGACTATTCTCCTTTCCTTATTAGTGAGTCCTTTGTCCTATCTCTGATTTTCCCAGTGTGTGTATTTATTTGTTCAACCCTAGTATTTGTGTAAAGTAGGTTCAGAGCCGTGTGTCTGTGAGCAGTCAGCCCACCAGCTGCCGTACAGTGTTCAGTCTTTAATCTTACACCACCCACACCATGTGAGATTTGCCAGAGTTACTTAAGCCAGCCCTCTGGCAGGGTTCTGTCAAGCCATGATAGTGCAGTTGAGTTCGTTTGTTCCAATCGGCAGGCGTTCTTGGGGTCCGCCTAGATCCTCGTTGAACGTTGTTTCATTTGCTTCCGGTAAGATTCACTGTGTTGTTGTTGTTATTCATTTCTTTACTTTTGGATCTTTGTTACTGGCATGGGCTTCCCATTGCCGCGGCTTCTTTTGTCGTGGAGCGCAAGCTCGAGGGTGCGTGGGCTGCGGTAGTCGCAGCACATGGGCTCGGGAGTTGTGGCACAGGCTTAGTTGCTGCTCAGCACGTGGAATCTTTCCAGACCAGGGATCGACCTGTGTCTCTGCACTGACAGGCAGATTCTTATGCACTGTACCACCAGGGAAGTCCAAAATTCATGCTTTACAGGGAGCACTTCTATGGGTTTTGACCCAGACGTAGAGGCGTGTGTCCACCATCACAGAGCAACATAGAACAGCCTGCCACCCCAAAGGCTCCTGGGCCCTGCCCCTTTGTTGTCGGCCCTTCTCGTTAGGCCCAGCCCTGGTTCCCCCATGTGCTCTTTTGTGCAATAGTTTTGCCTTTTCCAGTGTGTCCTGTGAATTGAAACATGCTGTGTAACCTTGGTAGACCAAGCATGAAGCACTTTGGTTCATCCATGTTGGACATATGTCAGAACTTGATCCCTTTCTCTTGCCAAGTGGTGTCCGTTGTATGGAAGAGCCCCAGCTTGCTGATCCATCCACCCACCCTTTAGAGGGCAGCTGGTCGTCTCCAGGTTAGGGTGATGATGAGTGAGGCCAACCCCCTCTTCACTCTTGCTTGGCAGGAAGGCTTCACCAATGATCAGTACCAGGAGCTGGCTGAGCCTTCTTCACTAACCTACGTCACTCGCTCAGAGAACAGCATCTTTTTCGAGGTTGATGGGCCCTACCTTGCCATGATCCTTCCAGCCTCCAAGGAAGAAGGCAAGAAACTGAAGAAGAGGTAGGAATCCCACTGTCTTTATGCTTGGGAAAGGTCTAACAACTCCTCTAGTAAATGGACCAGGACCCACAATAGGAACAGACCTCGGTTCTGGTTTCTTGACCTTTTTGATTCAATTTGGAAATCTTTTCTTGACACCCACAAACTCTGTTCTCCACCTGTTATATTCTGGTTCTACAGATTGCAGGCCCTAAGTCATTTTCATTTTGGAGATCAGGGTAGAGAGATGTTTGCTGCTTGATGGATGCTAGAAGGGAGGATGAGAAAGGGAAGGAAAAAGGCAGAGGGGTGATGAGAAGCAGCTAGCATCCCAGGCTCTCTCCTCTGCTCTCTTTGCCTATGTTTCTAGGTATGCCGTGTTCAATGAGGATGGTTCCCTGGCTGAACTCAAGGGCTTTGAGGTCAAACGCCGTGGGGAGCTGCAGCTGATTAAAATCTTCCAGTCCTCAGTGTTTGAGGCCTTTCTTAAGGGCAGCACCCTAGAAGAAGTGTATGGCTCTGTCGCCAAGGTGGCTGATTACTGGCTGGACGTACTATACAGCAAGGTAAGGCTCCTCATCTGGCTCTGAGGGTCCTGCAGTCAGAGTCCTGGTAAGCAAGGTGACAGATGAACTCAAGGCTAATTCTGATGAAATCCCGTAACTTCCTTAGTGCCAGGGCTACCCCGAATCCCCCTTAAGTTTTGTGTCCAGTGACAGAAATCTGTGAAGGAAACAAATATTAGCATGATAATGAGCCAGTTGTAAGCTGTTCGACCTCAGACAGGCCCCTTGGGCTCCTCCTCATCATTGAAGAAAGTGGCTGGTTCCTCGGTTGGTCCATCTGCTGTCCAACCTGCCCATGTCTCTCTTCTTTTCTCCCTCCTGGCTCGTCCTTTCCCTGTGTTTCTCTTCCTTTTAGGATAAAAATCAATTCTTTGTCTTTCCTATTATTCTGCAGTCTGGTACTAAAAACTCAATAAATGTTTCTTGATATTTTCCTGCACAGTTTAATAAAAGTTAAGGTTTTGTGTGTGGTGTGTTGCTGTGCAGTGGTGTGAGACAGCCCTGTTACACCACTGCCTTCAGCTCATCAGGCTAGATAAACGCAGTTTCACATGGAGAAAGTCTTGGGTGAGCTCAGGCTGGTGCTCCCTTCCTCTGTGTGATATTTTTGCTCGTTGCCTCTCTCTCCAGGCAGCTAACATGCCTGATTCCGAACTGTTCGAGCTGATCTCCGAGAACCGTTCCATGTCTCGGAAGCTGGAAGATTATGGGGAGCAGAAGTCGACATCCATCAGCACGGCCAAGCGCCTGGCTGAGTTCCTGGGAGATCAGATGGTGAAGGATGCAGGGCTGAGCTGCCGCTACATCATCTCCCGGAAGCCTGAGGGGTCTCCAGTCACAGAGAGGTAAGGGTTTTCAGCGTCAAGGAAGGAATTCCTTAAGGGTCTTGGTTGCTCTCTGAAAACCTGTATCTTCTGTAGAGCCTCTGTCCCTCCATAGAGAGATGAGCTTCCTTAAACAGGGCAAGGGTAGTCAGGACTCAGAAGAAGGAGGAACCAGGCCTTGGACTTCCTTCAGAGCAGATGCCGGGAAGGCTGCTGGGGCCCTGGTGGGAATCCTGAGAGGGTATAGTGAGCTTGTCCACTCAGAGCCCAGAGAATCTGGGTTCTTGGGTGGGCAGACTGAGAGTACCCTCTCAGTCAGGCATAGGGCAGTGGGAATGTCTTGGAGGGTCTGCTACAATGAGTGTAACACAAGGTCCAGTTCAGGTTTAGGACAGAGCTCTGGGTCACTCACACACAAGCAGACTGATGCTGCACTCCTCGAGTTGGGATTATTGAACCACAGCTACATGTTACCACACTGACAGCAAGAAAAGCAGGGTGATGCATGAAGGCAGAGTGTACTTCTGTCTATTTAAGTTTACACACAGGGAAAGTACAATTGGAGTACTATAAAAGCATGTAGGGGATTGATAAGCACCAAGATAAACACTTTATTTACTTCTATATTAGGAGAGTCGACAGAGCTACACAGGGGACTTCATCGTCATCTTTATTTTTCATCCATGACAAGAAAATGGCATGGCCGGTTTGATAGAACTAGGTGGTGGGTGCACAGGTTTCTGTTCTTTCTAAGTTTCTTTATGATATTTCAAAATAACAAATACTTCTTCCAGTGAGAGAAAGAGGGGTAGTGAGTTGCCGTGTTGCTTTGCTAGTGATGTGAAAACTGGTTTCATTTTCAGGCAGGCGGTGGTCTCTGTCTATATTTTACCCAATGAATAACATTTTTAATGTTTATTTATATACATGCACATGAATATATAATTTATGTAAATACATCTGTAAATAGCTCTGATAACAGTGGTCAGACATACACCAGGTGGCCAATGGTGAGGGGTGGTGCATGAAATCATGACATTTTAATATGAAGTATTAATATTTATTATGATAAACATCAGATACAGGTATAGTTTATACAAAATAACTACATGAACTAAAAACATAGGTTACAAAGTAGGTCATAAGTACTTAGTTCCATGTAAACTACAGGAGATTTTCACATTTCTGAGTTTTTTATCTCTTCTCGACCAGGGCCATTCCACTGGCCATTTTCCAGGCAGAGCCCACAGTGAGGAAGCACTTTCTCCGGAAATGGCTAAAGAGTTCTTCTCTTCAGGACTTTGATATTCGGACAGTGAGTGCTGATTTTTTTTCCTACTCTTAGAAATTGAGGAGGAAAACCAGATAGGGCAGCGAATCCCAGACTCGGGTCATGATTTTGTCTGGGGACTTCACTCTTGATTTCCTCTTTTCTATTATGGAATACATGAATAAATAGTTACACTTTAGGGAAAACCTGGAAAAGCTAGATGCTGGGGAGGCCTTTTTAACTGTTCTCTGGGATGGACTAAGGCTTGGGGTCTGGCACAAGGTTCTACTGCTGGCTCCTTTACTTGCTCTGATCCTGGGGGATCATTTAAACTCTCCACTTCCATGTCCTCCTCTGTGAAATGGGGCCTTTCAGCATAGAATTTCTAAGAGGATTAAATAAAACACATAAAGCATTCAGCACAGTGCCTGGCATGGTGTGTTGCTGCTCTTCTGCTTTTCTCATGCACTCCATTGCTGGTTTCCTGCCTGCTCAGATTCTGGATTGGGACTACTACATTGAGCGGCTGGGGAGTGCCATACAGAAGATCATCACAATCCCTGCGGCCCTGCAGCAGGTGAGGCTGAGACCAGCAGAAACGGAGCCCAGTGTGAAACCTGGACCTGATTAAACTAACAGAGTCAGACAAGTGATCAGTATCGCCTTCATGTAGGTGAAGAACCCAGTACCGCGTGTCAAACACCCTGACTGGCTGCACAAAAAACTGCTAGAGAAGAATGATGTCTACAAGCAGAAGAAGATCAGTGAGCTCTTCGTCCTTGAGGGCAAGAGACAGGTAATGGGGCCTGGCCCAGGACAGCAGAGGCTGTGACAGTCGGGGCTGGGGCTGGGTCCTGTGGGCACCAGTCTCCATACTGCTGCTCATCATTTTGGATGCTTCCATTCAAGCATCTGGAATGTTTTTTTCTTTCTAAAAATACATATCTTGATACTTAACCCTTTAGTTCTTCTCTGTGTTCTTCTGTGATAGGAGGCTTTGTAATGCATCACTTTAGGATGAAAAGCTATCTCCATATATGATGTACTAAATAGACTCAGTAACTTGGAATGCATCACTTCATCTTGAGACTTCAGTTTTCTAAACTATAAAAAAAGCTGTTAGAAATGCAAAAAAATACTAAAGACCAGTGTAATGAAAAACATAGCTAAAATCAGAAGAGCAAGAAGAAAATTCTCAGATGCTAAAAATGGAAACTGAGCTTTAAACCAGAGAGTATACAAACTCACCTGCTAAAAACCAGATCCTCAGACTGAATTTTAAAATCAGTTATTTTCATGAGTTATACCTAAAAGGTCTCAAAAAAATTAGAAGGATGCAAAAACATATATATCAAGTAAATATTAACCAAAGCAAAGGTGATGTAGCTATATTAATGCAAGACCAAAAAAAAATTAAGTTAAAAAGTATTAGTAATGATAACGATGATATTAAATACTACTAAAAGTAGTCAAATTTCACTAGAAATATTTAGTAATTCTAATAGTTTAGCTTCAAATTAAATAATGTGAAAATTTACTTAACTATTAGAAAAAAATTGACATCTAATCAGTTTAGGATTTTAACACATCTCTCGATTGATCAAGCAGACCGAAAACTAGTAAAAATATGTAAGGTTAGAATGACAGAATTGCTAACTAGATTTAGTTAACAAATAGAGCTTTGCACTCAGTAATTAAAGAATACACATTCTTTTTAAGAACACCTAAAATAAGACTGAATGCTGCAAAGCAAATTGTAACAGATTCCAAATAATTTGTATATATACAGATCATGTTGTTTGGAAACCATAAAGAAATATATTTATAAATAACTCATGGATCAAGAAGTCACAATGGAAATTAGAAATACTGAATGAAAATACTATTAAAATTTGTAGTTTGCAACTAAAGAAGACTATAAATAGCACATAATCTATTTTAATACATAGAAAAGAAAAACCAATAGAAAATTAAGTAACTTCCAACTGAAAAATTCAGAAACAGTAGAAACCAAGAAAGTAGAAAGAAGTTATAAAGGCAAGAGCAGCAATGAATGAAACAATGAAGCCAAAACCTTTATATTTGAAAAGACTTATGAAATAGATAAATCTTTGCCAAGATAGATATTTCAGGTTTTGTGTTAATGAAAACAGATTATCAGTGCAGCTATTATAAAGGCTAAAAAAAATAAAGACTGAATTATCTTTCCTAAACAATTGGAAAACTTAGATGGAATGGACAGTATCCTAGAAGAGTTATTCAGATTAGCCTAAGAAACAATAGAAAAACTGAACAGAACTTCAAGCATTAAAAAGAAACAAATACTGGGCCCAAATGGTTTCTCAGAGGGATTTTATCAAACTTTTAAAAAAAAATTTTTTTGGTAGTGCTGGGTCTTCGTTGCTACGTGTGGACTTCTTTAGTTGTGGCAGGTGGCGGGGGCTACTCGTCATTGTGGTATGCAGGCTTCTCATTGCGGCAGCTTCTCGAGTTGCAGAGCATGGCCTCTAGGAACATGGGCTCAGTATTTGGGGCTCCTGCGACCTAGAGTGCCACTAGTTGTGCAAGGAATGGCAGGTGTTAACTTCAGAAATCTGCTACTTTAGTGGTACAGGAATCGAACTGCTCCACATTTGGGATCCTCCCAGACCAGGGATCAAACCTGTGTCCTCTGCTTTGTCAAGCAGATTCTTCACCACTGAGCCACCAGGGAAGCCCCCTACCAAACTTTTTAAACAAATGATTCCAGAGAATTAAAAAAAAGAAGGTCCTTAACTCATTTGGTTGGTTTCGTCTGGTGGCTCAGACGGTAAAGCATCTGCCTGCAATGCGGGGGACCCAGGTTCGATTCCTGATTTGGGAAGATCCCCTGGAGAAGGAAATGGCAATCCACTCCAGCACTCTTGCCTGGAGAATCCCATGGATGGAGGATCCTGATAGGCTACAGTCCATGGGGTCGCAAAGAGTCGAACAGGACTGAGCGACTTCACTTTCACTAGCTCATTTGGTAATCTTTATAACTTTTGTTACCCTGGTAACAAACTAACAAGCCAGGAAAAGGAAGGCCATTGACAGATAGAACTATAGGTACAAAAATAGTAACAAACTAAATTTTGCACTGTGTAAAGACAGTAACATTGTGTCCAAGTATGATTTATGCAAGGAATGGCAGGTGTTAACTTCAGAAATCTGCTAATTTAGTTCATTTTAGGAAAAATCAATTCATCACGAAGAGAAGACTTATGGTGTCATTTTCAATAGAGTCAAGAAGGAACATTTGATAAACTTTAATGTCTGTTCATGATAAAACTTGGAACAGTCAAAATCAGAAAAGATGACATATTTCTCTGATAAAGTCCATCTGTTGAAACTCAATAGCACACATCATATTTAATGGCACAACATTAGAATCATTGAAGTGAGGAAGAGGAAATGGATGCCTGTTAGTTACCACCACTTCTATTCAAAATTGTTTGGAAGTCCTGGCTGGCATAATTCAACAAGAAAAAGAAGTTAAATTTTAAGGATAGAAAGATATAAAACGTCATTTGTAGGTAAATATAACTTAACACAGAAAATGTAAGGAACCCCAAAATTATTTTAACTAAGACATTTCAACAAGGTCATTAGATACAAAGCTCGTATATAAAAACCTATAGCTTTCTTTTATATTAGAGACAATTAGGAATTTTAAAAAATTGATTAATTTTTTTAAATTTTGGCTATGTGGCATGCAGGATCTTTGTTTCCCAACCAGGTATTGAACCTGCACCCTCTGCAAAGGAAGCACAGAGTTTTAACCACTGGACCACTAGAGAATTCCTTAGAAAGTATTGTTTGAAAGGTACTATTTATAATGATGGCAAGTAATATACCAAGGAATAAATCATAGTAACAAAATGTGTGTAAAACTTTTATGGAAAAAAATTATACAACTTTATTGAAGAGTAGAGAAACTCACCTAAATAAAAAAGGAGATATACCATGTTCATGGATGAAAAGATTCAATATTAGAATCCTTGGGGTGATTTGCCCCAAGGTAATTTGTAAAATTCAGTGTAATTTCAGTTAAAATATCTGCAAAAAGTTTTTTGATGGAACTTGACAATCCTAAAATTCATGTGAAGAACAAGGATAAGAAAAACAAAAACAATTTTGAAGATTAAAACGGGGAAGTTTGTCTTAGTGTGTAACAAAACTCACTCTTATTAAAGCAAGACCATGTAGCAGTGGAACTAATAATAGGGACCCTAGAAACTGATCCCAATGCACCTGGGAGCTTGGTCTATCACAGAGGTAGTGTTATACACTATTAAGGAGAATAGAGTGCTTATTCAATAAATGATGCTGGGGGAAATGTTTTTTCATATTTTAAGAACAAAGTAGCTATCTCACACTGAGTATGAAAACAAATTCCAAATAAAGATGTAAGTTGAAAAAAGAGAACTCTTTGGGGAAAAAACACAGGAGGCTATCTTTATGATGCTGGGGTAGAAAGAGCTTCTTAAGTCATAACTAAAAAAATATACATCACAAAAGAAAAGACCAATAAATTCAATTAATTAAAATATAAATTTTCTGTAGTCTGAAACAAGAAAGGCAAAATGTTGGTATTTATTGAATTTGCCTTATAAGAACATGGGTGTTCATTACTATACTTCTGTACTTTTGTAATTAAAAAACAAACTTTTTTCTACCACAGAAGTCACCATAAAACAAAGAGAAAAGTCACAATTCAAAGAAGATATTTAAAATGTACAAAGTTAGAAATGGTCCATAAACATGTATGTTATTTTTCTGTTTACTGTGTACCAAGTGATCCCAGAACCTGGCAGCTTAAATATCATGGGTTTATTATTATCTTGCACTTTTTGAGCCCTGTGGGTCTGGAATCTGGGCACAGCTTATCCAGGTCCCCTGGCCCAGGGTCTCCCGCAGACTGCAGTCAGGTGTCAGCCAGGGCTGTGCTCCCATATGAAGGCCTCCCCAGGAGGTGAGGAGGGATGTGCTCCCAGGCTCGCTCTGGTCAAGCCATCCTCGTTCCTGGCTCCACGGGCCTCTCCACAGGACAGCTCACAGCCTGGCGGCTGACTCCAGAGCAGGCCCTAGATATCAGCCAGAGAGGGTGCCCGCAGTGCAGAGGTCACTGTATTTTATAATCTAGTCTCAGAATGGCGTCCTGTCACTTTTGTTGTAATCTCTTCGTTAGAGGCAGGTCAGTCACTGGGTCCAGCCCATACTCAGGAGAGAGTCATACAGGGCATGAACAACTGGAGTTGGGGTCATTGGGGTCATTTTAGAAGACTATCTACCCCAGGGTCAACCCTACTGTTGATTAGGTAAATGCAAAATCAAATATTTAGATACCACATCACAGCAAAAAAAATGAGTGTGGTGACATCAAGTGTTAACACGTGGGGAAATAGGATCTTGCCTGTATTTCTGATGGGAGTGTGAGCACAAGGTCTTCAGGTAGCATGTGAAAGAATGGTTGGTGAACCCAGTTTCTGGTTCTGAAAGAATGGAAATGAACCATTCTTCATTTTAGAATATCATGGATAGGTCAGCTAGTTTATATGCATAATAGGGTATTCTACAGTTAGAATGAATGGACAGTGTCCACATTTATCAACAGGGATCAATCTCAAAAATGTATCATTGAGTAAAGAAAGGAAGTCACAGTATGTGTACCATGTGCCTCTATTCATATAAAACTGCAGCTGAAAGGAACAGTTTATGGGTTTATAGATTCAGAGTAAAAGTACAAAATGTGTGGGGAGTAATAGACACTTGGGGGCTGGGCTTGAGAAAGAGGGGTGCTTTACCTATGTTTTACAGTATTTCTTATTAAAAGGAGAGGGTTCTGGAGCAAACACAGAAAAATATAACATTCACTTTTTAATGGTGGTACCCAAGTGACCTTTTCTTTCTAACCTTTTCACTGTTAAAAGTTTAAAAATAGATTAGTTTGGGACTTCCCTGGTAGTCTAGTGGCTAAGACTCTGTGCTGCCAATGCAGGGGGCCCAGATTCCGTCCCCGGTCAGGAAATTAGATCCCACGTGCCATAACTAAAAGTTTGCATGCTGCAACTAAAAAGATCCCACATACCACAACTAAGACCTGGCATAGCCAAATAAATGGATTTTTTTAAATATTAAAAGAATAAGTTAGTCTGTAAATGAATGTGTTCAAATATTTTACCTTATTTAGGAGTTCACTTTTGGTGGGTTTCTAGAAGGGAGATTTATCAAGAGAGAGAGCTATTTTAAGGCTCCTTTGGATCTTTGCAGGTGGGCATGGCCCAAGCTTCAGAAGGTACGCAAAGCCTTGGCTCCCCTGACATGGAGGACTTTGGCCTCACAAAGCCACTTCACTCGGCAGTGCCCATTGCTACCAAGAGAAAGCGTATCCACTGTGAGAGGCAAGAGGGGTCGCAGGACCTGGAGCTGACGATGCCCTGGCAGGAGGTTTTGGGGCAGCCTCCAGCACTTGGAACCACCCAGGCAAGAATTCTCAGGGAGTCTGGAGTGGCTGGTGGGAGAGGGGAGCAGGGATGCTGGTCAGGCCTGACCTGTGACAAGCCATCTCCCTGTGGGGTCTCCTGAGTAGTGCAGGGGCCTAGAAATGGGGCTTGACCCCTGAGGAAGTTGGTATGGTGTGCCCAGATCTTACAGAGCTTGGGAGCTGCGAGGTTTAGTTGCTGTGGAAGGATGTTTCTGTTTTACTGTGTGCTCAGCTCTGTTTGCCATCTCCTACTCTTGACCTGTCCCAGGAAGAGTGGCTGGTCTGGCTCCAGTTCCACAAGAAGAAGTGGCAGCTGCAGGCTCAACAGCGCCTTGCTCACAAGAAGAGGCGGCGTCTGGAGGGGGCAGAGGGCGCACCAAGGCCTGGGGCCATCCGAGAGGGGCCCTCCACAGGACTGGGGGGCTTCTTTCGAAGAACGGCTCGCAGCATTCTGGACCTTCCATGGCAGATTGTGCAGGTGCAGACAGTGATCAGAGGGAGGGCAGGACACCCTGAGGGCAGGAGCATGGCTGATGGGAAGGGGTATTTGACCAGCTCACGATCCTGGGGACCTGGTCAGGAATGGGGCAGAAGGGGCGGGGCTTTACCTGTGTGCCTCTGTAAAGGAGCTGGTTCTGGAGGCCACCTGGGAGATGGCCTGTGCACAGGTATTGAGTGCTTTCTATGACAGGGTGGGACATGGAGTGCTATACGATCTGTGTTTCCTTTTCAGATCAGTGAGACCAGCCAGGCTGGCTTGTTCAGGGTATGGGCTGTCATCGGCAGTGACCTGTACTGCATCAAGCTGAACATTCCCCGGGTGTTCTACGTGAACCAGCGGGTGGCCAAAGCGGAGGAGGGCCCTTCCTATCGGAAGGTACGGGGGCAGCTCTTGTTTCTGGTCACTGAGGTCAGCGGCCTGCTCAGCCTCTGAGGTTGCCTCCACTATGGCAGAGGCCACATACAGATTCAGGCTTTGCAGATGCAAAGACCATGTGAGCTTTGTGACCTTGAGCAAGGTGTTCTGGTGCCTCCATCTCTCCTGAGAACCTTCTTGGGATGCTGCAAAAATTAATTGAAATGATGCTATGGAGCACTGAGTGAATGCTCAGTGAGGAAGCTGCGGTCCACCATTGTCCTGGTGGACCATCTCTTGTATCTGTTGTCCATGTAGCAGGGAAAGCACTAGGTGGACGTTTATCAGAGGCTGCAGGCTCTGTCTCCATAGGTTCTTCTGATGTGAACAGCTTTATTGGGGTATGCCATACAGCTCACTCAAAGTATACGACTCAGTGGCGTTTAGTGTATTCACCGAGTTATGCGGCCATCTCCCCTATCAATCTTAGAACATTTTCATCACCCCACAAAGAAACCCCAGCCCCTTAGCAGCCTTTCCCCTCTCCTAGCCCTCAGTAAGCACTGGTCCAGATTCTGCCTCTAGGTTAGCCTGCCGTGAACATTTCACATACGTGGAATCCTACAGCAGGTGGTCCTCCTCTCAGCTGGGGTGTCCTCAGAGGCTCCTGCCCAGTGTCTCCATCCGAGCTCCCAGTTAGCTCTGCCCAGGGATCATTTACTGAGCAAATGAGCACATGTCTTGGCTGGTACTAAAATTCAGTGAACAGGGTGACATCTGATTGAGGAGATGAGACTAGAGTATTTGTAACTGGCAGCTAGACAGAGGATGCTTCTGGAAAAGGTGAAATCCAGTTCCGACCAGAAGATTCAGCAGAATGTGGATCCTGGAAGAGGACAGGGAAGGAGTGGGCAACAGAGAACAGATGATTTAGGATTCTGTTGCTTTCTTAGATGTGTGTGATGTAAGTGAGTAGGAGAACATCCTTTCTTTAAGGGTGTTTTTCCCATGAGGCACCTTTCTCCTGCTTCCTCCTCGCCAAGGTACCCACACTGGCTGGACAGGGGTTCCATTCCTAGTCTTCTGTCCAGGAAAACATAGCTTCTGTCTGGGTTTTTGCTTCCTGCACCCTTAGGTTACACCCAGGAGAGAACAGAGGAAAATGTAGCAGGAGCACCTGCCCCTCACAGTCTGGGAACTTTACCACTTTTTAGAAGCCTCAGGCGGCTTCTTAAAGCCAAGCCCAGACCTTTTAATTTTACTGATAGGGAGAAATGGGCTATAGGACTTTACTCTATGGTTGTGTGCAGACATCCTAGGACCGTTTAAACAATGCATGTATGTGTGTAAGAGTGTGTGCACGTGTGTTTGCCTGTGCATTGCTGCAAACGTTACCACTTAGCTCAGTTGTGGGGTGAGGTCACTGTCACATGGTGTCACCAGGTGAATCGAGTCCTTCCTCGCTCCAATATGGTCTACAACCTCTACGAATACTCGGTGCCAGAGGACATGTACCAAGAACATATCAACGAGATCAACACTGAGCTGGCGGCACCAGACATCGAGGGCGTGTATGAGACTCAGGTGATTATTTTCCCAGCTGAATGGTGCAAGGATCCACCTAAATGGAATAGAGGGAAACAAACCCAGTCGAGGCATGAACAGGCCAGCAGCAGCAGCTGGGCCTCTGCCTTCCCCCGTCGGCCCTCACACAGCCCCTTCTGCTCCTCTTCTAGGTTCCGTTAGTGTTTCGGGCCCTGGTGCAGCTGGGCTGCGTGTGTGTGGTCAATAAACAGCTGGTGAGGCACCTTTCAGGCTGGGAAGCAGAAACCTTCACTCTTGAGCACCTGGAGATGCGCTCCTTGGCCCAGTTCAACTACCTGGAACCAGGTATGGCATGTGCCGGCCGCTCTTGCTTGGCCCTACCTCCTGCACATCTCAGGGTGACAGGCCATGTCCTCCTGCAGGGAGCATCCGCCACATCTACCTGTACCACCATGCACAGGGCCACAAGGCTCTCTTTGGCATCTTCGTACCCTCACAGCGCAAGGCGGCTGTGTTTGTGCTGGATACCGTGAGTTCCGGGCAGGCCATGGGACAGCCTCGCTGGGGGTGGCACACAGCCCCGGGCAGGAAGCTCCCGCTCCCCCCTCCCTCCCACCACTGCCTTGTTCTTGCGCGAGTGAGAAGTGGATCTGCAGAGGTAGCCCTGCCACCTATGTCCACTCGCAGGGCTGCCCCTCCTTCCCCGAGGGAAGACGGCTGACCCAGCCCTTGTTTGTCTAGGTGCGAAGCAACCAGATGCCCAGCCTCAATGCCCTGTACTCAACCGAGCACAGCCTCCTGCTGGAGAAAGTGGGCCCTGAGCTTCTGCCCCCCCAAAAACACGCTTTTGAAGTTCGTGCTGAAACAGACTTGAAGATCGTCTGCAGAGCCATCCAGCGCTTCCTGTTGACCTACAAAGTGAGTGCCATTGGGATCCCATGCTGTGAGAGGCCCCTCCCCAGGGCCTGGTCCACCTCACTGCTTCCTTCCCTGCACCCAGGAGGAGCGCCGTGGGCCGACTCTCATTGCTGTTCAGTCCAACTGGGACCTGAAGAGGCTGACTGGCGAGATCCCTGTCCTGGAGGAATTCCCACTGGTGCCTGTCCGTGTGGCTGACAAGATCAGCTATGGGGTCCTGGACTGGCAGCGCCACGGAGCCCGGCGCATGATCCGGCACTACCTCAACCTGGACACGTGTCTGTCGCAGGCCTTCGAGATGAGCAGGTGGGCCAAGGAGAGGGATGCTTCTGGCCATCTTGGTTGTCACTGGCCTCACTGGACTCTGGGGGCAAGAAGGTATTTCCCCAGTCATTTTCAACTCCTGGGGTTGACCCCATGCCCCTGCAGGTACTTCCACGTCCCCGTTGGGAATCTACCTGAGGACATCTCTACCTTTGGCTCCGACCTCTTCTTTGCCCGCCACCTCCAGCGCCACAACCACCTGCTCTGGCTCTCTCCTACGTCACGCCCTGACCTGGGTGGGAAGGAGGCTGACGACAACAGGCTCGTCATGGAGTTTGATGACCAAGCCCCTGTGGAGATCAACAGTTCCGGCTGTTACTCCACAGGTGGGTGGGCAAGGCGCACCAGGGACTGCTGTTCCTGCTATTTGTTGCCATTCTGGGCTGGTGGGAGCACCCAGATGTATTGGGCTGGGAGCTGAGCCTGCAGGGGGCCTCGGTGGGTGTGGGCTGTGCAGTCAGCTGCCCTAAACAGCAGTGATTTTTCTGAGATGGTGCTTGCTGGGATCAGGCTCCACACCCAGGAGGGGTCAGTGCACAAGCGGTGATGTCTGTGTGTAGTGTGCGTGGAACTGGATATTCAGAACCTGGCCGTCAACACCATCCTGCAGTCTCACCACGTCAATGATATGGAGGGGGCCGACAGCATTGGCATCAGCTTCGATGTGATCCAGCAGGCCTCCCTGGAGGAAATGATCACGGGCAATCAGGCTGCCAGCGCCCCTGCCAGCTATGACGAGACAGCCCTCTGCTCCAACACCTTCAGGTACCCAGGGGCTTGCCACCCTGAGAACATCACCTGCCCTTTGGTTCTTGTACCCTCAGCTCTCCAAAGGCAGAACAATAGTTTGCCTCCAGAAGGAGCAGTAGAAATCCTTTTATCCTCTGTCCTTGTTTTGGAAACTGAGAGCTAAGTCAGTGTCAGTGGGGCTTCCCTCTGCCCGGTCAGAAACCAGCACAGGGCCAGACTCCTTTCTTCGCTCATGGGTGGCACTCACAAGTGCCGCCCTCCAGGTACCAGTGACAGTTCCAGGTGCTGCCTTCTGGCCTGCTTCCTGTGGCCGGAGGTGTGCATGCAAGAAGTCGCCAATTTACTTGGGGTGTGGTTGTTCACTGAGCATCTGCTGTGGGGTACACAGCAGGATATGAACATGGGTAAAGCCACACAAAGTGGTGCGAGTTGTAAGGTATGGGTATCGGGAGAGAACTGCAGCGGTGGCACGGGCAGGGAGCGCATGCTCTCATAGCCCCACTAGGCAAGATGGCTGTCGCCCATTGTAGAAATGAGGAAACTGAGGCCCAGGCTTGTGGTCATAGTGCAGCTGAGGGGAAGGGTTGGTGCTCAAGAGCAAGTCTTGTGGTTCCCGAACTGTTTTCTACAACTGGCACCCTGTTGCCTTCTCACAGAAAGAAGACAGAACTGGAGGGAGGGGGCTTCAGGCCAGGGGACTTGTGGAAAGAAAACCTCAGCAGCCAAAATGCACGTGGTGTAGTCAGGGCCAAGGACTGTTTGGGCAGAGAAGCAGCCAGTTCAGTCCCAGAAGGTGGTGCAGTCAGACTGCAGATGACAGAATCATCACACTGGCTTTGTGATGCTGTTTGCAGAGTCATCTGGGGCGATTTAACCAGGGGCAGTTGTGATGAAGCAATCCGTCAGGACCCTGACTGGCACAAGGGAGAGGGGCCCGTGAGGTCTCTGCTGTGAGTCTCTTCCTGGTTCTCACAGCAGTGAGGTGCCTCCTTGAAGGGCACCTGCATCTTCTCAGCTCTGTCCTGGCTCTGTTGGAAAAGCCGGAAAGGCGGTGTTGAGTTGGGGGTGCAGATGAGTTACAGAGGGGCGAGGGATGGAGTCTGGACAGTGAGAAGAGAGGGTGCAGAGGCGACAGCAGAACGGTGAGGATCTGGTGCCAGCGACAGTGGGGGGCACTCTCTGAACCCCTCCTGCAGGATCCTGAAGAGCATGGTGGTGGGCTGGGTGAAGGAGATCACGCAGTACCGCAACGTCTACGCCGACAACCAGGTGATGCACTTCTACCGCTGGCTCCGGTCGCCGTCTTCACTGCTGCACGACCCTGCCCTGCACCGCACGCTGCACAGCATGATGAAGAAGCTCTTCCTTCAGTGAGTGCTGCCAGTGGCTTTCTCCAGGCTTGCTGATCCCTTGGTCCCCAAACCAGAAAGATGGCTAGTCAGCACCTCTAGATCAAGAGTCCACTTCTAGGCTCGTGGTCCATAGCGATCAGATGGGGCCCAGGAAGAGCTTAGCTGCCGTCACAGCTTCCAGAGACACGCTATATGGTGCAGAGCCTCTGCTGCTTTTTTGTAAGTCATTGCACACTGTTCTTATCATCCGGCAACCCACTTGTCTTCGTTAACAGTAGGTCTTGAAGAGCTATGTGTGGATGTACCACACTAATGGATGTTTCGGCCGCTTCCATAACTTTTGTTGTCACAGTGACCAACCAAGGAATGGTCTTGTGCATGAGGTCATGCAAACATGTCTAGAATAATCTCCAGGAAGTAACACTGCTGCAGGTCTGATGGATATTTTCAGATAAATTAAGAGAGGTAAATGCTAATTTGAATCAATATTGTCAGCTCCCTGTAAAGGTTGTACAGTTGGCTGTACTACCAACTCTTGGGAACCAGATTGGGAATGTGTGTCCCCATGCCAAGCCCCACTAACAACCTGATGGGATAAAATGCTCTCTTGGTATACCGTTAATTTGCAGTCCTAATTATGAATGAAATTGGACTTCCTTTGACCATTTTTCCATAGTTTTCTTTTGTGTTTTTCTCATTGATCTGTATGAGCTCTTTCTAGATAAAAAGTAACCATTTTTCTGTGATATGAGTTGCAGATTTTTTCCTACCTTTGTCTATGATTTTGTCTGTGGTAGGGTTTGGCCATGCAGACCTCTTTGTTGTTTGTTACTTCTGGGTTCGAGGTATATGTTCTGCTTCGGGACCATTAACTGTTTTCTCTGTGGTGTTTTGACCTTTGATTCTGAACTTGGTCTGCAGGCTCATCGCTGAGTTCAAGCGCCTGGGGTCATCGGTCGTCTATGCCAACTTCAACCGCATCATCCTCTGCACCAAGAAGCGGCGGGTGGAGGACGCCCTGGCCTACGTGGAGTACATCACCAAAAGGTGTCAGCATTCCTGTCCCCTTCATTCGTTCATGTTCTCATCTGCTCCATTTACCTGCTGCTGACAGACTTCCTTAACAAATCTTGTAGTGTGGCTTTGTTGGTAACAAATCCTTTCTGCCTTTGGGTATCTGAAAAAGCCTTTATTTCACCTTTTTTTTTGAAAGATACTTTTGCTGGGCATAGAATTGCAGATGGATATATATATATATATATATAATTTTATTTTATTTATTTATTTATTTTGGCTGTGCTGGGTCTTCATTGACTTCCCTGGTGGCTCAGACGGTAAAGCATCTGTCTACAATGCGGGAGACCTGGGTTCGATCCCTGGGTTGGGAAAATCCACTGGAGAAGGAAATCGCAGTCCACTCCAGTACTATTGCCTGGAAAATCCCATGGACAGAGGAGCCTGGTAGGCTACAGTCCATGGGGTCTCAAAGAGTCGGACACGACTGAGCGACTTCACTTTCATTTCCTTTCCTTGGGTCTTCACTGCTGCTTGGGCTTTTCTCTAGTTGCAGAGAGGGGCGCTACTCTGTGGTTGTGGTGCGCCGGCCTCTCATTGCAGTGGTTTCTCTTGTTGTGGAGCAGGCTCTAGGGTGCACCAGCTTCAGTAGTTGTGGCTCATGGGCTCAGTAATTTTGGCTATCAGGCTCTAAACCGCAGGCTCAGTAGTTGTGGTACAGGGGCCTAGTTGCTGTGCAGCATGTGGGATCTTACCAACCAGGGATGGAACCCATGTCTCCTGTGTTGTCTGATGGATTTCTTACCACTGAGCTACCAGGAAAGCCCCTAGATAGGAATTTTTTGAAAGTCCTTTTTTCCTTTTTGTGTTTCTTTTTGGATAAGTTTCTGTTGTTATATCTTTAAGCTCACTGATCTTCTAGAGTGTTTTATCTGCCATTAATCCCATCCAGTATATTTTTTATTTCAGACACGACAGTTTTCATCTCTAGAAGCTTGATTTGGGTCTCCTACATTTCTAGAGTCTGCTTAACATGTTCAGTCTTCCTTCTAGTTTTTTTTAACTCATGAAATACAATTATAATAACTATACAATTATAACTGTTCTAATGTTCTTTTCTGCTGATTATAATATCTATGTCAACTCTGATTTGTTTTCAACTGATAGAGTCTTCTCATTTGTTGTGTTTCTCTGCTTCTTTGCATACCTGGTGATACAGGCCTGGATGACAGACATTAAGAACCTTGGCTTGTCTGTCGGCTACTTTTGCATTCCTGTAAATATTCTTGAGCTTTGTGTTACTTGAAAACAGTTTGATCCTTTTGGGTATTTATTGAGATTTATAGTCAGAGCCAGAGCAATGTTTAGTCTAGGGCTCATTATTACCTCTGTTGAAGCAAGACTTCTGTGAGCACAGCCCCACATGCCCCTATGTATGAGGCTCTGACGCTGGTGGGAGCAGGTACTCAAGGCTGGTGTGATTTTCTCACACATGAGTGTGATCTGTGCTCTGCTAAGTGCTGGAGAACGAGCCACTGTACTCCCTGGGGTTCCCTCTGCAGCTCTCACCTGTCATTCTCTCAACACTGGTCCCTGTTTCCCACTCCTGGTTACCTCAGATGTCTCCTTAGTGTTATGTTTATCATCATTTTCCCTAGGAAAGTTGAGGGATAATGTGAATTCACCTTAAATTCATTTTATTTTATTTGTTTTTGAAATTTTATTTTATATTGGAGTGTAGCCAATTAACAATATTGTGATAGTTTCAGGTAGATAGCAAAGAGACTCAGCCATGCATATACATGTATCCATTCTCCCCCAAACTCCCCTCCCATGCAGGCTGCCATGTAACATTGAACAGAATTCCCTGTGCTATACAGTAGGTGCTTGTTGGTTATCTATTTTAAATATAGTAGTGTGTACATGTCTCTCCCAGTCAAGCTCCCTAACTTCCCTTCTCCCAACTCTTACGCCCAGCAACCATAAGTTAGTTCTCTTAAGTCTGTGAGTCTCTCACTGTTTTGTAAATAAGTTCATTTGTATCATTTCTTTTTAGATTCTGCATATAACGGATGTCATATGATATTTCTCCTTCTCTCACATACTTCACTCATCATGACAGTCTCTAGGTCCATTCATGTTACTGTAAATGGCATTATTTCATTCTCTTTTTATGGCCGAGTAATATTCTGTTGTCTGTATGTACCCCATCTTTACCCATTCTTCTGTTGATGGACATTCAGGTCGCTTCCACATCTTGGCTGTTGTAAACAGTGCTGCAGTGAACACTGGTGGCGTGTGTGCTTTAGAACCATGTTTTCTCTGGCTATATGCCCAGGAGTGGGATTGCAGGGTTATATGGTAACTCCATTTTCAGTTTTTTAAGGAACCTCCATACTGTTCTCCATAGTGGCCACACCAGTCATTTTCCCTAGAAAGCCTGAGGGATGATAAAATGTGAATCCACTTTAAATTCATTTTTAAAAAAGTAGAGGGTGAACAGATAATAAAAAAAAATGGAAAGTAGAGTAAAAGGGGAAGACTGTTGATTTCATTTAAGCGATTTCTGTCTTGTTTCTTTTTAGCATCCACTCTAAAGAGATCTTCCATTCTTTGACAATTTCCTTTTCTCGATGCTGGGAATTTCTTCTCTGGATGGATCCCTCTAATTATGGTGGAATCAAAGGAACTGTTCCATCTAGGATTCACTGTGGACAGGTAAGAGGTAACCAGTCTTGGAGAGCTGAGGTTGGAATCTGAAGCAACTTGAAGGGTCCACATTGTCCCTTCAGTGCACTCTTGATGGTCACAAACCGAGTTCCAGGCACGGTTCTAGGCCCCAGTCATGCAGCAGTAAACATCATGAAGTCTGTAAGGGAAAAGATCATGAACAAGCAGACAAGTAGATGTATATGGCAGCGTCGACAACAGTAAGGGCTCAGGGCAGACAAAGCTGGTAGGGGCAGAGAGGCCTGGGGCAGGGGCCAATGTGGATGGGGGTCTAGGAGTCCTCCGAGGAGGTGATGGGACCAAGATGTGAAGCTGCCTTGAGTTATGGCACAGGCAGGGTCAGTGTTCACAGATGTGGACAAAGAGCTGGCTGGAACCAGGCCACTTGGGCCCAAGGGCTATGATGGAGACTTGGCTTTTATTGACGGGGAGATTCTGAATGGGCAGGTGTCAGGGCCTGACTTCCACTTGGGTCCTGAGTGGACATTACTGCAGGATGTCAAGGTCTAAGTGGAGCCAGTTAGTGTCGGCCCAGAGGAGGATGCAGGGCAAGGCAGAGTCAGGGAGAATGACTCAGGTGGGTATTGAAGGGGATGTGGACAGGCCAGTGGGGTGATGCTTGGGACACAGGGGTGATGTCTGAGCGTGTATGTTGTGTGTGAGGGAGCTGCGCCTGGATGTGTGAACCCCAATGGATGGGGCAAGAGAGCAAGTGTGGGGAGAAGGGAGCTGTGCTTATCTGGGGCATGTGGTGTTTGCTGCCCCTATTGTTTGCTTAATGTGCACAGGTGGAGATGCAGGGGTCGGGTAGTGACTGTGCATCTTGGGTGGGGGGGCATGAAACTTGGGGTCATCTGTGAGCCTGGCAGTTGGGGCTGGTGAGATCACCTGCGGGTAAGTATGAGTTGAGAGGACAGCTCCCCCAGGGCAGGTCCCCATGGAGGAAGCTACCAGTGGGTGGGGGAGCTGGGGGGGTGGGGCCTCAGGTGTCAAAAGGAGAGCACCCCCAGAAGGAAGTCGCCATCTGCCGAGAGCAGACCAGAAGCAAAGGCTGCCCTTGGTGCTGGGGTTGGGAGGCTCACTGAGACCACATGCAAGGGAAGGAAGTGCAGGCCATGTCAACGAATAGGGGAAGGCAGGAGTAGTTGCTGCTCTTGATAAGGATGGTGGCTGTCAAGAGTTCAGATGTTGAAATGAAAAGTGCTGTATAGAAAGGGGACCTTAGTCGGGGGGGTGGCAGGGGGTCGTCCACCAGAACTAGATCTTTGGTAGAACTGATAGCTTACGATGTCAGATTCGTGATCTCCAAAGAAGAAGATTTAGTTTCGGAACCAGGGACCAGGCTTGATCACTCAAGAGCTTTTGTGTAGTAGAGTTTTATTAAAGTGAAAAAGGGACAGAGAAAGCTTCTGACATAGACATCAGAAGGGGACAGAGAGTGCCGCCCTCGCTAGTCTTAGCAAGGAAGCTATATACTTTATTACAGTAAAGGATCTTACCAGACCCACTCCCTCAATATAAGATAATAAGATTAGAACTAACAATAGAGAGGTCTTAGCAGACCCACTCCCACAACATATGTCTAAAGATAACAAGATTAGTCAGAAGGCTCTTGTTAAGGAGCAAGATACATTGTTATATTGACTAAGACAAAGCAGTGTAGAAAAAATTGTTTGTCCTTTGCTCTTCCTTGAGAGCCCCAGACCCATTTCTCCTTCTTGAGGGTCCTGGACTCCTTATCAACCTACCTAAGGATCAGTTCTCAGAACTGTGACCGTCCCAGGAAGAGATCCAGAACTCAACAAGAGAGGTGGTCACCCAGGAAGCACCCTTGATTCTTCCCTTCCTGAGAAGTGCGAATTGAATAATTTTAAAGTGAATCCTGTGAGACAGCAAATGAAAGTAACAGTCAGTGCCTTACTGAGAATATACCAGGCACATTCTGTACATGACCTTGTTCTTGGAGCTGTCCTGCAGGAATCTTGGGCTCGGGGGCTGGAACGACTAGATGAACAGGACACAAAACAGACCCAGGCTCCACTGGGACACTCCCCACCATGCGGTGCCGCAGTGGGCAGACATTACTGGGATTGTCTTTGTGTCAAAGCAGGACTCCCCAGAAGAGGGCAGAGCAGAGCAGGGGGAACCTGAGGAGGAGGAGGATGAGGACGAGGAGGAGGAGGAGGAGGACGAGGGAGGCGCACAGGAACTGGATGTCGAGGACTTGCTGGAAAACAACTGGAACATCCTGCAGTTCCTGCCCCAGGCAGCCTCCTGCCAGAGCTACTTCCTCATGATCGTTTCAGGTGAGTGGTCCACACTCACCATCACATCTGAGTCATGCGGTGGGAATAATGTGGCCCTGGTGGGAGCCTGCTCAGCGTGCGTGCCCTGGCTGCATAGCACCATGAGAGGGAGAAAGAAGACCCTCGGGCTCTGCCCAGGCCCCAGACCTCTCACAGAACCCCATGGTGAGGAAGGCTGCCCTGGGGCATCACGAAGGCTTCATGGTCCCGGCCCTGAGGTTGTGCATGTACACTTACAGTGACTAAAGGAGATTCCATGTAGAGGAGTTTCAGTTCAGTTCAGTCGCTCAGTCGTGTCCGACTCTTTGCGACCCCATGAATCTCAGCACACCAGGCCTCCCTGTCCATCACCAACTCCCAGAGTTCACTCAGACTCACGTCCATCGAGTCAGTGATGCCATCCAGCCATCTCATCCTCTACCGTCCCCTTCTCCTGCCCCCAATCCCTCCCAGCATCAGAGTCTTTTCCAGTGAGTCAACTCTTCACATGAGGCGGCCAAAGTAGAGGAGTTTAGATACTCCTAAGTCAGCTTCCCCACTGGCTGGTCTCTCAGGCTCAACTTCTAGTGTGAGAAACCCCTATATTTTCATTTGGGGCTAAAGGCATTAGTGGTCATTATTAACACCACATGGTAAATCAACTATACTTCAATCAAAATTTAAAAAAAGAAATAAAAGTTTAGTGTTTGCAAACCAAGTTATTTAGGTTGATGTGAAAAAGAAATGAGAAGTTAAGCACACATTGTAATTCAGAACTAATCAATAAAGTAGAAGAGTTGATGAAGAGCATCATAAATTGTCAGCAGACATAGATACAGGTACATCTGTGTATATAGTGACAGAGGGAGTTCTGTTGATGATTATTTTATCCCATGTCAATTTATATTTGAGTTCTTCACCTTCTCAAGTTCTCTTTTGGAACGAGTGGACCCATGGAGTTTTTGGAGAAGTGTGTTGACCCCAAGAGGCAAGGTGAGCCCTCTTTTGCACCAGTTGGTGTGAAGGTTGGTGCTCGCTGCCTTAGCTGTGCAGCAGTCTCTAAGCATGAACCTGGGCATCAGAGAGTGCCCTGATTGTTCCCATTTGTCTGATTGACTCTGGCTCATCTCAGTGCAGCAAATAGAATCATCACCAATAATGACATTTCAGCCTCGTCTGGCTAGCAGCGGGACCAGCCACAGGGTACCCCCGGATTCTGGGATGCGTGAGGTATCGCCGACTCTCGTGGCCTGAGCCTGCCCTCTCTCTGCAGCATACATCGTGGCCGTGTACCACAGCATGAAGGAGGAACTGAGGCGCAGCACCCCAGGGAGCACCCCCGTGAGGAGGAGGGGAGCCAGCCAGCTCTCCCAGGAGGCCCAGGGGGAGGCCGGAGCCCTTCCTGGTGAGCACCCTTGCTGTGTGAGGCCACCAGTGTGTGCTTCTCAGGGTCCCCATCTCCTTCCCTTGGTGTCCTTGCCGCCGTGTGAGGTAGGGAGCAGGCGCCATGTTGCTTCTTTCCCAGGAATGATCACCTTCTCACAAGATTATGTGGCAAACGAACTCACTCAGAACTTCTTCACCATCACGCAGAAGATTCAGAAGAAAGTCACAGGCTCTCGGAACTCTACTGAGCCCTCAGAAATGTTTCCTGTCCTCCCCGGTTCTCACCTGCTGCTCAATAACCCTGCTCTGGAGTTCATCAAATATGTGTGCAAGGTGAGGACACTCCCACTGATGTGTGTGCAAGTCACTCCTCTATTCCACAAACACCCACTGCACCCAGTCTGTGCAGTCTCTATGGGAAAGACCCCTGTCCTCACAGAGCTCACACTGCCCTGGAGGGCACAGGTGAGCTCAGAGAGCACAGGTGCCAAGAGGTGAGTTCAGGGCAGGGGCAGGTGAGAAAGGCCCTCTGATGGGTCCTGGGCTGAGACCACGAGGACCGAGAGGGCCTGGCAGTGGGTGGATCTGACAAAAGAATGAAGTCTGGGCAGAGGGATACAGAGCCCCTGGGAGGAGGGGTGACGGGGCGATGCTGGTGAAAGGTGAGCAGTGGGACAGTAGAGCCAGCTCATGGGTCACATGAGGCCGGTGGGCCAGACCAGGAACTGGACAGGGCACCCACAGCATCTGGGCTGCTGTGGAACCTAAGAGGAGAGCTTGCTCGGACGCTGAATGCCTTCTGGGGAAGGTAGGCTGATTCAAACGAGGGATAATGTTACCAGATAAGGACCTGGCAGGCGTCCCCTTACAGAGCACTTTACTGTCCATTAAGTTACCTCTCAGCACTCTGTGTTTCACAGTGATCAAGTGACTTCTCATGGTGGTTAAGAAATGGCTTAATATAACACTTTAACTCCTTGGTAGACTTCAGAATTTTTAAGTTCTATTTTGATTATAATTTACATACAGTGAAATTCACCACTTTTAGAGTGTGTTTCGTGGGGCAGCCAGTCACATATTCACCACCACAGTCAAGATACAGAGTCGTACATCATTCTCCAAAGTTCCCCACCCCTGGTACGTGCTGATCTGTCTGTCTCTACGTTTGTTTTTTATTTTTAAAATTTTATGTATTATGGCTGTGTTGGGTCTTCATTGCTCTTTGGGCTTTCTCTAGTTGAGGTGAGCAGGGGCTATTCTTCATTGCGGTGCAAAGGCTTCTCTTTATGGCAGCTTCTCTTGTTGCAGAATATAGGCTCTAGAGCACACAGGCTTCAGTACTTGTGGCCCGAAGGCTCAGTTGTTGTAGCTCCTGGGCTCTAGAGCACAGGCTCAGTAGTTGTGGCTCATGGGCTTACTGCTCTTCAGCATGAGGGATCTTCCCAGATCAGGGATTGAACCTGTGTCTACTACATTGGCAGGCAGATTCTTTACCACTGAGCCACCAGGGAAGCCCCCATGTCCCTGTGTTTATTTACTTTTAAAATTTTTCTCTGTGAAGTGCGATTGTTTGTGTTTTCACATATGGATATGTGAACTGGCCTCCAACAGCAAAGTACAGAACGTTCTCCACCCCTGAGAGTTTTTCCATGTGCTTCCCCTTGGGACTCAGCCTCTCCTCTCGCCTGCATCCCTGGAACCACCAATCTGTCTTCTGTCCCTGCATTGAAACCTCTTCCAGAATGTCACACGAGTGGAGTGGTTGGTCGTGTAGCCTTTTAGGTCTGATTTCCTTCACTGAGCAAAACGCACCTGGGGTTCCTCCATGTTGTTGCTTGTTCCTTTCCATTGCCGACTAGTGCTCCATTGTATGGGAGGACCATAGCTCCCTGATTAAAGGACATTCAGATTGTTTGCACTTATGGGTGACTGTCAGTAAAGCCACTATAAACATTCTCATATAGGTTTTTGTGTGAACATAAGTTTCATTTCTCTCGAGTAAAAACCCAGCAGGGGAATTTCTGGGTCATACCGTGTTTTGTAAAGTGGCTGTCTTTTGCATTCTCATCAGTGGTGAGTGACTATAGTCCAACTGCTGCATACCCCGCTGGAACTTTAATTGTTAATTTTCAAGGTTTTATCTGTCCAAATAGATGTGTAGTGGTATATCACCATGTTTTTAACTTGCATTTCCCTAATACTACTTGGACTTCCCTGATAGCTCAGTTGGTAAAGAATCTGCCTGCAATGCGGGAGACCCTGGTTCGATTCCTGGGTCAGGAAGATCTGCTGGAGAAAGGATAGGCTACCCACTCCAGTATTCTTGGGCTTCCCTTGTGGCTCAGCTGGTAAAGGATCCACCTGCAATGTGGGAGACCTGGGTTCGATACCTGGGTTGGGAAGACCCCCTGGAGAAGGGAGAGGCTACCCACTCCAGTATTCTGGCCTGGAGAATTCATGGACCGTATTGTCACAAAGAGTCGGACAGGCCTGAGTCACTTTCACTTTCCATAATACTAATGATGTGGAGATTTTATTCATGTGTGTGTTTGCTCTATGTCTTTGGTGAAATGTTCAGATCTTTTGCCCATTATTAAGAACTGTTATTTTTTTAAATAATTTTTATTGGAGTATAGTTGATTTACAATGTTGTGTTAGTTTCAGGTGTACAGCAAAGTGAATCAGTTATTGGGTTATTATTCTTATTGTTGAGTTTTGAGAGTTCTTCATATATTCTGGATATAAGTCCTTTGTCAAATGTGTGATTTCCAAATATTTCTTCCCAGACTTTGGCTTGCCTTTTCAAAATTTCCCTGACAGTATTTTTCAATGAGCAGTGGATCTTAATTTTGATCTTATCGTTCACTTTTTAAGGGTTGAGCTTTTGATGTCATATCTAAGAAATCTTTGTTTTAACCAAGGTCACAAAGCTTGTCACTTATGTTTTCTTCTAGAATTTTTATAGTTTTAGGTTTTATATTTAGTCAGTCCATTTTGAGTTAATTTTTGTACAATGTGTACGTTATAAATTGAGGCTTCCCTAGTGGCTCAGACAGTAAAGAGTCTGCCTATAATGCAGGAGACCTGTGTTCAACTCCTGGGTTGGGAAGATCCCCTGGAGAAGGAAATAGCAACCCACTCCAGTATTCTTGCCTGGAGAAATCCCATGGACTGAGGAGCCTGGCAGGCTATAGTCCATGTGGTCTCAAAGAGTTACTCACGACTGAGTGCTTAACACTTTCATATTTGTGCATAAGCATATCCAATTATTCCAGCACTATTTGTTAAAAAATTCGCCTTTCTCCATTTAATTATGTTTGTGCTTTTTTCAAAGCTTAACTGGCTGTGTATGTATATGGATCTGTTTCTGGGTTTACATGTCTGTCTATTCTAAAACACCACACTGTCTTAATTTCTGTAACTTTATCAATAAGTTTTGAAACCAGGTAGTGTGAATGCTTTATCTTTATTCTTTTTTCAAATTATTTTGACTTAATTTGCCTTTCCTTATGAATTTCAAATCAGTATATCAGTTTCCATTTAAAAAAAAAATTCCTCTGTAGACTGTTGAAGGGACACCCTGAAGCAGGTTGAGAAAGTTCCTTGGTGCCTTGATAATGGTCATTTCCTGAGAGTAAGTTTGTTTTTCGGCCGCATCTTGCGGCATGTGGTACTTAGTTCCCCGACCAGGGATCCAGTCTGTGCCCCCTGCAGTGGAAGCAGAGTCTTTTTCTTTTTTATGGATTTTTAAAATTTTATTTGTTTTTTAATTGAAGGATAATTGCTTTACAGAATTTTGTTATTTTCTGTCAAGCCTCAACATGAATCAGCCATAGGTATACATATGTCCCCTCCATCTTGAACCTCCCTCCCATCTCCCTCCTCATCCCTCCCCTCTAGGTTGATACAGAGCCCCTGTTTGAGTTCCCTGAGCCATACAGCAAATTCCCATTGGCTATCTATTTTACATATGGTAATATAAGTTTCCATGTTACTCTCTCCATACATCTCACCCTCTCCTCCCCTCTCCAGTTGTCCATAAGTCTGTTCTCTGTGTCTTTCTTCATTGCTGCCCTGCAGAGAAATTCTTTGGAACCATCTTTTTAATCCATATATATGCGTTAGTATACAATATTTATCTTTCTCTTTCTAACTTACTTCACTCTATACAATAGGCTCTAGGTTCATCCACCTCATTAGAACTGACTCTAATGTGTTGCTTTTTATGGCTGAGTAATATTCCATTGTGTATTTGTACCACAACTTCTTTATCCATTCATCTAGGTTGCTTCCATGTTCTAGCTATTGTAAATAGTGCTGTGATTGGGGTACATGTGTCTTTTTCAATTTTGATTTCCTCAGGGTGTATGCCTAGGAGTAGGATTGCTGGGTCATATGGTGGTTTTATTCCTAGATTTTTTTAAGGAATCTCCATACCATCTTCCATAGTGGCTGTATCAATTTATATTCCCACCAGCAGTGCAAGAGGGTTCCCTTTTCTCCATACCCTCTCCAGCATTTATTGTTTGTAGACTTTTTGATGATGGCCATTCTAACCAGTGTGACGTGATATCTCATTGTAGTTTTGATTTTCATTCTCTAATAATGAGTGATGTTGAGCATTTTTCCATGTGTTTGTTAGCCATCTGTATGTCTTCTTTGGAGAAATGTCTATTTAGGTCTTTTTCCCACTTTTTGATTGGGTTGTTTGTTTTTCTGGCATTGAGTTCTATAAGCTGCTTGTATATTTTGGAAATTAATCCTTTGTCAGCTGTTTCATTTGCTATTTTCTCCCATTCAGAGGGCTCTTTTCACCTTGTTTATAGTTTCCTTTGCTGTGCAAAAGCTTTTAATTAGGTCCTCCTTGTTTACTTTTGTTTTTATTTCCATTACTCTAGGAGGTGGGTCATAGAGGATCCTACTTTGATTTATGTCATTGAGTATTTTGCCTATGTTTTCCTCTAAGAGTTTTATAGTTTCTGGTCTTTAATCCATTTTGAGTTTACCTTTGTGTATGGTGTTAGAAAGTGTTTTCATTTCATTCTTTTACATGCAGCTGTCCAGTTCTCCTAGCACCACTTATTGAAGAGGCTATCTTTGCCTCATTGTATATTCTTGCCTCCTTTGTCAAAAATAAGGTACCCAGAGGGGCATGGGTTTATTTTAGGGCTTCCTATTTTGTTCCCTTGGTCTGTATTTCTGTTTTTGGAACCACAAGAGTCTTAACCACTGGATCCCCAAAGAAGTCCCATCCTGAGAGTTTTAATCAAGGATGGTTGTTGAATTTTGTTTAGGACTTTTTCTCCCTCAATTGAAATAATCATATTGGCTTTTATTCGTTAGTCTGTTGATATGGTGAATTGCACTGATTTTCTAACGTTGATCCAGCCTTGCATTCTGGGGGTAAATCCCACTTGGTCAAAATATCAGTGGGCTCAATTTGCCCATATTTTGTTAAGGATGTTTGAGTCTGTGCACGTGACAGTCAGTAGGTATCTTACACAGTCTTTGTCTGGTGTTGGTACCTAGGTGATGCTGGCCTTCCAAGTGAGGTTAGAAGTGTTCTCCCTCTTGTGTTTTCTGGAAGATACTGTGTATAGAACAGTATCACTTCTTCCTTCATGTTTGGTAAATTCACTTTCATCTTTTTATCTCTTAATTAAGTCCAGTGTTCTCCCTATGTAAGGGACATGTGTAATGTATATATATTTTAAACAATACTTCCCAATAGGCCACTGATCCTCATTGTAAATGTACTTTCAAATTCACCCACTTTGCCTCACATTGACCATGAACACTCCCCTCAGAGACGTGTTTTCTAAGTGATGTTTGGTTCTGTCTTCTTGGCGTTGTGCTAGGACAGGAGCTTTGGGGCTGGGAGAGGCCTGGGGAAGATGTCGGTCCTGTCCTCTCATTTACAGAGAGGAAGCTTGATGACTCCTATGGCTCTGCCAGCACCACGGTGGGAGCCGGACCTCCCGTGTCCACACCGCGGGCTCTAACACACATGTGTGCTACAGGGACTTTTCTGGGCTGGCCTGGAAATCCCTCCACCATAGAAGGTTAAAGTCAGCCCCTTTGCATTTGAGATGGTAAAGCTCTGGTGAACTTGGGGCTGCCTGTCATTGAGGAAGAAAGAGTCCCTAAGGGTGAAAGGTAGAGCATGCTTTGGTATGTCCCAGACACCCTGAGGCCTGGGGGCAGCACCTCCATGCCTGTGACCCTAACTTGGGGAATCACTGATGGGCAGGAGGCACTTCTTACCTTTGGTGCTTCTAACAGGAAAAGGAAGAGCTGAGATGCTTCTGAGAAACTGTAGCTTAAAGAACTGGCTGCAGGGTTTTCTGGTCCAGACAGCCTCAGGGAGGGCTGGGAGCCGTCCCTGACATGGGCTCTGTTCTCTGCAGGTCCTGTCTCTGGACACCAACATCACAAACCAGGTGAACAAGCTAAACCGAGACCTGCTGCGCCTGGTAGACGTAGGCGAGTTCTCAGAGGAGGCCCAGTTCCGAGACCCCTGCCGTTCCTACGTGCTCCCTGAGGTCATCTGCCACAACTGTAACTTCTGCCGGGACCTGGACCTGTGCAAAGACCCCTCCTTCTCTCAGGTGGGCCGACTCCCTCAGGCCCCTTGCTGGTACAGTCAGAATATCCAGGCCTCAGCGGATCAGGGATTCCTGCAGGGCCCCCAACCAACTCCGATGTGAATTAGAAACAAGCACCCTTTTTCAGGCCACTCAGCTGCCACATGCCAGAACCTTGTCCTGGTAATCACATGGGTGATGGCAGTGGAGACGTGAGTGTGTCCTGGAGCTGTGAGCGTGGTGGCACTCTTCTCATCGAGAATCCCTCCGTCCCTTCTCAGCACTGGGGACCAAGGAAAGTGACCCGTCCCTTTCCCTGTCTGTCCAGGATGGGACCGTGCTGCCTCAGTGGCTCTGCTCCAACTGTCAGGTTGCCTACGACTCATCAGTCATTGAGATGGCCCTGGTGGAAGCCCTACAGAAGAAGCTGATGGCCTTTACCCTGCAGGACCTGGTGAGCAGCGGGCCTAGTGCTGGGTCTACAACCAGTCTGACCACCCCTCCAGTAGGTGGAGGCCTCATCAGTAAGCAGTTTGCACCCATAGGAGATGAGAGGTGTGCGCAAGTCTCAAGTTGTAGCCTGATCCTCCAAGGTGATACCTCCTGGGTCAGGCCTCGTCCACGGGCCCAGCTGACTCTTTCTTACAGCATCCGTTGGGCACCTACAGGGGCCGATTGCTGGCTTCATGGACCTTTATTCTAGTAGAGGGAGACAGACAGTAAACAAGACAAGAAAGTAACGGTCAGAGTAAAGAACTGACAGGCAGTGTGTGTGTGAAAGAGAGAAGCTTTCAGCCTTCGATGGGGGAGTGAAGACCCAAGGGAGGTGTTGGGGTTCAGGCAGGGAACAGCTGGTGCCTGGTGTGATGGATAGGGGACCGCAGACTCAGAGTCAAAAGGAGGTGTCCACAGGGAGGGTGTTGGGAAGCAGTTGGCATGTTTGGATAAAGCCCATATCAAGTCTCAGATTTTATTTGTAATTGTGAAAAGCCTGTCTGGTGCCAAGTGACTGGCCGGCTCTGGCCTGGGACGGGGAGGCTCTGATGGGGGCCGCTTCTCCTTGCAGGTCTGCCTGAAGTGCCGGGGTGTGAAGGAGACCAACATGGCCGTGTACTGCAGCTGTGCGGGGGGCTTCTCCCTCACCATCCACACTAAGGTGGGGGCTCCCTTGGACAGCCGCCCCTACCGCCCACCCCTCCCCCACCCCGGGCCATTTGTCCTCTCTGAGCCTTGGCCTTGCCTCCCTGTGCCTCCTCTGGGACTAGGTCTCACTATGACTGGTCATTTCTGTAGGTCTTCATGGAACAGATCAGAATCTTCCAGAACATCGCCCAGCACTATGGCATGTCGTACCTCAAGGAGACCCTGGATTGGCTGCAGCTTCAGAACCCCCAAGTGGGCCATTAGCAGTCTGGGCAGTGTCCCTGTTCTCTGCTCCCATGTCCCACACCCAAGACGGGCACCCAGGAGGGCGGCCCTCGGGGAGCAGGTCACACAGCCCAGAAGCGTGAACCAGTCAGAGCAAGAAGTGGCTTCACTTCCCGGCTCTGGGGTTCCCTGTCTCAAGCAGGGCAGCCCTCTTTAGGCCCAGGAAGCGTCTCCAGCGAGGGGGTCCCAGGGCTGGTTTCTCACTGGATGCACACACTCTGCTGCTGCTGCACGGCCCTTCCTGTAGCCTCAGCCCTTGCTGCCCCCTCCTTTGCTGCCCTGAGGTGCCCTCGGAGGTCCTCTGTTTGAGCTGAGACTCTGAAGAGGGCTGGAAGCCAGACCCAGGGCAAAGGGGTGCCTGAGTGGAGTGCGCAGCCCCGGCTTCCAGGAGTAGTACTGTCCTACACTCTGCGCTGGCAGCTTGTGGGCTGTGTGCCAGGGATCCTGGCTGAACCCGTGGTCACCTGGGCGTCTCTCATACACTGAGCTCTGGGGCTTGGGCTTCTCTGTCTGTGGAGATTCAGGGTCAGAGTGAGGTCTGCTGAGCTGTTTGTATATGGCATAGTCACCTCGTCAACAGCAGCGAGACTGGGCCGAGGGCAGGAAGGCTGAGTGGGGCGTGGGGCTCCGACTGGGGCTCAGGCACAGAGGGGCCCAGCACCTCTCCCTCTGTACCTGCTGTGAGGGGACCACCGCAGCAGGAGGCCTGGGGCCCCAGGGGGATGAGGCACACCGTTATCGCAGACTCTGACATCATATTCAGCACCTGGATTCTCAAAAAGTATTTCTTCATGTGCGACACAAGTTTCTTTGCTTCAGCTCTGAGCAGTGGGGGAAGAGGACGGAGAAAAGGGCAACAGAAATGCTATCAGGATGGAGGCCACTGTGTTCTTGCTTCAGCCTCGGATCAGTCCGAGACCTCTGACCCCAAGGGCCTGCCCAGCCTCTGACTGCCTGATGCAAAGAGGGTCCTTGGCCTGTGCCGCCTTTAAAAGGTGACACCACCAGTGTGTTCAGCGCCCTGTTGCTTCACAGAGATGTGGGCCATGCTGTTTTCCCCTCCAGGACGGAGCTGGGTTGGAGAGTCTGCCTGCCAGCAGCCCAGGGAACCCTCTGCTGAGCAGGAGTTGCTCCCTGTGTTCCTCCAGCAACCTCAGAACATAAGATTGACTGCCTGCACCTCATTTTTAACTAAATGCGACTGAAAGCAGAAGAAAACCAGTCAGATTGGCAAGGCAGCAAGCACATTAAGTGTAAATCATAAACTCAGAAACCCAAACAGGTGGGCAGTGGAAATCGCACTGTTGGCTCTGGAGCCTGGTTTAGATTTGTCCCTGTTACCTAATTTACACTTTGACTTCTACATTTCGTAGAGTCTTTACTGTGTGTGTGCGTGCTCGCGCCTGGGTCTCTGGAAGGAAGGAGGAAAGACTTAGTAACTGACGTCTGTCCGGCTAGGTTTGTCGGCTGGGTACTGCTGTTGCCCACTGGCACGTCCAGGTCCAGTGACTGCAGGAAACTTGACTCTGCTTGGAAGGTGATGGCGCCCGGCAGCCCCCAGATGGAGATCAAATCAAATTAGGGCTGGGTGGGGGAGGAGGACTAACCAGTCTTCCTGGAAACAGAGCCAGAGAAGTCCCAGGGGAGCACGGAGCAGTGAGGAGCTGGGGCTCTGTGGCTCAGCCCCTCCCTGCAGCAGGGCAGGGGCACCACAGCTCCCAGTGGTTCCCTCAGAGGCCAGCTTTGGGGCTGGGGGTATTTAGGGGTGGTGGAGATCCCAGGGTCACTCTCGTGGTGGGGGATGGGAAACCTGAGCCCCTGGCCCGAATTCTTGAGCTACAGCCCAACCCCAACTGGAAAAGCCAGTTTCTCTAAAACTGGAGCTGGAGCTCTGAGCATGTGAGTGGCCCATGGAGCTGACATCACAGGCACAGGAGGATCGGCAGGGGTGAGAGGGGCTTCTTGGGGGGCTGCTGGCTCCAGTGAGTGGTGCTGGTCCAGTCAGCAGGTGGGAAGACCAGCTCTGACCTTGGTTGTGACAGGGTCACAGGTGAAACAATCTGTGGGAGGCACTGTGCCTCCTCAGGCCTGTGCACTGGTCATTGCCATTGCTGGGAAAACTGAAACCGCCATCTGGCCAAGCTGTGTCAGAGCTGCTGAGTGGAGTGACCATTGTAGCATCCAAGGACATAACCAGATTATCCATAGGCCTGATCTGGCTGGTGCCAGCTGTTCCAACCTCGCCCTGCTGCTGTGTCCACTCCTGTTCTCCAGGACCCAGTTCCTTCCCTGGCCCCCATCCCCATGTTAAATAGAGCCTCGGGTTCTGGGTGGGCATTTTGGTGTCAGCCTAAGCTTTTGTTTTCCTTGGGAACAGTTCTCATTGCCCGCCTCCTGGCTTTCTTCCCCCTCTAGATGCCACCCTTTTCCCCTATTTTGAGGTTTGGGGTCTGGGATGATGCCTACAGGAAGCTGAAGGACAGGTGTTGGGATGCACTCAGCCTGTGTGTCCCCCACCACTGATCCCCCCGTGAGACCTGGTTGTAACCTGACTGGATTTGGGGGCAGCAGGTGCATCCACACACTGCGCCCAGGCTGGCTAGGGGAAGATGAGGACCAAGCACACCCACCGCCCGCCATGTGCAGAGACCTGCCATGGTGTGTTTGTCAAGAGCCTCAAGATGCTTCTCCCCCAAAGATGAGGCTAGAAGGTTCTGGTCACAGTTTTATTGGACAGTGGATGTGTGATTTCTTAGCTGTGGGGCAAGCAGAAAGGCTGGGTAGGGCTGGGTGGGTGGGCAGGAGCAAAGAGCCTGGGAGGAAGGCAA
The DNA here is from genome assembly GCF_019923935.1 of Bubalus bubalis. Lineage (NCBI taxonomy): Eukaryota > Metazoa > Chordata > Mammalia > Artiodactyla > Bovidae > Bubalus > Bubalus bubalis. Next base: position 27,999,028 of record NC_059173.1, on the reverse strand, counting down.
CTAGGGAGGAGGTGGGGACTTGACCCTACAGTTGGGGGATAAGATGGAGCAGGAGTCATCGTCCCATTCATGTCACCCCACGGTCTAGCTGCATGGGAACCCTTTGGCTGCTGGTTTTGCTGAGGTGTATGGGCAGGGCCCATGTCCATGGTCCCAGCTGTGCTGCCCTGGATAGCCAGGGGCTGTGCTGAGGCCTCAGATGTCAGGGGTCCATGACACGCCCGGGGCCTTAAGTGCAGTGTGGGAGAAGGTGGAAGTAGGCTCAGAGCTGGGCCAAACCTCGGGCATCTGTGAGCACGCAGTCCTGTTGGGAAGGCTCGGAGGCACAAAGCCCTGGTCCCGCACTCTGTTCGGGAGCATCCACCATCTGCTCAGATGGGGCAGAGGTGGGGCAAGGCCATGGGGGTGGGACAGCCCGGGCCTGGCTCTGCCCCTCACCCTGCAGTTGGCCAGCCTGGCCTGGGTCTGGAGAGCAGGGATAGGGTGGGGGAGGGGCCTGGCCCAAGACAAGGGCCAGGGTCACAGGCCAGCTGCCTGAGGAGTGCCTTGGAGTACACACCTTGTCAAATTTCTTATGGCTGTAGACCTTGTTTTTGTTCATGAATGTTAGCAAGATCCAGTCGCACAGGAAGGAGCCCTGAGGCCAGCAAGACAGATGCATGAGGGCCTGGCACCTGCCCCCCATCTCGCCCCAGCACACGCCCATCCCCAACCCTAGTGTGCTTTTCTTACCACCCCGATGGAGGTCAGCGCTGTGGCCAAGTTAATGATGGTGGGAATCAGGCTGAACTTCCCCGCCTGGGGGCAAAGGCACAACCTTAGATAGTCAGGAGTGGGGCCCAAGAGAGGCGTGGGGTGTGGTAGGGGAGACCAAGACTGGGTCAGCCGGATCCCATGTAAACAGGGTGCGCTGGCCTACCTGTCCGTGCACGATGACATCAATGCGGATCCCATAGGCTTTGATGAGTGTGCGGGTGATGCTGCCATTTATTTTGTAATACTTGGCGAACCTAGGGCAGAATGACCCAGAAGCACGTCAGTACCTGGGATGGGATGACCCAGGTGCAAGAGCGCTGGGAAGCATGACAGCGGGGTGTGCCCATTGCCCAATGGGGTGGCTCCAAGACCATCAACTACTGGTATCCCTGGGCCTTGGGGCACCTGCCCTGTTGGTTCTTGGACCTCCATAGCCAGTGCAGACAAGGAGCCAGCATCCGAAGGCCAAGATACCTGAAGTTGTAGCCGGATGAGGCTGGGATGTGCTTGGGGTCCAGCCTCCGGAAGGAGTATTTGGGGTTGCACTCTGATGCTGAAAGGTCCAGGTCACAGTCCCAGTTGATAATGACCCCAATGACACCACCCTGCCCAGAAGTGGACAGAGATAGGTCAGGACGGGCTCACAGGGGACCTTCAACAGCCCTGGGGTCCTACTGAGGTTGCCCATGGAGTGCATATTCTGGGCACCCCAGGCAGCTCAGGGCAGCTCACTGGGGAGGGGGGCTTATTGAGTGCCCTGCTTCCAAGGCACAAGGGGTGCCAGCAGCCAACTGTGACCAGGAGTCAATAATTTAGCAGCAGCCACACACTCAGATGGGTCAGCTGATCTTGTTTCTCTTTCCTCTACCCGAGCAGGGCTGGGGCTGGCCCAAACTGAAAAGGAACTGCACTGTAACGAGACCCTTTGTGTGCAGGTGACAGCCAGCATCTGGCCAGACAATTGTCCTGCCCGCTCTCGGGCACCCTCACCGTGTGCGCCAGCTCTGTGAAGTTTTCCCCTGCCTGCTCCACGATGTAGCCCAGCTTGAAAATGGGGCAGTAGAGGTCAGAGACCTTGTGGAATGTGCAGTGCTTCAGGTAGCCACCCTTCCGGTTCTCGATGTTGCCCCTAAGGACAAGGCCCACTGGCATTAGATGCTGAGAAGCCATGCACCCCCAAACAACACATTCCAAGAGGCAACTCCCACCCCAGCCCACCCCTTGTCACCACACCCTAATGGCTCTTACTTGGAGAAGTGGAATTTGGGGTAGTGGATGCTGTTCTTGATGAGGATGGTGAAATTGGGGGCCATCGTACCAAGAAATTGGCTGAGGAGGCAGACTAGGCGTGTTTAGTCTCCCTTCCATTCCAAAGCCTCTCCCAGCCTCCCAGCTGCTCTGTCCTTCCCTTCCTCCTCCCCCAACACATCCCGACTCCCCTGGTCAGTGAGGAGAAAGGAGCAAATAAGTTTGGTCCCAGGTGGGTGGGGTCACCGGGCGCGCACACCTGACTGAGGCCCCGTCTTCCACCGGGCACCAGCCCGACACCTCGCAGGTCTTGGAGGACCCGTGGTAATAAGGTACGCAGCGCCCGGTCCGCAGGCCTGCGGGCAGAGAGCGCTCAGGTGGTGAGGGGCGCGGCCCACCCCCACGCCCAGTTGGCGCACACTGACCATTTCCCAGCATGTCCAGCTGCCCAGCCACACAGTCCTCGTCCGAGTCGCAGGTGGCGTTGCTGACCCTCATACTCTAGGGAAAAGACCGCTTGCTCAGGAGCCGGACAGGCGCAGCTGACCAGGCAGGGCGCCTCCCATCCCAGCTCTGCTTTCGATGCAGCCTCACCTCGGCGCATGTTCCGAGGGTCTGGAAGGGGGTGACCTCAATCCTGGTGATGATGCTGAACACGCTTCCTCCCTGGGCTCAGAAAGAAGGGAAGGTCGGCCGGCGGGGGCAGCTCGGCCACCGATCAGTCCTACCCTCATGGTGCGCGGGGTGCAGGGCGGGGCCCGGGTTGCGCACCTCCGGTGGTTTCACGTACTCCTCTACGTCCCACACTTTGTGTTCGGACAAGGTGATGCCCTTGACCTTGGTGATGACGGAGCTCTCGGGGCCCGTTTCGCTGTCCTGGTAGCTCTTCTGCACGATGAACACGTACCTGTGCGGACGGGCAGGGCCGACTCTCGGGACGATCCTGGGACAGGACTGGGACGTCTCCCATGCCGAATGAGCTCGACTCAGGCGGGAACGAGGCTGCGCCACCGCCTCTCGAGGGCCAGGTAGGCTCTGCGGGGGCCCGAGAGGCCAGCCCGGCGGTCGCCCGCGTTCTCCACCCCCTGCGACCCGTTCTCCCTGCTCACAGCCCAGAGCTGCCCCTCCAACCTGGGACTTCCGAGCATCCTTGGCCGCGAGCACTCCCCACCCTCGTGAACCCGCCAGACATCCCCTCCCGCCGGACGCCCTACGCGCCCCCTCCCCGCGCCCGACCCCGTGTGCACCCACCACACGAAGTAGAGCAGGATGAGCAGCTGCACCGCGCGGTACACGATGCCCAAGCGTCGGTTCTTCACCACGATCACCTTGGGCGTCTCGTAGTCCCAGAACGCGGACCAGCAGCTCTGGGCCAGGCGTCGGGCCGCGGCCGCCCCCGTGGGGGGCTTGGGCTCGGCGGCCGCCATGGCCCGGAGCTCTATAGGGCTGGGAGCAAGGGCGAGGGGGCTCCCGCGCACCGCCTCCTGGGCGTGGCCTCACGCACCCCGCCCTATCCTGCCTCTCCCTGCCCCAAACCAGTCCCTAGCAGCTGGGGCGCGGGGCGGAGACCTGGCAGGTGTCACCAGGTGGGACCCCGAGCCGGCAGAGCCCGGGTCCCGGCAGCCCTAGACCCCAGCCCACTCAGAGAGGGCGTGGAAACGGACCAAGCCCTCGCGTCCCTCGGAGATCAGACACTTAAGACGCGGGAGGAAGACGCCCGAGCACGGCCCGCCTCCTCGGCTTCTCCACTTGTGTCGAAAGTGCAGCGCGCGTTAAGCCCGAATAGCAATTTCTTTAAAAATAAATATATGTATATCCCCAATGTTATTGAGATACAATTGGCACGTGAAGTAGAGTTTAAGGTGTACAAGGAGAGGATTTCCCAAGGGCAACCCTTGATTCGCGCCCGCGGTTCTCCGCAGCTCGGCAAAGACACCCCTGCCTCCAGGTTCACATAAAAATCTGGATTTCTTTCTTTCCCCAGTCTTCTTGCTTTTATCTACAGACACACCTCAGCGCTGTTCGGTTCTAGCCTCTTCCTCCACCCAAGAGCCCAGCCTCGTTTCTCACATGGATTTCGGCAATAACTTGACACTCCAGGTTTCTATCCATTTCCGACTCTGCTGTGCTTTGTTTTTGTTTTTACTTTTTGTATCTCTACCCTCACTTCATTAGTTTGGATCAAATCTCAGATATCATAGTGTTTCACAAATGATAAATGTCACATTTGAGATGAAATGCACGCAGCATTCGATTAACCGTTTTAATGAACAATTTGTTGAAATTTAGTCCATTCACAATAGTTTGCAACTACCATCATCTACGTCCAAAACATTTTCATCATCACCAAATAAAACCCATGCTTAACAAGAACTTCCTATTCCCCTCTCCTCCCACATACTGGCAACCACCAACATACCTTGTCTCTCTAGGATTTACTTATTTTGGATATTTCAAGTAATGGACTCAGAATCTTTGCCTTTTTTGTGTCTGACTTCTTTCATTAGCATGATGATTTCAAAGTCCATCTGGGTTGTAGCATGTGCCAGCACTCCATTCCCTTTTATTGCAAAATAATATTGTATTGTATGGGTATTCCACAATTTATCTATTCACCCAATAGAGGTTTGAGTTTTTGTATTTTATATTTTGTCTAGTGTGACTAGTGCTGCTATGAACATCTGTGTACAAGTATTTGAACACCTACATTTAATTCTTTGTCATATATACCTAGTAGTGGAATTTCTTTTTTCATGGTAATTCTGTTCTGTATTTAACTTTTTTAAAGAACCACCAAAATGTCTCCCAAACAGCTGGGACATTTTACATTCCAGTTAGCAATATACAAGGATTCCAATTTCTGCACATTCTTGTAAACATTTGTTATTTTCCACTCACTTTGAATTGCCATCCTACTGGGTGAAATTATATAATTTATTTGGATTAATGTCTGTTCAAGTCCCTTGTCCATTTTTCAGTTGGATTGCCTTTTCATTATTCAGTTGTAAGAATTCTTTATGTATTCTGGATAGTAGACCCCTATCAGATATATGATTTTCAAATATTTTCTCCCATTATTAATTCTTTTCACTTTATTGATGATGACCTTTGATGTACAAAAGTCTTTAATTTTGATGAAGACCAATTTATCCTTTTTTGTTTTTTTGTTTCTTTTGCTTTTGAAGTCATTTCTAAGCATCCATTGCCAAATACAAGGTCGTGAAATTTTGCCCCTCTTTTCTTCTAAGAGTTTTGTGATTTTAGACATTATATTTAGGTTACTGATCCATTTTGAGTTAACTTTTGCATACGATGTGAGGTAGGGGCTCCAACTTCATTCTTCTGCATGTGAATATCTGGTTGTTCCTGCACCATTTGTTAAAGAAACTATTCTTTACCTACTGAGAGTCTAGCACCTGTGTGGAGAATCAATTGTCTACATCTATAGACGTAGACATAGACAACTGATTGAAAACAGGAGGACTGAAGACAACAATTGAAGGCAGGAAGAAAAGGGGATGACAGAGGATGAAATGCTTGAATGGCATCACTGACTCAATGGACATGAGTTTGAGCAAGCTCCAGGAGTTGGTGATGGACAGGGAATACTGGCGTGTTGCAGTCCATGGGATTACAGAGAGTCAGACATGACTGAGCGACTGAACTGACCTGATAGGCATAGAGTTTATTTCTGGTCTTTCTGTCTGTTCTATTCCATTGTTCTATCTGTATGTCCTTATGCCAGTACCACATTGTTTTGATAACTATAGCTTTATAGGAAAATTGGAAAATGTGAATCCTCCAACTTTGTTCTTCTTTCTCAATATTGTTTTGGTTATTCAGTGCCCCTTGCAATCCCATATGGATTTAAGGATCAGTAGTACCATTTCTGCAGGAAAAACCATTGTAATCTTGATAGCGATTGCATTGAATCTAGTTTGCTCTGAGTAGTATCTTAGCAATCTTAAGTTTTCCAATACATGAACATGGGATGTCATCCCACTTATCTACATCTTCTTTCATTCCTTTAAGCAATATTTTGTCATTTTTATTATACAACTTTCACTTCCTTGGTTAAATCTATTTCTGTGTAATTTTTTTGGATGCTACTTTACAAGAATGATTTTCTTAATTTCTTAATTGTTCCTTGATGGTGTGTAGAACCACAACTGATTTTTGTGGGTTGTTCTTCTATCCTGAAAATTTGCTGAACTCATTTATTAGTTCTAGTAGTTTTCTTGTGGATTCTTTGGGATTTTCTGTATATAAGATCCTATTTTAAAATGGATAACCAACAAGGACCAACTGTATAGCACAGGGAACTCTGCTCAATGTTATGTGGCAGCCTGGATGGGAGGGGAGTTTAGGGGAGAATGGATCCTGAGTCCCTTTGCTGTTCACCTGAAACTATCACAACATTGGTAACTGGCTATACCCCAATACACAATAAAAAGTTTAAAAAAGACCCTATCATCTACAAACAGACTTCTTCTTTTCTGACTTGGAGGCCTTTTATTTTTATTGTCTGATCTTTCAGGCTAGAACTTCCAACACAGTGTGGATGGCAGTGGCGATAGCAGGCATCCTGTCTTCTTCCTGCTGCAAGGGGGAAAACTTTCACTCTTTTACCATTGAGCGTGATGTTAGGTGTGGCTTCTTCATAAATGCCTTTTAGCATGTCGGGAAAGTTCCTGCCTTTTACTACTTCTCTGATTGTTATCATGAAAGAATGTTGGATTTTGTAAGAAAAATTTTTTCTGCATCAATTGAGATAACCATGCACTTTTTACCTGGGATGCTATTAATGTCGTACATTGTACTGACTAATTTTCATTGTCAAATTACTCTTGCATTTTTAGAATAATTCCCACTTGGTCATGGTGTATGATCCTTATAATATGCTGTTGGATTTAGTTTTCTGGTATTTTATTGAGGATTTTTGCATCTATATCCATGAGGAATATTGGTCTGTAGTTTTCTTTTCTTGTAATGTCTTTGGTATCGGTGTAATACTGACCTCATAGATTGAATTAGAATGTGTTCCTTCCCCCTCAATTTCTTTAGAAAATGTTGAGAAGGATTGATGTTAATTCCTCTTTAAACGTTAACTTTTAAAAGTTAGAAAAGAAAGGAACAGATCCCAACTCATCCTACAAAGCTAGTATTATTCTGTGGGAAAAAAAGGAAGACATGACAAGAACAGACTAATTCCTTAAAATATAGATGCAAAAATTCTCAAAAACTAGTAAACCAATAGTTAATTTAATATCCAAAATTTAATAATGTCTTTATTATATAAAGGTAGATTCCCTCTAAGCCCATTTTCTGGAGGTTTTTTTTTAATCACAAATGAATTTTGAATTTTATCAAAAGCTTTTTCTGCAGCTATTGAAATGATCATATGATTTTTATTCTTCAATTTGTTGATGTGGTGGATCACATTGATTGATTTGTGTATATTGAGAAATCTTTGCATCCCTGGGGTAAATCCCACTTGATGGTGGTGTGAAATCCTTTTAATGTGTTGTTGGATTCTGTTTGCTAGCATTTTGCTGAGGATTTTTGCATATATGTTAATCAGAGATATTGGCATATAATTTTGTTTGTTTGTTTTTTGGTAATATCTTTGTCTGATTTTGATTTCAGGGTGATGGTAGCCTCATAGAATGAACTTAGGAGTGTTCCTCCCTCTGCAATTTTTTGAGTTTGAGAAAAATAGATGTTAGCTCATCTCTGTGAGGCTATCAAGCCCTGGAAAATTTTAATCACTAGTTGTGATTAAATAATTCACAAGTTTTAATTTTGTTCCTTGTGATCTGTCTGTTCATATTTTCTATTTCTTCCTGATTCAGTTTTGGAAGGTTGTACTTTGCTAAGAATTTGTCCATTGCTTCCAGGTTGTCCATTTTATTGGTGTGTAACTGCTTGTAGTATTCTTTTATGATCCATTGTATTTCTTCAGTGTCAGTTTAACTTCTTTTTCATTTCTAATTTTATTGATTTGAGTCCTCTCTCTTTTTTCTTGATGAGTCTAACTAAAAGTTTATCAATTTTGTTTATCTTCTCAATAAACAAGCTTTTATTTGATTTGATTTTTGCTATCACTTTATTTCTGTTTCATTTATTTTTGCTCTGATCTTTATGATTTATTTCCTTCTACTAGCTTTGGGTTTTGTTTGTTCTTCTTTGTCTTGTTGCTTTAGGTGTAAGGGTAGTTTGTTTGAGATTTTTCTTTTTCCTTGAAGCAGGACTGTTTTGCTATAAACTTTTTACTTAGAAATGTTTTGCTGCATCCCATAGGTTAGCTGCAGTCTATACATTTAAAGTAGTCGCAGCTGAATAAGCTAGTCTAAACTGAACTAAACTGATCTAAGCCAGTTCAAACCAGCCTAAAATCAAAATTGGTCTAAATCAGATCAAACCAACCTAAACCAAATCAGACCAGCCTAATCCAGATCAAACCAGTCGAAACTGGACCAGACTGGTATAAGTCAGTTCAGACTGGTCTAAAGCAGTCCAAACAGATCTCCTCTGGGACTCTGGTTAATATGTGTTTGCTTCAGTCAACAATAGTGTCAATTTGTCCCTTGACAGAGGGGCTGCCCGTGCTGCCCTGGTCAGCTTCCCCTCACAGACAGCTTCCTGTCATTTCATCCTTGACTCTGCATGTTCCCTTGCCTCAGTGAGATGTCCAACATGTCACAGTCACTGTTTTTCCTCACCCTGAAGTGGACAACTTCTTCCTGGCAGTGAGAATCTCTGGAGGGGTGAGTTGTGTGGACAGCTCCAACCTTAACACCACAGCAATGAGCAGGACCTGGCCAGCACTGCCATGTTTTCAGGGTGGGCAGAGTGGGCGAAGATATTTGAGACCAGGGAAGCTGTGCACAGTACAACCAGAAGATGAGGGGACAGTGAGGTTCCTAGGGGTCCAACATCCTGAGAGAAGACTGTAGCATTGGCAAAGGCAGAGACTTTGAAGCAGAGGGAGGGAAATGTGAAAAGTGGGTCTTGAGTGTGAATCAAGTATAATGAAGGCAATCTAAGAGGAAAGCAAGTTCAGGAAAGAAGAGCAACACAGAAGTTGGAGAGTACAAACAAAACAGCTTGGGGTGCATGTGGAAAGGGTCACATCAGAGGGAGGCTAGAGGTGAAGAGGACAGAAGAGGGAACACCATGACAGCAGAGGTCTTTCCAGGTTCCCAGCTGAGGAAGCCACAGCTTCATCCAGTCTGCCACCTAGGGAGTAATGAGGCTAAGGTAGTTGCATGTGCACGCTAAGTCGCATCAGTTGTGTCCCACTCTTTGCAACCCTATGGTGTCTGTAACCTGACAGGCTCCTCTGTCCAGGGGATTCTCGAGGCAAGAATACTGGAATGGGTTGCCACACTCTCCTCCAGAGGATCTTTCCAAGCCAGGGATCAAACCCACGTCTCTTACATCTCCTGCATTGGCAGGTGGGTTCTTTACCACTAGCGCCACCTGGGAAGCCCAAGCTGGTTGTATACCAAGGCACTATATAACTTAATAATATTTCATCCTTGACTGGGGCTTCCCTGGTGGCTCAAATGGTAAAGGACCCACCTGCAATGCAGGAGACCTAGGTTCAATCCCTGGGTCACAAAGATCCCCTGGAGAAGGGAATGGCAACTCACTCCAGTATTCTTGCCTAGAGAATTCCATGGACAGAGGAGCCCGGAGGGCTATAGCCATGGGGTTGCATAGAGTCAGATATGACTGAGGGACTAACACACACACACACACACACACTCCTTGATTAATGAAATTATCAAATAAGTCCATTGCCTTAAAACTCCATACAGCACTTACAGTCAGATGTTTCTTTTTTGTACAAAGACCTGATCATTAATTGACCTTGTGTTCCACCTGGTAATGCAGTGTAGAACTAAAGATAGACCGGGCTTCGCTGATGGCTCAGTGGTGAAGAATCCACCTGCCAGTGCAGGAGACACGGGTTTGATCCCTGGTCCGAGAAGACTCCACACGCTGTGGAGCAAGTAAGCCAGCACACCACAGAGCTTGTGCACTGGAGCCCTGGAGCCACAGCTACTGAGCCCATGCTCGGTGACAAGAGAAGCCACTGCGATGAGAAGCCCTAGCACCATGACTAGATAGTAGCCCCCATTTGCCGCAACTAGAGAAAACCCCATGCAGCAAAGAAGACCCAACACGAGGAAAAATAATTTAAAAAAAAAGACAGATAGTTTTGTATCTCAGTTCTACCTCATGGTTGATATGACGTATGGCATGTCCCTTACTCCACCTAAGCCTCAATTTCCTTTTTTTTTTTAAATGAGGCATTTAAAAAATTGCTTATGGAATTACACAGTGCCAGGGCGTGATAGGCTGGCAGTGTTGTCTTACTTAATATTATTTTGCATTTTCAGCCTGAATTCAGAGATGCCTCTTCACAAAAGGCATTGTGGGAACTTCACTGGGCACAAAATTGGATTTTCTTTACAAGCAGCAGCCTAATCAATCTTTATTCTTCACTTTGGCCTGCGTTCTTGGCCTGTCTGGTTCCCCCTCTCCTCTCCATTTCCTGCCTCTGATGTTGTCAGCGTTGGTCTCTCTCCAGTGTTGAGTTTTGTCCCCTGTTGTGGCCACTGTGAAATGTCAGTCGTCTACTAGTGGGAACGCCTGACCAAGATTCACCAAGAAAGATGACTAGCTGCCTCAGAAAAAGGGGAGCTTCAGAGCTCATTTCAGTGCTACTTTCTATCTGCTGGCTGTAGCTTTCTCATCCTTCCCCAAGGGATCAGTGATCACAATCCCTTTCTACCCACAGACTTTGCTAATCCCTTATTCATGTAAAGTCTGAATGTCCTTCAACCCTACTGAAGGATTTAACATGTGGCTATTTTACAGATCTTTTCTCATATGGACTAATGTAAACTGATGTACCATACCTTGGCATAGCACTGGAATTTCATCGGAGGTAACTAATCAGGAGATCCAGTTACTAAAATGAAAGAAATTATCCTTCAGATTGTAGGCTTTTAAAATTGGTGGATCATTGACAGCAAATATTAAATCAAACTTCTTATTTCTCAGTTTTCTTCTGAAAGATCTCAAAACATTTTTGGTTGACCTGTAAGCTATGACATTGATGTCATCTCTGTCTCGTACCACAGCCCAGCAGCCCTTGCTCCAGTGCATACACTCTCAGAGATCTGTGGCCTCCAGTCCATTTAACAGGGTGAGTAACATGCTTAGACTAACCCCACACCTGGCACAACAGCCCACTTGGCATAAAATACCATATCTCATGACTGAGACCTGAGTAAAAAGCTCATCCTCTTATAATTGACAAGCCCCTGAGAGTCTCAAACTAAGTAACTCTTGGTCATAGCTTCTGACTGTTTTTGATCTTGAACATCAGGTTTTGCTGGTTCAAAGTGTTTTCTTCTGTGCTGAAGTGACCCTTAATTGTTCCATCACGTGTATTCCATAGAGTACAGGATTTCTGCTTTGGTCTTGTCATAATGATTAAGAACAAAATAAAGTAAGCAAATATATTAAAGATGAAAGCTATTCAAAGTTTTCTTATTAAATTTTAGTAACATAACTAAAACAAAACAAAATAAATAAAACATTCCTGGATTTCCCTCATGGTCCAGTGGTTAAGAATCTGCCTTGCAACACAGGGGACACAGGTTTGACCCCCGGTCGGCAAACTAAGATCCTACATTCTCATTCTGCAAGGCAATGAAGCCCACGCGCCATAGCTAGTGAGTCATTAAACCGCAACTACAAAGTCTCCACGCCAGATGGAAAGATCCTGTATGATACAACTAAGTTTGGAGGCAGTCAAATAAAAAGTTAAATAAATAAATATTAAAATATTTCTCTGGCATTAAAATATTCCTCACTGTCCTGTTTATTTTTATAAATTTAACATGAAATGTGATGAGAGCTTCCTTTTCAGCACAAGCCATAATTTTTTAAGATTTATTTATTTACTTTATATTTTGGTTACGGCAGGTCTTTATTGCTCTGTGTGGGCTTTTTCTAGTTGCAGAGAGTGGGGGCTCTTCTCTAGTGTATGGGCTTTTCATTACAGTGGCTTCTCTTGCAGAACGTGGGCTCTAGGCTCAGTGGTTGCAGCTTTCAGGGTTAGTTGCTCCATGGCATGTGGGATCTTCTCGGAGCAGGGATTGAACCCATGTCCCCTGCATTGGCAGGCGGATTCTTAACCACTGGATTACCAGGGAAGCCTACATGTCATAATTCACATGTCTATCGCTATGGTGATGTGCTTTTAGGGCTCTTTCTACTACAAGGGGCACAATTGGAGGCTGGTCTTTTAGAAAATAGAAAGAAATACTTGTAATGATGAAAACTCATAAGTTTTCTACAGCAGGATAATCTAACCAAGACAGAAAGAAAAAAAATAAATGACATTCCCACTTTGTGGTAGACCGTTCTCAATGGGCAGTGTACATCCAGGTTATATATTAACCAGACCTCTTCAAAGCAGGAGGAGGAAATCAACCTTTGAGAAAAGTTGGTCTCCTTCTTCAGATGATAGTATTGTGATTCTAAGATTAATACTCCTTTTTCATCTTGTAAATGGATCTTTCATCTTTTTCAAGGGGTCACATTGACCAAAAGCTTTTTCTGTACATGCATAAATGACTAAAACAAAACTTTGATGAACTGTGCACAGTCCCTTGTCTCAAAATATATCTATAACTCTTGATCAATGGAGCAGTTCTCAGAGCTTCTGATAATGTTTCCTAGGTTATGATCTCTGGTTTGGCCTGAATAAAATTCTCTTTTCTTTCTCTTTAGCTTGATTGTTACTTGATTCTCTTTGACACTTGTTATCCTACACGTGAATTCCATCTGTTCTGGCAAGATCTAGTCTCCCTTTGTGACTGGTTTCATGTCCTTTGTACAGGTTTAGTGTAGTATCAGCCTTCTACCAGTAGGCAGATTCATTTTTTGTGTACTGTCAAATGAGGTTGTTCTAAGTGTGTGCTTATGTTTAGTCACTCAGTCGTGTCCGACTCTTTGTGACCCCAAGAACAGTAGCCCACCAGGCTCCTCTGTCCATGGGATTCTCCAGGCAGGAATACTAGAGTGGGTTGTCATTTCCTTCTCCATCTAAGTGTGTAAGACTGATCAATCCCATTGTTAATTCCTCAATCAAATGGATGCCAACTTATAGGTCCTCTTGAGTCACAGCCAGCTACACTGGATCCATTGTTTGTGGAGAGTATTTTTCTATGACATGGAACTAATGCAATTGGAGTGATGACCTTTACAAAGTCAATTCCAAGAAAAACAGAAGGTGGAATGTGTGCAGTCCCATAGCACTTAGGACATGGGACATTAGAAACTGAGCAAGCATTACATGAGCCAAAAGTCCCCCTAGCTGACAGAATGTGGACAAGCTTTATTTATTATTCATTTTGAATTACCATGTTTATCAGAATTGTTGGCTTAATGCATGATTTGCAATTAAGCAGAAGGTCCCCACTCCAGAAGGAGGACCAAGCGGCATTCTAGAAGTAGCTTTGCCAGAAATAAAATGGTATCTTGCTCACTCTGACTCTTACTCCTACTTCTCAATTAGGTTGGCCCCTAAATAAAAGAAGGGATAGTGGTTATCCCACACACTGGACCCTTCTAATGAGCTTCATCCTATTCTTCCTGAGTAAAACGCTGTATTTGGAGATTACCTTTGTGTGCGTGCATGCTCAGTCACTCGGTCGTGTCCAACTCTTTGTGTCCCCATGGACTGAAGCCCTCCAGGCTTCTCCTGTCCATGGGATTCTCCAGGCAAGAATACTAGAAGGCTGCCATTTCCTTCTCCAGGAGTCTTCCTGACCCAGCTTATTGAAACTGCATCTCCTGCAGCGCCTGCATTGGCAGGCAGATTCTTTACCACTGAGCCACCTGGGAAGCCCTACCTTTGTGTGGACACCTTTTATTTTTCATACATAGGGTAGTAGGCAGATATAGTGAAATATCATCCAAAACTTTTGTTTTTCTTCTTATTGTTCTCTTCATATGACCCTTCCTCTGGTTAGTAAGAGGCATCTGTGCTGTCTTGAAGATACAGGTTGTTAGTGTTTCAGGTTGTTTTCTGCATCAGTCTTTGGTCTTTTCTCTGACTCTACTGACACAGATATTCTCTGCCTCTCTTTTCCTGAGATTTGTCTGTTACAGTGAATCTTCCTGAATACATGTATGTAGCAAAATTCCTAAATGTTTGTGTTTGTAGTTCTGTGCCAGCTCATTTATTAACTTAAAAGCTAATCTATTCCGACTGACATCATCTAATCTGGCTTGATTTAAATTTCAAGTCCTGGTGCTCAAAAGAGACAAATGAGCCTCCAGCTCAGATGTGTCCCGGCACAGATTCCCTGGAGACGGTATCTGTCAGCTCACTGTGATAACCACACACAACCCCTTTAATTTCGGGGCCAACCTGACTGAGAACTAGGAGTGAGAGAGAGTGAGCAAGATACCCATTTTATTTCTGGCAAAGCTAAGTTCTAGAATGCCGCTTGGTCCTCCTTCTGCAGTGGAGACCTTCTACTATCTCCCCACTGAAGTGGATGGACTCACCCACTCACCCACTCACCTACAGAGCTAACTAGAGGATCATAGGTTGTGAAGGCTCCAGATAAGCGGACAGCGTGAGGTGGACAAAGAGTGAATAGTAGGCTGGCCAGGTTGAGGGGGAGAGCCAAGAGCATGGGTCCCTTAAGAGTTGTGGCTGACACCAACACCCACCCCTGCCCGAGGCCAGCGGATGCAAGTCTCCCCTCAGCACTGGTTGTTTAGTAGCAAATCGTTTAGCATGGACACATGTTTGTGTTTTTTTTGCATTTTTTTTTTTTTTTAGTTTCTTTTTCTTGTAGTTGATTTCTAGCCTCTCTGTCTCTCTCTTTTTATATCAGATCAGATACACACACACACACACACATATATATAGTGATGGGTGGTTTAGTGGCTAAATCGTGTCTGACTCTTGTGATCCCATGGACTGTAGCCTGCTAGGCTCTTCTGTCCATGAAATTTTCCAGGCAAGAAATTGGAGTGGATTGCCATTTCCTTCTCCAGGGGATCTTCCCAACCCAGGGATTAAACCCATGTCTCCTGCACTGTAGGCAGATTCTTTACTGCTGAGCCACCAGAGATTCCCATATATAATCACTTTGTTGTACACCAGAAACTAACACAACATTGCAAATCAACTATACTTCAATTTTTAAAAATGGTTAAAAAAATTAAAGTTAAAGAAATTAGTCTTAGGAGGATTGAGTTCCATAAAGGTTTCTTTGTTTGTTTTTTTACTTAAAAAGTCATTTTACAAGTGAAAAAAATCAAGTTATTCAATTGAATTCTAAAACCTTTGGTAAAAGGAAATGCTAGTCTCTGATAAGAATAAAAATAAAGTAAGAATAGAATTTTTTAAATGTATACAACAATCAAGTTATAAGTAAAAGTTCAAATAAATTTCCTTCCTAAATAGCTTTATTGAGATAAAAGTCACAGGTTATACATTTCACCCATTTAGAGTATATAATTCATTGTTTTTAGTATATTACAGAGATCTGTTTTAGACTGTCTTCCTCACCCCTTAAGAAACCATACTCCATGGCCAGCGGCCCCTCCTCACCCTCTGCGACCTCCCTGAGGGATAGTGGCTACTCCTGGGTTTCAGCCCTGGGAGGATCATTCCATCTCCTACGCTGACCAGGCATCTCCGGGGGTGGTGCTGGCTCCTGGTCTGGGTCCTCCTGGGACTCAGTGTTGCGAGGAAGCCCTGTGGGGGAGGCGCCCCAGCGGGTCCAGTTCCAGCTACCTTGGTGGAAGAGGCTTCATTTCAGGTCACTTCACCAGCATGGCGCAATCTGACTGCCCTTTGCTGTGTGAGTCCCACTGAGAACCTCCCTGTCGAGCCCCATCAATCCACAGCACCAGAGAGGCAGTCACAGATTGCCCTTTGGGCCACTGAACTTTGGGGGGCTTGCTGGCAGTGGTGGGCCCTTGAAATGCTGTGCAGAACAGAGTCCCTCACAGACCCTCCCTAGAACCTGGAGTTGTCCTGAGTCCCTGACGCCCTCACCTCCCACACACGGTCAGCACCCAGCCCCAGTTCTTCTTTTTTGGCTGTGCCGGGTCTCTGCTCTAGCACAGGCTTCTCTTGCTGCTGAGCACGTGCTCAGAAGTCGCCCCGCAGCATGTGGGATCTTATTTCCTCCACCAGGGATCGAACCCACACCCCCTGCATTGGAAGGCCGGTTGTTAACCACTGGACCGCCAGAGAAGTCCTCCAGTCTGGTTCTTACAGGTGCCCGCTCCACAGAGCCCACTGACCCCGAGGTTTGGCAGTGCCATTTCGTCTGTCCCGCGTGGTGCCAGAGCTTTCTGAGACCCTCTGCCCTGTGAAGGTTCTCACGCCAGCTCTCCAGGCCCCACCCTCTCACCCACCCCACAAACCCAGTTGGAGCCTCTTCACAGCCCATCCCCCTGCTCTGCCGGGACCTCTGTCCTGCCTCCCCCAACCTAGGGAACCCCACCTGGAGAACCCCGGTACTCCTCCCGGCATCCCTACCGCTCCCCTAAAGGCTCTCCTTAGTCTGTGCACGGTCTCCCCCGCAGTAAGCCCAGAACTCCTTTCCGGGTGACAAGGCAGATGCTGACGCACCGTCTTCTTCCCAGAGCTGGGCATGGAGCCAGAGGTAAATGTCAGTCAATGTTAATTGAATGAACACTGTGTTCACACCACCCACATGAGAACAAACATGGCCGGGAATCGGCAGCCCCCCAGGCAGGCAGTTGGGGACCCTGAGAGTGAAAGAGGTGGGCTCCAGGGGCCCTGAGGGGTGCTGGTGGGGAAGGCAGGGCGGCTGACCTGAAGCGGAGTGTCCCAGGTGAGGGGCTAGGGGCTGGTCCTCAGTGGAGGCGGGCAGACCCGGGGAGGCTGCGGTCACTGGCTGGCGGCCATGGTTGCAGAGGCTGTGGCTGGTTTCTGGCGTTCTTGTGTGGGCCAGCGTCCTGCTGTCCTGGGTGCCCTGGCCACGGGTCACTGTGCATCTGGTCTCTCCTGAACAAGGAAGTGACTTCTCCTGGAGGGCAGAGACGGGGACACGGTGGGAGCAGAGGAGGGGCTGGGGGCCGTTCCAGTGATTCTGAGCAGCCCTCTCCGGTGAGTCTCTGCTTCTGGGCTGGGAGTCTTTTCTGTGGCCACAGGCTGGTCAGTGTCACTTCCACACAAAGGAGCAAGTGGGCCCCAAGATTTAAAGGTAGGATCGCTGTGAACTTAAGCTGTTAGCTACCAGAGGGCATTTTTTTCCGCAGGGAATATCCAGTCTCACACAGTGACCGGTGAGTCTTGCTTTTCCGTGTGTAAATGTGCCGGGCGACCTGTCCGCGACCCCTCATTTGGGCTGCACCTTCTGGTCACCTTTCTCATGGTCACCAGAGGCTAAGTCACCTCCCTGTGCAGAGACTGAAACAAGCAGGGTGGGTATGGCTCCAGCACAAGGGGTTTATGCTGTAAATACAGTAGCTGCAGTTTGATCATATAATTTAAATTATTCAAATTTGTAAGGTTTTTGGCAAGGTTTGGCATCAGGCTTTTATTGGGCAGATTGAGACATCATGGAATCATACCTGATATTGGTGTTTGGAAGGCAAACCTGTGCAAAGATGCCTGATTTGAGAGACGTATAAACGAATATCCAAGAAAAGAGATTCTGTGCATAGAAGAATATTTGAAAATAACTAGAGGCCACAAATATGAGATAACTATGCCTCCAGGACCGAGTTTAATCCTGGTAAAATACGTACAATATAGAATTTACCATCTTAACAATTTTTAGGTGCACAGTTTAGAGCCATTAAGAGCATTTTCATTGTTGTGCAGCCTTCCCCCCATCTCTCTCCAGGACTCTTTCATCTTCCCAAAGAGAAACACTGTCCCATAAAAGTGGATCATACAGAATTTGTCGCTTGGTGTCTGTCTTGTTTCACTGAGTATGATGTCCTCCAGGTTCTTCTATGTTGTAGCCGGCATCTGAGTCTCCATCCTTTTTAAGGAGAGTAATATTCTATTATGTGGACGGACCTCATTTTCTTTGTCTGTCATCCACTGATGGGCCCTTGGGCAGCTCCCTGCTCTTGGTCGTTGTGAGTGATGGGCTATGAGCACAGGTAGACTGTGACCTTCCATGAACTGGGCTTTCTTGAGCCCCGGAGGGGGAGGGTCCAGTGCTTCCGTGTTGTGAGGGCTGTTTGACAAGGCACAACGTACCCAATTTTATAAACTGGGCCTGTGCACTTTTCAAGAGCCTAAGAAAAAATATGAGACCAGAAAAAAAATTCCCCCCTGGTTTAAAATACAAAAAGAACACTGTAGGTTTTCCCCCGTTGTCCAGTGGTTAGGACTTTGCCTCTCAATGTAGGGGGCATGGGTTTGATCCCTGGTTGGGGAACTAAGATCCCACATGCCATGCCAGGCAGTAAATAAAGGATGTTTTAGTCCAGTTCATTTGCTCAGTCATGTCCAACTCTTTGCGGCCCCATGGACTGAAGCACGCCAGGCCTCCCTGTCCATCACCAACTCCCAGAGCTTACTCAAACTCAAGTCCATTGAGTCGGTGATGCCATCCAACCATCTCATCCTCTGTTGTCCCCTTCTCCTCCCGCCTTCAATCTTTCCCAGCAAAAGGGTATTTTCCAATGAGTCAGTTCTTCGCATCAGGTGGCCAAAGTATGAATATTCAGGACTTATTTCCTTTAGGATTGACTGGTTGGATCTCCTTGCAGTCAAAGGGATTCCCAAGAGTCTCCTCCAACACCACAGTTCAAAAGCATCAATTCTTCGGCCCTCAGCTTTCTTTATAGTCCAACTCTCACATCCACACATGACTACTGGAAAAACCATAGCTTTGACTAGATGGACCTTTGTTGGCAAAATAATGTTGCTGCTTTTTAATATGCTGTCTAGGTTGGTCACAACTTGTCTTCAAAAGAGTAAGCGTATTTTAATTTCATGGCTGCAGTCACCATCTGCAGTGATTTTGGAGCCCCCCAAAATAAAGTCTGTCACTGTTTCCATTGTTTCGCCATCTATTTGCCATGAAATGATGGAACCAGATGCCATGATCTTAGTTTTCTGAATGCTGAGTTTTAAGCCAACTTTTTCACTCTCCTCTCACTTTCATCAAGAGGCTCTTTAGTTCTTCTTTGCTTTCTTCCATAGGAAGATGTCATCTGCATATCTGAGGTTATTGATATTTCTCCTGGCAATCTTGATTCTAGCTTGTGCTTCATCCGGCCCAGCATTTCTGCATATACGTTAAATAAGCAGGGGACAATATACAGCCTTGAAGTACTCCTTTCCCGATTTGGAACCAGTCTGTTGTTCCATGTCCTGTTCTACTTTGGAACTTCCCAGGTGTTCCAGTGGCTAAGGCTCCTTGCTCCCAATGCTGGGGGTCTGGGTTCGATCCCTGGTCAGGAAACCAAATCCCACATGCAGCAACTGAGAAACTGTGCAGCCAAATAAATCAATAAAATGATAATAAAACAATTTGTTTAGAAAAATCTTCATAATATAAAAAAGAACATTGCAGGTTAGAAACGTTAAAATGTTCAAGTTGTGATCGAAATTTAGCTCTTATTCACTTATGAAATAATGATTGTATTTGATACGTGTGCTATGATGTGGGAACAGAGTGTACAAAGTTCAAACAGTGACTGTGGGGCTGCCATTTATCTTGGAAAATGTTTATACGACTCAACTGTCTGGTGTCATTTTCCTCAAATCATGTGATGTGTGGCATCCGAGACCTTTGACCTGCTGTGAAGGAAACCAAGTTCCTGCACCCTTCTGCCGATGGCCCTCACAGATCAGCTGGAAGGCAGAAGGGTGGTGGTCAGCTGCGTGGAGAAGGCTGCAGCCGGGGACGAGAGGCAGCTGATCCAGAGCTTTCCCAGCATGTGGGCTGGTCCATCCCTGCACCAGGCCCGAAGACAGGCAGTGGGCAGACACTGATGGCTGGAAAGCTTGGCTCCAGCGCACCCAAGGGGAGGATGTCAGTGGGGAAGATGGGCCGACTGACTAGATATGGGGTGTTGTTATGGCCTGAACTGCGTCCTCCCAAATCCTACCCCAGGACCTCAGGATGTGACTGTCTGTGGAGACGGGGCCTTTAAAGAGGTGACTGAGGTAGAATGAGGTCTATAGGGTGGGCCTTCATCACATAGGACTGGTGTCCTTATAAGAGATCAGGACACAGGCACACAGTGATGGCCATGTGGGGACATGGGGAGAAGATGCCAAGGAGAGAGGCCTCAGAGGGAACCAGCCCTGCCCACACCTTGATTTGGGCCTGCCAGCCTCCAGGATGCAAGCCCATCCTTGTCTGTGGTGTTTGTTACACAGCCTAGCAGACTGATATGGGCATCCCATGTGATGGGTTAGGGGGCACATTTGGCTTCTCAGGCTGGTCCTGAGTTGGAGGAGGGGCACAACCAGGGTGGGCATCTGGGGTCACTGAGAGGTGTGACCAGCTCCCCTGGCTGGCTGCTCTAGGCTGTGGGTCTGTCTGTAAGTTCCGTCTCCCAGGACTAGGAACTGTGTCTCAGGTTCCACCATGGAAACACTTGTCTTTTTCCCAAGGGCCACTTTGGAGTAGAGGGTCAGGAGTCTGGGTGGGAAGACTGGGAGGTTCACGGGCCCCCAGTGAGGCCCCAGAACCCAGAACAGCCTGCTCACACCTGCAGAGCTGCAGTGAGGTGGGAGGAAACCCTCAGACACACCTGGGCATCTGTCAACATGCAGGATGCTCATGTGATAAAGGTGTGTCCCAGCTTTGCGGGTGCTGTTTTTTTTTGTGTGTGTGTGTGAGGGGGAAAAGTTTAGAATGCTGTTGTCACATGTTGAAATAGACTTTGAAGTGCTTTTTAAAAAAATCATGTATTTGTTGGGTCTTCGTTGTGCTGCACAGAATCTCTAGTTGTGGTGTACAGGGTCAGTAGTTGTTGGGCATGGGCTTCGTTGCCCCTCGGCATGTGGGATCTTAGTTCCCCAACCAGGGATCAAATACACATCCCCTGCATTGCAAGGTGAATTCTTAACTCCTGGACCACTAGGGAAGTCCTTGACTTGCCTTTTTAAAGGCAGAATTTAAAAGAGAAATGGTATTGTTGTCACTAAGACCAGCATCCTCTGGTCTCTTTTCTCTTCGTCTTTATCACTTTTCAGTGACAAATAGCTCCAAATAGGGCTCTGAGTTCATGCTATTGTGTCTCTTTTGAAGCAATTAGCAAAACTTCTGAGTGACATGCATATGCTTTTTGTGGCTCATGAGCTATGGTTTACTGCTGATACATTTAAATCTAAAATTACCGAAAACCAAAACTCATAGCAGTGACATATCCTGTGACTTGTTTTTTATATAATTTTTATTTATTTCTTTTTGGCTGGGCTGGGTCTTTGTTACTGTGTCGCCTTTTCTCTAGTTGCAGTGAGAGGGGGCTACTTTCTAGTTGCTGCAAGTGGGGACTACTCTTTGTTGAAGTGTGTGGGCTTCTTACTGAAGTGACTCCTCTTATTGTGGAGCACGGGCTCCAAGCCATGGGCTTCAGTAGTTGCGGCATGTAGGCTCAATAGTTGTGGTGCACGTAACCTCAATAGTTGGTCTGAGGCATGTAGGATCTTCCCGGGCTGGGGATCGAATTTGAGTCTCCTGCATTGGCAGGCGGATTCTTTACCACTGAGCTACCAGGGAAGCCGTGATTTGTTATTTCCATTGACAAAAACATATAAATGAGGCTAAAAGCCTTTTGCCCTTCTGAGATGTTTTGTGTTGCTCAGTTCTGTCCTTACGGGAGGCGCAGGGTTATTTCTCGGTATTTGTATGGGGCCAAAGGAATCTGTGCTGACAGTAATGGCCCGGGAGAAAATACCAGCCTTGCTCATTTGGATCAGGTGCTCCTGTGTGAGGTGAGAGGACAGATGGGGGGAGGCTGAGGATGGGAGGACTCAACCTGGAGAGCTGGGTGTGTTCCTGGGCTTGAGACCTCAACATTTCAGGGAGTTTAGAAAGCAGATTTCCACTGTGCTTTGGAAGGCAGATGATATTGTGACTTTACGGAATCATCTGAAAACCATCAGTTGAACGGGAACCCAGACCTCACTTCACAGAGAGGGAAACCAGACCCTCAAAAGACCCAGTGGTCTCCCCATGGCCCCACAACAAATAGAGTGACCTGGGAGAGTCTGAGGTGGGGGGCCTGTGGTCCCTGAGGACACTGTTCCTGTCACATCACAGGGTCCTGAGCTGGAGACCACAGGGGCCAGTGACAAGGTGGGGCTGAAAGACAAGCCAGGAGAGATTCTGGAACATGGGATGGAGGGAGGGAGGGGAGCAGGGGACTCGGCAGCCTGGGGAACCCCACCCCGTTCACTCCCGACCTTCCCAGGGTTTCTGGGCTTCTACACTGTGCTCAGCAGAACTCGGAAGGACGGTGTTCGGATCACTTCCGCTCCCTGCAGGGCTCTGTGCAAGTGGCTCTGCTGATGGGCCCCGGCTGTGGTGGATAACAGAATATTCTAGATCAGTGGTCCCCAACCTTTTTGGCACCAGAGACCAGTTTCATGGAAGACAAGTTTTCCAGGGCTGGGAGGTGGGGATGGTTTCAGGATGATTCTCATAAGGAGCTCGCAACCTAGATCCCCGCATGCGCAGTTCACAGTAGGGTTCGCGCTCCTATGTGAATCCAATCCCGCCACTGAGCTGACAGGAGACAGAGCTCAGGCTAAGGTAATGTGAGCACGTGAGCAATGGGGAGCGGCTGTAGATACAGATGAAGCTTCTCCGCTCAGTCGCCAGTCTCCTCCTGCTGTGCAGCCTGGTTCCTAACAGCCCCAGGGATTTCCTGTTCTAGTTGGAGGTGGTGTAGTTACACAACATTAAAAATGCATGAAATGCCACTGAATTGTCCACTTCCGAATGGTTAATTTTATGCTGTTTGAATATCATCTCCATTGAAAAAAACAATTAGGAATAAATTGGAAACCAAATTGCCGGCTCTATGAACAGCCAGGGAACCAACCACATAGCCCCAGTGGGTCGGAGCAGCTCAGGCTGAGGGTCTGGAGGGCCTCTGCAGAGGGACTCGGAGGCGCAGGAGGAAGCAGGCTGCAGAGGGTAGGCCCCCCGCGCACACATTAACCTCAGAGACATTCTCCTCTGAAGCAAAAAAGGGCTTGATCGTTCTCCAGAGAAAAGTGCTGTTGAAAATCTATTTTCCATCAGTAATAAAGAGAAATTTGCTACAAGCTCTAAAGAGACACGGAGGGCCCTCAGGTGTGTATTAGGAAGGGGAAAAGTCATCTGAAAGGCCGCAGAGTGCATGGTTCAACCCCGGGATGCTCTGGAAAAGGCACAGCCATGGGGACAGTAAGGGGTGGGGTGGGCGGTGCCAGGGCTGGGGGGGTGAACAGGCAGAGCGCAGAGGGTTTTCCAGGCAGTGAGATGACCCTGTATGTCCCTTAATCACAGGTACATCATACATTTGTCCAAACCTGTAGCAGGTACAGCACCAAGACTGAACCCTCATGACACAGTGGGCTTCAGTTTACAATAATGTGTTGGTGTCAGCTGATGGGTCGCAGCAAATGCACCCAACTAAGACATTAACAATGGAGGTGGAGGTGGAGGGGGGGCAAGGACGGGAATTCTCTGCACATCCTACACAATTTTGTAAACAAAGCCCCTCTAAGAAAATCACATCATTATTTTTCTTAACATCATGCCATTTTGCCCTTACTCCTGTTTGTTTATATATTTGGCTGCATCAGTTCTCACTGTGGCACGTGGAATCTTTTTTCTTTGTGGCTTGTGGACTCCAGAGCTTGTGAGCTTATTTGCTCCACTGCCTGTGGGATCTTGGCTTCTCAGAGCCTGCCTGCCAATGCAGGAGACGTGGGTTCGATCCCTGAGTTGGGAAGATCCCCTGGAGGAGGGCATGGCAACCCACTCCAGTGTTCTTGCCTGGAGAATCCCATGGACAGAGGAGTCTGGTGGGCTGCAGTCCACAGGGTCGCAAAGAGTCAGACGCGACTGAAGTGACTGAGCACACAGCACACACATGTGGGATCGTAATTCCCTGGCCAGGGATCAAACCCACACCCTCTGCATTGCAAGGTGGATTCTTAACCACTGGACAGCCAGAGAACCCTGTCTATTCATTTTTGAAAATCCATGTTGATGGAGAAGGATTAGGAAGGCAGGAGGGAGGGGAGGAGGAGCCTCGTGCGCAGGCATCCATGCCCTCTGGTGCCAACAGGCCGAGCGATGGCCAGCGCTGGGCATCTGCTGCTGCTACTGCTCTGCTTGCTACCCGTGGCCCTGGTGCTGACAATAAAGAAGTACCAGCAGCTGTCCCATAAGGTAAGCGTCACGTCCCTGTCTCTGTAGGGCCCAGGGCTAACTCTCACCAGACCCACCCCAGGGCACCTGGGCTCCTAGCCCCCTTTCCTGCCATGTGCTCTGTGCTTTTTCTCCTGCCCCACCCCCACTTTGAACTGGACCCCCACTTCATGAGTGCCTCTGCTTCCTAAAGCTCTCAGATCCCCAGGATGACTGACTCTTGGTGGACTCCCAGATCCCCAGTGCCAAGTCTCAAGTCCAGGGACCCCACACAGGATTGGGGAGTGTGTGCAGAAGAGGCAGTGAGGGAGGAGGCGGGGCAGGGGGTGGTCTGTTGGGGCGACGTGAGCAGCTCCTGTGCGTCATGCAGTGACAGCAAGGACAACGCAGTCTGCCGGTCCTGGGGCCGTGTGTCACCGCCCTGACCCCCATGTCCTGCCTGGTCCGGGGTGCCCGCTGTGCAGGATGCAGGAGGGAGGGCACCACGCTGTGTGGCTGGTGCTTTCCAGATGCACCTCCCTCCTCTGTCCCCCGCTCACCCGCTCGGCTTCTGGCCTCCAGTTCCTGAACCCAGACGACAGCTTTTATCTCGGCCAAGAAGAGGTAAAGTTACTCACAGCCAATAGTAAACCGGCAACAACGACTCTTTGCAGCCTCCAGTAATTTTGCGTTTGTAAAGGAGTTTTGAGATGTTGAGAACCAAGTTGAGGGCACCTCCTCGCAGGAGGTGGGCAGGTGGCAGGCCTGGGCTTCAGCTCCAACTCCTAGTTGGCTGTGTGACCCTGGGCAAGTCGCTTACCCTCTCTGAACCGTGACATCTCACCTATAAACTGTGAGAGCACGTGGAATGGGCCAGGTGAGCTTCTTCCGCTCACCAGCATCCTTTGTCCTCTGGGCCTGGCTCCCTTAGTCTTCCGGAACAGTGTCGGGCAGGCAAGCTAATTTGCCGGGCTGGACAACAGCCTTGCAGGGACGCTGGATCTGTGGGGACACACGTAAAGGAACCCCAACTTTGCAGCGCATCGGAGAGCCCTGTGAGACGCACAATGAATGCCAGAGTGACTGCTGTGTCACCAACAGCCTGAACCCTCAGAAGTTCTGCACCGCCCAGACCGTATTCCAGCAGTGCCTGTCCTGGAAGAAGGTGTGTCCTGCCCGGGCGGGTGAGAGGTGGAGGGCAGGGGGCTGGGGAGGGCAGCCCCTGAAAGGAGGGGCCTGGCAGAAAGGACCGCTCTCCTTCTCCTGCAGCCAAATGGGTACATCTGCAAGGACCACTTGGAGTGCCAGAGCAAATGCTGTGTCATCAACAACTACAGTGTGCAGACGTACTGCAAAGCCAAGACCATCTTCCTGCAGTGCTTGCCCTGGCGCAAGGTGAGGCCAGGGGCCACGGGGCTGGAGGGAGGCGCCCGCCAGCTCTGACCTCTGACCTCTGTCCCCAGCCCAACTGGGACTACTGCGACTACCACAGCGAGTGCCGCAGCAAGTGCTGCATCCGGCTGAACGAGCTCAGCCCCAACCGCTGCGTCCCCCAGAGCGGCATCCTGCTCCAATGCCTGCCCTGGGTGAGTCCTGGAACCCAGTCCGGCCCCACCTGGGGGGCTCAATCCCGCGACTGGCCTGAAGGCAGGCGGGCAGTGACCTGGAGGGCGGTGTGTCCACGTGTGTGGGTGGCCGTCCCCTCCAGGAGAGGCCGCCAGTTGTCTCTGCAAGTTGGCCTCCTGTTGCTGCACCTGCAGCAGGAGCGCGGCTGAGCTCAGAAAAGGACACAGGTTGTGGGGAGTGGGTTATCAGGTCCACTAGAGTGGCAGCAGGGCATAGCGTGGGCACTTGGGGAAGGGCCAGCATGGTGGTAGGTGGTGGGCCCACAAGATCCGGCAGCACCAGGGCCTAACTCCTGTGGGGCTAGACCCCCGGCTGGACGAAGGGGAGGGCCCCCTCTCAGGAGTTTCCTCCACTGGAGACTTTCACTGGCTGAACTGGAAATCCCGAAGGAAAGGGTTCAGTGAGGCAGCCTGCAGAGCTCAGCCCCCAGAACACAGAACCTGAAGACACCGTTGAGAACAGTTGGGGGCAGAAAGGGATGGGGGGACGGTGATGAGGTTGGAGAGGATGCTCTGGTGTCTGAGCTCAGATGCCAGGATCCAGGACTTCAGTCTGATTATAAAGGTGTGTCTGATCCCAGAGGTTGAGAACCAGGCCTTTCTGAGCATCCTCCCCTGCCAGCCATGGTCCATCAGCACCCAGAACAACAGTGGGTGCAGCAGGTGCCACAATAGTGAGTCCACGGGTGTCCCCAGGGTATCCAAGTGAACCAGGCAACACCATCAGTGGCTTCCCCCAGAGGTGCGGACGGTCAGTGCTGAGGAGAGTGTCTGGTCATTATCCAACTGGCCCTGAAGGCCAACTCCTTCCTGCCTCGTGGGCTGTGTCTCCCTGTGTGTTTCCTAATTGTGCTGTGCCTTCTAGTGACGTGGGTCCAGTCTGTGCCCTGGAGACCACCCTACACCCTGAGCCCTGAGTCTGTTCATAGGACCATGAAGACCTGCAGGTATTACACGTCTAACCGAGACCATCCATATCTGTGCAAGCCAGGGGCAGCTCCTGGAACCTCAATGTGATGACTTAGCATGAATAAACCTCCTGACTGAGTGAGCATGTTTCTGTGGGTGTGAAGACCCGGGTTTCAGTTCTGCCGTCTTGAGGAGCCCCCTCAACCAGAGACCAAGTCTCCCCAGAGGAAAGGGCAGGTGTAGACGTGCCCCTCCCCTGCAGGCACATGACTGTGACTTGTCATCACAAGTAAAAGGTTGGAAGGCTCCCCTGACCTTGTGGATGGTGCAGTGAAGGCACTGGAGCCCGGGGAAGACCCCTGTGGGGAGGGACCACCCGCTGGCCCCTCCTCCTGCTCCCTTGGTCCCCAGGGTCCCCACTTCCCCCAGGAGCTGAAGTCCTGGCTGATCTAGAAACTGTTCCCTCTAGTGGCTTCTAGAGGCGAACACCACAATTGGCTGCTCTGCTTCCAGAGCGCCAGAAATTTTACCGTCGCCTTCCTCTGTGCCCTCACCCATCTTGCAGATACCAGGCTGCTTTTTGGGGCTCTGTTAAAAAAAATTCCCCTCCCTCTCCCTCCTTTCCTTCTCCTCCTCTCCCTCTCCTTCCTCCCACGTCCCTCTCTACTCCGAGTCTGTAGGAAGCCAGAGAGGCCTTCAGGCTCCGCCCCAGCTTCGGTCTCGCCCCTCCCCTTTCCTCTTCCCACCCCTCCGTCCCCCTCCCTCGTCCCTCCCCGTCTGGGCTCCCTCCTCTCCCCTCCCTCTTCCCCTCCTCGCTCCACCCCTCGCTCCCCACTTCCCAGGCCACTACTAGTCCACTTTCTGTCTCTGCGGATTTGCCTGCTCTGGACACTCCGAGTAGACGAACTTGCCCAATCTGTGGCCACAGTGGCTTCTTTCACTGAGGGTGATTCTCTCCAGGCTCATCTGCATTGTGGCCGGACTTTGTTCCTTGCTGTTCCATTTGAGTTTGTACATGTTGTTTGTCCATCATCGGTGGGTGGACGTTCGGGTTGTTTCCAGTTTAACTATGAGTAAAGCTACTGTGCACATTCCTATGCATGTTCTCTGTGGACACGGGTTTTAATCCACTGGGCGTGAATCAGGAGCGGCATGCTGGCTCTGAGGATTACTCCACGTTTCACCTTTTAGGAAACTGCCAGATGACTTTCCAGCACACCTGCGCCTTTTCACACTCCCAGGGCCTGTGCGAGGCCTCCAAACTGTCCACACCCTGGACAACGCCTGCTACCATCTGTCTTCTTGGTCCTGGCCAACCCAGGGGACAGGAAGTGGATCCCAGAGTGACTGCAGTTCATTCTTTAAGAACAAAGCTGGGGCTTCCCAGGTGGGCCAGTGTTAGGACTTTACTTTCACTGCAGGGAACACTGGTTCAATCCCTGGTTGGGGAACTAAGATCCTACAAGCCACGGGGGCAAAAATAAAAACAACAAAACCAGAAGGATCCCTCACCTTAGCTCAGAATGTTCTTGAGACACTTGGAGTAGAGGCCAGCCAGAGCTTTGCTGTGGCGAGGGTCCTCTCCACTGCCCAGGGAGCGGGATGGGTGGACGGTGCCCAGGTCCTGCCCCACCCACCCCCTCGCTCCGCTCTTCTGGGGCCGGTCTCCCGCCGCAGGGATTTCTCAGGATCCGCCCCAGGGCCTCGGGGCCCCCCCTACTCCCGGTACTCTGACGTCTGGTTCTCAGCAGGATCCCGGCCACGCTAATTCCAGCCCCTCGTTGTCTCCTCGGGCGTCGGGACCTCCCGGGGATCCGGACATTTTGCCTGTTTATCTCTCTGATGCACCCACAGCAGCCCCTGTCGGCACCTCGCCAGCGAAAGGAAGGTTCCGAGGAACGTGGTTGCAGCTGCGCCGGCACCACCCGGGTCCGCCAGGGGGCGCTGTGGGCCGACAGTCGACCAGGCTCCCCGGGAGCTGGCAGGTGCTTGCTCCTCCGGGGGTGCGGACAGACCCTGACATTTTCCCTTTTCATCGGGAAAACAGCAGTTTGCCCACTGGGTCCCGGCCTCGTTCAGGTTAATGCGGGGGGAGCACCTGTGTGCGAGGAGATTCCTGGTGGCCACCCCGGGGTCCTCGGAACCTGAGACCCTGCCAGTGCGGCCTTTATCCGGGGGCTGTTCCCCAGGAAACAGCGGAGACCCGGTTCCTCGGCCTCCAGGAAAACCTGGTCCCCTCCTGGCCGGCGCTTCTCGGCAAACGTGGAGAACGTGGTGTCCAGGGCCTGAGAGGCCCCCGCATAGCTGACAGAGCCTCGGCGGGGGGTGGGGTGGGGATCGTGGACGCTGTCTCCTCCTCAGGTCCCCACGAGGTCGTCCCATGTCTGTGTCCTGATCTCCTTTTATAAGGACACCAGAACTGTGGGATTAGCCCCACCCTATGACCTCATTTGACCTCATTCACCTGTTTATAGATTCCCTCTCCACACACTCAAATCCTGAGGTCCTGGGAGTCAGGGCTTCAACATCTGGATTTCAGTTCCGTTCAGTCGCTCAGTCGTGTCTGATTCTTTGCGACCTCAAGGACTGCAGCACACCAGGCCTTCCTGTCCATCACCAATTCCCGGAGTTTACTCAAACTCATGTCCATCCAGTCAGTGATGCCATCCAACCATCTCATCCTCGGTTGTCCCCTTCTCCTCCCGCCTTCAATCTTTCCCAGCATCAGGGTCTTTTCCAATGAGTCAGTTCTTCGCATTAGGTGGCCAAAGTATTGGAGTTTCAGCTTCGGCATCAGTCCTTCCAATGAATATTCAGGACTTATTTCCTTTAGGATGGACTGGGTGGATCTCCTTGCAGTCCAAGGGACCCTCAAGAGTCTTCTCCAACACCACAGTTCAAAAGCATCAATTCTTCGGTGCTCAGCTTTCTTTATAGTCCAACTCACACATCCACACATGACTACTGGAAAAACCATAGCTTTGACTAGACGGACCATCTGGATTTGGGGGGACAAAATTCAGCACACAACACCTCCAAGACATTTTGGAAACATGTTAGATGGGAGGAAAGAGCTGCCAGGCCCCAGGCCCTGGGGAGAGAAGGAGATGAAGAGGAGCAACCACGTGGGATTCCTCCTGTCTGTTCCCTTGAAGGTCCCCCACCCCCGCTGGCCTCCTCACCATCCTGGTGGCCCTGGTTTGGTGACAGAGAACTCCTAGGAGAAGGGACCCAAGGATGCACCTACTGTCCAGGGCTGGCCAGAGAGGAGGAGGGGATCTGCAGGGGAGCTGGTGACTGGTGATCCGAGGGCCACCTTCCACAGGGGCTCAAAGGTATCACTCGCTGGTGGTGGCCCTGCTCACAGCCCTGTCTGAGGCCCGACAGCTGGGTGACCAAGGGGACTTTGCTGGGGTGGGTAGGACACAGCCTGGGACACATCCCTGCAGAAGGAACTCGGGTGATTCTTTGTTCAAAGCAACTCACCCAAGGGCTCCTACGTCATGGGTAGGACAGGACGACCTCCTCTGAGAAGTGAGAACGGCATGCCTCCCTCGAAGGCGTCGTCACCCCCCAAAGTTCACATGCAAAATGCGCCTGCCTGTGGTGTGGGGGAGTGGGGCTACAGTTTTCCTGGCTTCTTTCCCCCAAACCATTTGTGTGTGTGTGTGAGCCCACAGTTCTTTTGTTTATTTATTTTTGGCTGTGTTGAGTCTTGGTTGCTGCCTGCGGGCTTTTCTCTAGTTGCACCGAGTGGGGTTACTCTCTAGCTGCGGTGCCCGGGCTTCTCATTGTGGTGGCTTCTCTCGTTGTGGAGCACAGGCTCTTGAGCTCATCCTCAGTAGCTGCAGGCTCCTTGGCTTAGCTGATCCGTGACATGTGGAATCTCCCTGGACCAGGGATCAAACCCATATCTCTTGCATTGACAGGTGGATTCTTTACCACTGGACCACCAGGGAAGTCCTCCCCAAACTTTTTATTCTGTAGTCATGAAATACAACTTTTAAAAAATTGTGGTAAAATACACTTGACATAAAAATTTCCTTCTTAGCCATTTTAAGTGCACAGCTCAGGGGCCTTAAGTACATTCACACTGAGAGACCATCCCACCACCATCTCCGCTTATCTTCCTAAATGGAAACTGGCCCCTCAAACTCCTGACACTTTTGCAGGCTTCCAGCATCAAGAAGGGCCAAGCCCGAGGCTCCCCTGCCTGTGAACCATTGGCACCGGCCCCATCTCTTTAAAAAAGTGTGAGGGATGAAGCCGCCCCCTCAGCGTGGGATCTGCCTGGTGGTCACTGCACATCACAACCTCTTTCTGCACTAAGCAGCTCTGGTTTAAAGCTGCGTGGGTCCCCCAAACAAATTCTCCAGGATGTGGAGCCACGATGGGGGAGATGGTCAGGGGAGGGGTGCCCTGACTCCTGCTGCGTGCATGGGGACAGGCGCAGGTGAGGTTGGTGGCCATCACTAGACAGACTTACTCCATGTGGCCTCCCCACAAACTCTGATAAGAGGTAACAAAAGGTGTTAGTTCCCCAGGGTAGGGTTTTTAGATCGTCTCTAGGCGGTTAATCTCTGAGGTTCTGAGGCTTGGGGGCAACCACACCCCTGGAAGTACTTTGTGGCTTCAATAACATGGTGGAGAGAAAGCAGGTGCTTTGTGGTATTTATACCCTGAGTGATGAATATGGCAATTAGAGCCTCCAGTCGGTGTGGGCCCTGTGGGAGGTTTGCTGGGGAGCAGGCCGGGGAGGGGAATGATACATCCCAGGGCACCCCTGGGCAAAGGGCGTGGGATGGAGGGAAGACCCAGAGGTTTGGATTTTGCAAAATATAATACAATAGACAAAACTCTGAGAGTCTGATTGACAAAAGGGGAAACACCAATGAGCCTGAGGAATGTGAAAGGTGACACAGTCTCAGAGGAAAGAGTTTGAAAGAAGGTAAGAAGTGTGTGGTGTGGACTGCACACCGAGGTGCCCACGTTCCTCAGAGAGCAGATCCATTCCCAGGAAGATTAAATGAAATGTTAGTCGCTCAGTCGTGTCCTACTCTTTGCAACCCCATGGATTATAGCCCTGCATGGAATTCTCTGTCCATGGAATTCTCCAGGCAAGAATACTGGAGTGGATTGCCATTTTCTTCTCCAGAGGATCGTCCCAACCCAAGGATCAAACCTAGGTCTCCTGCATTGCAGGCAGATTCTTTACCATCTGAGCCACCAAGAAAGCCCTCACAAAGATAAAAATTGCCCAAATTGTCTCTAAAACCACAGAGTAATGCTGAAGATCAGAAAGGGTCAGTGTCCTGGCCAGGAGCAGGCTTGCCGGGACCTCCTGGGGGGACAGATGTGGTCACAGGCAAACAGGACATCCTCAGAAAGATGTTGGCAAGGTTGCCAGGCAACATGTTAAGCAGCCACAGAGACACAGGAAACTGCATCTCAACTTTCCCCCACCAGGACTCAGGGAAGTAGAATAAAATTTGGTCACCAAAGAGCTGTTGGGTTAAAAGTGGTCGAGGGTGCAACTTACAAAATCACTTTAAAACTAAGAGTGCCTGGACGTCCCCGGTGGTGCAGTGGATAAGAATCCGCCTGCCACTGCAGGGGAGACAGGTTCGATCCCTGGTCTAGGAAGATCCCACATGCTGTGGAGTAACAAAGCCCCAGTGCCACAACTATTGAGCCTGTGCTCTAGAGCCCAGGAGCTGCAACTGTGGAGCCCACGTGTCACAAGTACTGATTGAAGCCCAAGAGCCTAGAGCCTGTGCTCTGCAACGAGAAGCCACACGATGAGAAACCTGCACACCAGAACCAGAGTAGCTCCCGCTTGCCGCAACTAGAGCAGCAAAGGAGACCCATTGCAATTAAAAAAAAATTATAAATATAATAAAATAAATTAAAATTGCATATTGAAAAAGAAAAAAAAAACCTAAGAGTGCCTGACTCAAGGCAGCGATGGTCATGCAGGAGAGAATGGGTTTGCATGGTTAGACTTGGCCTTTCCACAAGAACTCAAGCACATCAGCACAGAGGTGGTTCAGTGTTAGGACAGCTGCTTGTGTGATGTGTGACATGAGCAGACTCAAGGAGAATAATGAGATCTGTGTCTCATTTAAAAATTAAAAAGTGAGCTAACCAAGATGAAAACCTGGCAACTGAACATCAAAGTCCCCACTGTATTTGTACAGCATGTATCATGCTGAACAGTGGGCATCCTCTGGGGAAGTCCCAGCTCAGGGGCAGCCCAAGGGGTCAGTGAGAAATGCTGAAGGACAGCCAGACTGTTGCTTCTTGGAGTTGACCCCCCAGTCTACCTGGAGAGTAAGAGAATCAACAGAAAGACTGCTGGAACTGGTAGGAGGGTTCGGTCGGCACCTTAGCCCACAGAGGTCAGGTTGTGCTGCTTTGGTGACAGCCCCAGGTCTCAGGGCTCTGGTCTGTGCCCCTCCACCAAGAGCCAGGCCCACAGAGCAGCCCCCTTGGGAGCAGTCCTAGTTCTGAGGCCCTGGGGGTGCCACACCAGCAATCAGATGCCCCCCTGCTCAGAAGCAGTTTATGGCCCTTCCATGGATGACCACTGACCAGGGTGAGTCCCCCAGCCCCACCCGCCCACAAAAGGCCAGTGGTACAGTCCTCCTGCCTGGTTACCCTTGGTAACCAGCACTGACGCCACAGGAAGGGATCAGATACACAGCAGGTAAGCGATCCAGGAGCTCTTCTGCACCAACGAGGACACACAGCTTTACTGAAAGCAGAAGTGAAGTGAAAGTTGCTCAGTTGTGTCTGACTCTTTGCGACCCCATGGACTATACAGTCCATGGAATTCTCCAGGCCAGAATACAGGAGTATTCTGTATTCTGGCCTGGGAAGGGAAAGGGTAGCCTTTCCCTTCTCCAGGGGAATCTTCCCAACCCAGGGATCGAACCCAAGTCTCCCGCATTGCAGGTGGATTCTTTACCAGCTGAGCCACAAGGGAAGCCCAAGAATACTGGAACGGGTAGCCTATTCCTTCACCAGCAGATCTTCCCAACCCAGGAATCAAACTGGGGTCTCTTGCACTGCAGGCGGATTCTTTACCAACTGAGCTACCAGGGAAGCCCACTGAAAGCATACGACACCTAGCAATACACATAAGCTGTGAGACAGCTGAAGGGAATTAAAACCTTTACCAAGTGAGAGAAAAGGAAACAAGTACATTTGTGAGAGTTCTGTGATGGACCAGGAAGGATCAACATTGGAAAGGTGTCGGTTCCTCCCAAATTTATCTATAAATCCATTGCTATCCCAATATAATGGCCAGAGAACAAAACTAGCAGAATTTGAGAAGCTAACTCTGAAGTTCACATGGAGAAAACCTGCAAGACCAGCGGCGAGCACCTCCCTGGAGGCCTCCTTCCTGGGTCCTACGGGCATCCTCCTCAGCACCCTGTTTCTCTTGGTTTACACCCTTATTTTACTGCAGTATCTCCTCCAGCAGCTCCCAAAGAAAAGACGCAGTGAATGAATGTATGTCTGAATCCTCGCATGCCTGAAATGTCTTTTTTGGCTGGTATTTGACCGGGATGTTTTAAAATTGCTACTTTAAGATGTCCCACTCCACTTAGCTTTTATTCTTCCCCAAATTCTATTAATTGGAGGATGGACATCCTGGGAGGTTGTTCAGCTTTTCTCACATTTTCAACTATCTTTTTGTTTTACTTTCTAGGGGATTTTACAAATTCTTTCAATGCTTTTATTGAAACATTTTATTTGACAGTCATTTAACTTCATAGACGTTTCCTGGAGATGGCGCTCCAGAGTGGACTGCGGGTTCCTGGAGGCTGGTGCTGCCTGACAGACCACGGTCCCTATGGGCCACTTACCGTAGGTTATGGTTGTTCAGAAATGTGCCAGCATGGAGGGCGCCCCCCAGTGGGCAGAATTCCACTAGTGATTTTGTTCCATGAAAAATCATGCCCTTTGGGACGACACTCCATAAGACAACATGACCCCTTGAAACGAGGCGCCTTAGGGACGGCCTGCCCCAGGGCAGATACCAACCCTACCCTGCAGGCGACGTGCTGCCAGGGGCCCTCCTCCGAAACCAGGCAAGAAGCACAGGCCTACTCCCCATGTCCCTGTGGTTCAATGCAGACGGTGTCATTTGGCTGTAACTCAAATATTTAATCCCTTCATGTGATATCCCTGGGCTCCCAAGTGGTCTCAGTCAAGGGCAGTCCCTGAATGGCATCCATCCTCCAACTACATCTACAGCTGGGGCCCCAGGGCCCTCGGGCTGAGCTGGCTGGGCCTCTGCTTCTCAGTGTCTGCTCCACGGGGACCCTGCAGCACTGTGGCTTTGGCCCAGGGTGAGTGTGGTCACCAGCCTCCCATGGCCCGTCAGCAGAGCACAGTGACAGGTCGCTTGTGACGCTCTGCTGTGGAGGCTACCAATGAGACAAAGGAAAACCAAGACATGCAGCAGAGAGGCACTCCGGTCGGCTGGGGCTGGTGCCTGGGAACCAAACTCCTGTGGAGAAGGCCCTGGAGGGTGCTTTGGCCCCAAGTGACCAGGAGCGTCTCCCTGGGGTTGAAGGGCACCTCCAGCTCTCCATGGGGACTCCAATGGGCTTAGGCTCCAGGCAGTTCTGAGCCAGGCTTCTTACCCTAGGAAGCCAATCCAACTGGACTACAATGCCAGGGCCCCATTTCCAAACCATGCCAGGGTAGGGGTATAGGCCGAGTGCTAAGCACAAGCAGCTGAGGTCCCCACTGCAGGGCGGGCACCCCCACGCGTTTCCTCCAGCAGGTCAGGGCAGCAGCTCTGCCCCTGCGCCCCTCCTTGCAGAGATCTCCCCTCTCCAACAATGGTCACCTGCTCTGCTAGGGTAGCAGGGGGCGAGCCCAGCCCTCCTGAGGATGTGCACCCTGACCCCCAGTGCACAGAGAAAAACAACCCAGAGAACAAGTTTGGGGCAGGGATGATGCGGCAGGTGACAGGGTGGGGACTGTGGGACCAAAGCAGTTGAAGGCAAGATGGAGATGCCAGCAAAGGCCAGAGGGAGGAGCCTTGGCAGAGGGAACCACTTGGGGGAGCAAGCCCAGGGCAGGCAGGGCAGCCCTGGTGGGTGGGAGCCAGGGGTTGGCGGAAGGAACTGAGGGCAGGTACGTGACCCCCACCTGCCACAAAGCCCCACAAAACACTCAACCACCTTTTCATCCAAAATCAAGGCTGTATTTACCTTCATTGGTTGATGTGAGAACAAACTGTTTAAAATAACCGGGGTCTATCGTGAAAACATGGGGTTGAAAATACAGAATGGAATAAAGCAAACAGCCAAGGATGGCCAAACCGAGGCGCCAACGCTCAGGACACAGGTGTGGACGTCAGGAAAGAAGGGATACTGACAAGAGGGTACAGTGACATTCACGGGGTTATGAAAGTAAGACTGAAACCGAAAGGAAATCATGCCAAAGCCTTGGCCGGTGGGAGAACATGAGACCGATGTCTTCTGATGGCCTCCGTGGAGAAGAAACACAGGTTATTTCCTTTGTGAACAGCCTTGAGCCTCTTTACCTCCTAATCCCTACTCATCTGGGGTGGATCCCCAGGCCACCACACAGCCAGCCCGAGGTGCACGCACATCCCAGGGCCGCTCCGCGGTCCCCCAGCGGCCTGGCCGCTCAAGCGCTTGCATAGTTGAAGGATGTTGCTGCCATTAAACGTCTGAGGGCAGTTCCAACTGACAGCAGGTGGGTTGTTGTGACCACCTTAAACAAACAACCAGAGAAATTTCTAGAAACTGTTTTTATAAAGTCTACCTAGGTTAAGAATTTAATAACATCATATATTTATATTAACAGACTATTTACAGTTTCATTTTTCTTTTTAAAAAAACAAACCGAAAAAGAAACCCTTTTACACTTCTGCATAATAAGGCAAAAAAAGCTTTGTACATTATTATCTTAATATATATCTGTAACTTCGGTTCCAAGTACCAAGGGAGGGTCAGGGCCAGGCCTGAGTGGGGGCCTCACAGTGCATTGGACAAAATGACCGTTTTTTTCTACCATAAATAAGACAAAAAAACCCCAGGGGCTCTGGAGACAGATCTGAGGCCATTAAATTGCAAAACCAAACTAAAAGTAAAAAAGCAAAAGTGTCTTTCGTTTCTTTTAAGTGTCTAAAGAGCACAAAGTTGAAAAAAATACAAATCTATTAAAAATGCTTCTTACCTGTGGGAAAAAAGGTACAAACTTGAATTTTTTTTTTTCCAGTAGCCTAATCTCAAGCTCGGAAAACAAAAGATCACCCCCAGAAAAGCTGTGTGTGACACCCCCGACGCTGCGAGTGGAAAAGTGAGCGTCGCCACCCCAGGGCCGATGGAACTGTGCTTAGGTTCTAGAAACGGACGTTTAGAAAAGTGGACAGCAGTGCGTTCCTGGAGGGGACCCGCACGCGCGGTGGGAGCGGGCCCGCGGCCACTACCGCGCCTCCACCTCCTGGGGGTTGCGGGACGGGGAGTAGTCGCGGGCCTCTCCCGGTGCGCGGGCCCCCAGCGGCGTAGTCCTGCTCCGCGGCTGCCCCGGGGGCGTGGGGGGCCCGCCTGTGGCCACCAGCGGCGGCGG
This sequence comes from Bubalus bubalis, assembly GCF_019923935.1. Lineage (NCBI taxonomy): Eukaryota > Metazoa > Chordata > Mammalia > Artiodactyla > Bovidae > Bubalus > Bubalus bubalis. Next base: position 27,961,467 of record NC_059173.1, on the reverse strand, counting down.
CGCGCCCAGCGCGGCGGCGGCAGTGGGCGGGGTCCGCGCCAGGAGACTGTTGTGCAGTGCGGCGGGCGCGAGGCGCGGGTAGTGCAGGGCGCCCAGCGCCGGCAGCAGTGTCGCGCCGTCCAGGTGCGCGGCCCGGGCGCGCCCTAGCTCGTCGCGGCGCGCCTCCCGCAGGCGCTCGGGGCTGTAGTCGTGCGGTTCGCGGTCCCGGTAGGGGCGCTCGGGCGGCTCGAGGAGGGCGGCGGGGCCCGGGCCCGGCGGGGCGCGGCGGGGCAGCTCCGGGCCGCGGTAGGCGTCGCGCGGCGGCTCCCACGCGAAGGCCGGGCGCTCGCGGCCCGCGGGGCCCGGGCCAGGCTGTGGGGGCACGTCGCCGTCCTCACCCCGCTCCTCCTTGACCTTCACGTCGCTCTGGGGCTGCTCGGCCGGCGCCTCGTGCGGCTTCCCGGGCTCGCGGCCCAGGAGACCGGCCAGGCGCAGGCCCTCCCCCAGGGCCATCTTGCTAGGCTTGGGGCCATCCTCCCTGGCCGGGGAGCGGCTCTCCTTGATGCGGAGCTCAGCCTCGCGTTCGGCGGGGATCCCGGGCCGGCCCGGATCGCCCTGGCCCCGGAGCACGAGGCCACTGCCTGGGTGGCCCACGGGCGCCGCTGGAGAGGCCCGGCTCAGCAGGCGTGTCTTTTCCAGGAGGTCCCTGGGAGCGACAACACAGACACCCCCGCTCAGCCTGACGGGACACCCTGCAGCGAGTTCCTTGCCACCAAGTTCCCACCTAATGTGGCACCATCACCGTCCACTGAAGTGACCTCAGGGTCCTTGTGTGTGTGGGTGTGTGCCCACTTAGCACGCTAGGTTCCTGTGGAATCACTGCTAGTGGCACCCATCCACACACACATGGTGATTATGACCCACACACCCACAAGGGCATCCCCATACCTGTCTCCCCTACACGGGCAACTCTGGAGCCCAACTTTGCAACAGAAGCACAGACTTCTCCACCAGAACCCAGAGAACTTTGGGAAGTTCCACCCTGCCTCAGACCCACTGATCCACTGATCTGGAGGGACGGAGTTCTGAAATCCCCTTCTGGTGGGTGTGTGTGGCCCAGCTGGGGCTCACCAGAGTTCCACCCGCCCCATCCCAGTCGGGTTCTTACCCATGAGGTGCCACTCTGGACGTTTTAGCCCTTTGGCCCTGAGGCTGGGAGCAAGGGGGGGCATGACCTCCACCCTGATGTGGGGCTGGGAGGGCAGCTGAGCTTGAGCACATCAGGTGCCCAGGTCCCCCCAACCTCACTGCTGCACCTGGCTACCCTTACTGCACTTGCAGCCCGCCCTCGACCCTGATGTCCCTGCGGGGGCTGCAGCTCCCTGGGCTCCTGACCCTCTGCAATGACAGTGATGGTTGTAGGCTGTGAGCAGGCCCTGGGGTGCTCCCCGGCACCCTTCCTGGGGCCTGTGACCAATGTCCCCCTCATCATCTAGGCCACCCCTCCCTCACTGTCCTTTCAGGCTCTGCCCAACACCTAGCTTGCAGCAATGCCCGGACCTGGCCGGAAGGGCTGGCCAGGGAGCCTTCCCCTGCTCCTGTCTGCATGGCTGGCCCATGCCTCCTCCAGAACCAAGTCCCGGACTCTGCTGCTCCCGTTAATGCAGGCTCCCTCCTGCCCTGCCCTGGCCTAGCTCTGCTGCCCATGGGGCGAGAGGGGGGAACACACAACCTCAGCCCCCATCCTCCAGCTCAAGGGCTCCCCACAGGTCTACCTCCCAGACCTGGCACCCTCTGGTGGTTCAGCAGCCCCTCTCCAGCACTGCCCGGCGGGTCTGAGCTACCTCTAAACCCTACCATGGTCCAGAAGCCCACCGTCCCTGCCAGGGCCTTGGTGGAAGTAACCCTCATCCTGGATGGTACCTGCCCAGATTGTGCCCCAGCAAGAGTCTTCTGTGGCAACAAGGTGGAGAGTGTGTGGACTCCGGGGTTCCCTTCCCCTGGTCTTTCCTACCCCAAGGATGCAGTCTTCGCGTCCTCCCACAGATTTCAGTTTGCCCCCTTGGGTTCAGTAGAGGTGGCTGGGGGCTGCAGGTGCTGGGTGGGGGGTGGGGGCCAGACAAAGTTGGGGGGCAGGGAGCTGGCAGAACGGGTAAGTGGAGGGGCCCCAACTCACCGGTCCCGCTCCTCCTTGCCCTTGTCCAGCTCTCGGTTGTGGTTGGTCAGGGCTGAGACCCGCTCGGCATCTAAGGGCTTGGGCCACGGGGGTGGCGTGGGGAAGGAGGGTGGCGCTCGGTGCAGCCGGTTCCAGGCCTCGTGGGGGCTGGGCAGGCCATGCAGCGTGGGGCCCTCCTTAGGGGCAAAGATGCTGCCGCCGCCGGGAGCTGGGGAAAGGGTTGGCAGCAGACGGTGAGGCCGGGGGGCCAGGGAGGAGCACACACAGGGAGATGCCCAACCCCAGGCCCTGAAGAGATGAGGGGCGACAGTCTGCCTGGTGTCCCTGTAGCCCTGATGCACGCCCGTGCCCGTGTGAGGGGAGAGCAGGTGGCGGGGTCACTCACTCAGCGCGTGGCTGCCAAGGCCTCCAAAGGCGTTGCTGCCCAGGCTCCCCAGGCCCCCGAAGGTGCTTGATCTGCTGAAAGGGTCTGTGGGTGCAACAAGCACTCAGGAATTTCTGTGTGCACCAGGCCCTCCCCCACCCCGGGGCTTCAGAACCTGGCAGGTACCACCTGCACAATCTGAGGGTGCCCTGGTTCTTGGGGGGTCAGCACAGGCCAGCCAGACTGCACAGACCTCAGGGACACCTACCTGTCAAGTGACCAGTGGGCAGGAAGCTGCCAGGATGCGCTGAGGGTCCGAATGGGTTGGCGGTGGGATGGGTGGCACCTGGAGAGGGGGGAAGACTGTTGGAGGCGTGGGTGTACCTGGGGCCCCATCTGTGCCTCCTTCCCAGGGTGGCTGCACCCTGGCTGCTCCACCTCCCCATCCAAACTCAGGACCAGCTGGGAGGTAGGCTTCCATCTCCCTGAATCTGGAAGGCCACGATGCAGGGGAGCAGGGAGGGAGGTGCTGATAGTAGTGAGCCCCCAGCAGAAACAGGGCAGAGAGAAGGCCTGAGGTTGAGCTTTGAGGGGCTACTCTCGCAGCCAGCTACCCTCCGAGGTCCTGACCAGAGCTAACAAACAATCCTGGTCGTTTGACAGTGGGTGTGGCTTGGTCCAGACAGACAATGGCCTGAGCCCCTCTGGTGGTGTCCCCTGGCTGCTGGCCACAGTCCACAAGCATCAGTGCAGCATCAGCCCCGCTCCCCCAACACCTCCAGAACCGAATCTGGAGGGCAGCCAAGTGGGCCTGGTTCCGAGAAGGGGCTGCTGGGTCAAGGGCAGACCCTGCTGCTTAGGGTGTCCCACCTTCTGTCTAGAGGCGAATTTCTGGTGAGACCTGTGAGAGGGGCGCCCCCTCCTGTATCTCCAGCTCCCTCCACCTGTTAGGGGACCCTAACAATGGAGTGCTGCCGTCTGCCTGCCGTGGGTGTCACAGGTGGGCTCCTCCACCCAGACAAACGCAGGTTTAGTTCCCAGAGAGCTTCCACCTAGAAACGTGATCTCATTTCTAAGTGACCTTATGAAGAGATCAAACCAGAAGTTAGGAAACAGCTGGTCCCAGTGCTAAAGAGGATGCTATGAGAGCACTTGGAGGGCAGTCAGGGAAACGTGCTGCCTTAAAAAGCTACACCTCAAGAAAAGGCCAACGAGCTGATACTCCCTGGGGAAGAGGATGGCAGCATGCACACCGATGGAAGAAGCACTCACACCAGATGGGGGGGCGGGTGGCCAGGCGTCAGGCAGGGCAGCAGGGCCCTGGTCTAGGTGGGGCATGTGCTGGGGCAAGTGCACACACAGCAGGACGAGGCCGTGGGTGGAAGGAAGCATAGGGGGGCCCAGGCCACAGTCTGTAGGTTAAGGCCTAAGAAGTCTGCTGGCCGCCAGGGCTGAGGCCCAGATGGGAGGCACTCTGCTTTCTGAAGGACCAGACACCTAGGAGACGCCTCTGCCCTGGCTGGGGACTGGAGGCCATGAGGGTGGTGGAGTGGGGGCTGGGAAGAGCCGGCCAGCTCACAGGCCAGCTGGCATGATCCCATCACACCGGCGCGCTAATGGGCTAACAGGCTAACACCCACTGATGGTGGGTGGGGGTGAGCGAGCATGAGCTTGCGGCAGGGTGTGAGTGGGGTGGATGTGTGGAATGGTCAGGGAAGGTCCTCTGAGGAGGTGACATCCTTCAAGGGCCTGACAGCTGGGGAAGAGGCAGCAGCAGCCCTGTGGGTTCCAGACCATCAACCTGAGGACTGCTGCATGGTTGCCCTGAGCCAGCATCTGGGAACCTGGGTTTCAGGAGGTTCCTCACCTTCCTCTGATAGGAATACCTCACTCACATGTGCTCAGATTGTTTGTGCAAACAGTGTGGTTTGTGCTGAGCACTCGCTTTCCTTCCGGGAGTCTGGGTTTTGGTCCAGGCACACACAGGTGCCTACATGACTGGCCCCCAGTAAGAAGCCGGGGCGCTGGGTCCCCACAAGCTTCCCTGGGAGACAGCCTCTTGCCCTGTTGTCAGGGCTCCTTTCTGGGGAATAAAGTGCACCCTGGGGCTCCTCAGGCAGTGCTCAGGCGACACCCGACTTCCACCCTCCCCCCGTTCCTGGCCGAAAGATGTGTGTCCCTTGGCTGCAATGCATACAGCTGGGGGTGTGTGAGACATAGGCTGAGTCCTGGGAGCGCCGCAAGCCTAGGAGTAGCCCTAGGGACCCCAACACAGTGAGGCTGTGGTGTGGCTGCTGGCGGAGGTGAGCATGGAACAGAGGCTCTGGAGCAGTTTCCCACCATTCGGACAACAGCCGAACATGGGCCAGAGCATGGGCAGGGTCAGGTCACCTGTGGGGACACCTCCAGGGGGCAAGGGGAGAAGCCTGAGGCAGGCAGGACTGCCAGACCCCACCTGCTACAGCTGGAGAAACAAAAGCGCCGCCCAAGCAGCCGGAGCCCTCCTGCGCCCACACCAGCCAGAGGAGAAAGGTGAGACCGCGTCTGCTGGGCCATCCCCAGGCCTGCACGGTGGCAGGGGCCGCCATCTCCCCTGGGCCAGGCCGCCTTACCCGAGCTGGAGAAGAGGGGCCGGGCCAGGTCCTGTGGGTAGTGGAATCCGGTGAACACGCCCGGGGCGGGGGGTCTGCTGAACAAGTCCAGCTTGGTGCCCACGTCCAGCTTGTGGGGCTCCAGCTGCATCTGCCGGGACAGAGCGTGTATAGGGGCCGGAGGCCGGGCCTCTGTCCTGCTCGCCACCAGGCTGCCGATGAGCTGGACAACAAGGTGTGATGCCCCCTGCTCCGCTGGCCTCGCTCAGTGGGCGGAGAGACAGGTAAGAGTCATCCTGACCATAAGTCAGCGATGTGGGGTAACTGAAACGTCGTCACACGCGGTCGATATAGGAGGTTCCCAATTGCGGCGTTTCGCTCCTGTTTATATGGTCTTTGAAAGCTGGTGTTTTACACTTAAAACTCATCTCAATTTGGATGCTACATTTTCATTAGAAATACTGTTTCGATTTTGTAAAGTTGAGTTGGAAAAGTACATGCCCATACCCAAGTCTCCAGTTTTCCGATGGCTAAGTTTACCATGAGTATTAAAATTTAAATGTGTTAAATTAAACTAAGATGCCAGTCCCTGGGTCACTAGGGCCACGGGAGGCACAGGGTGGGCCAAGTCCGTCCTAGTCCCTCCTGCTGTGGTGACAACAGAGGGCTGCCCCCACCCTGCCTCCTCCACTGCACCTTCCAGGCACCCTGCCTGAGCGTCTGCCTGTTAATCCATCATAAATCCCTTTCTGTGACTTGTCCTTTGTAACCCACTTAGGGCGTGATGCAGAGAAGGCAATGGCACCCCACTCCAGTACTCTTGCCTGGAAAATCCCATGGGCGGAGGAGCCTGGTGGGCTGTAGTCCATGGGGTCGCTAAGAGTGGGACATGACTAAGCGACTTCACTTTCACTTTTCACTTTCATGCACTGGAGAAGGAAATGGCAACCCACTCCAGTGTTCTTGCCTGGAGAATCCCAGGGACGGGGCAGCCTGGTGGGCTGCTGTCTATGGGGTCGCAGAGTCAGACACAACTGAAGTGACTTAGCAGTAGAAGTAGGGCATGATGATTTAAAAATACCTTGAGTAAGGGTAATGTGTTACCTGACATGACAGACAAAAAGTGTGGAGACCCTTCTGTGATACAGGGTGTGGGGTCCCTTCCTGGCCTCCCTCAGCGCCCCAGCCCACTGCCCCTGGCTGCAAGTCCCCAGGATTCCCAGGGCTGCCTCTTCCCTGAATTGCTCAGCCAGGGCATCTGGCATCACCCACTGCGGGGAGGATGGCCTCAAGCTGGGTTCCTCTTCACCACCTGTCCCCCCCAGGAGCATGCAGGCTCCATGAGCACTTAGGTTCATCTTTGTCCATGGCCCACAGCAGACACTTAATAAACACTTGGGGGGAAGGGGGGACCAGGCCAAAGGACCCCTGGGAGGGCTTGACTGACAGCAGGGAGGCCCGCAGGGTCAGCTCCTCTCTAACGCTGCCTGGGTCATCCCGGGTGACAGGTGGGAAGTGACTTTGAGTTCCCCATACACTTTTGTCCTGCTCCCCAGCTCCGACCCCTGCTGGCCCGGCCCAGCGCTGGGGCGAGGGGCACATGCGCTCATGTGTGGACGCTGGGGAGGGCCTGGCCCAAGAAGGGCGCTCTCTGAGCCGCAGGCCTGGCTGGCAGGACGAGCAGTCCAGCTCACCTTTATCTTCTGCTGATGGTGGTAGATCTGCCAGGCGATCTGCACGTGCACAGCGCACCACTTCCCCGGCTTCTGCGACGGGGGGATGGGCTCAGCCTCGCGGCCAGAACCGTCTCCTCACTCCCCACCCCCAGATCCCTGCTGTCACAGGGCACCCCTGTGCCACCCAAGAGAGTCCTCCCTGGCCTCAGACCCTCCCGGAAGGTCCCACCGGGCCCCTTCCTCCCAAGGTGAGACACACACAGGCACACACACAGACCTTACACGTGCAAGCACGCACACACTCACCCTGATTGCTGTCCGGTACGGGTCGGACACCTGCTGTCGACAGAGGAGGAAGTGTTAGACCCAGGCTCTGCAAGCGGTCAAGCCCAGAGGGGTGGGGAGGGGGCACTGTGTGAGCCTCGTGGAGCCATGCTGGCCGGACGCCCACCCGGGACGGAGAGAGGCAAGAACACCACTGCCACCTACCCCGGGGGCTTTCTGCAGGAGGGTGTGAACCACACTGGCCCGGCCTGTTAACTCGAGTGGGTTTGAAGTCTGAGGGGAGAGAGGGACACCACACGAGACCACTTTGCAGGCTCCGTGCCCAGGTGGCACCAAACCCCCCCAGGGCACCGGTGTCTGCTTTGCCCTCCTTGTGAGGCCCTGCACGCTGTCACCCGGGATGGTCTGGCCCCGCCACATCCTCCGTCCGGAGGTTTCTGAAAAGTCGGCAGGAGAAGGCTCTGATCGCTATGCTGGGTGAAGGCAGCCCGCTGCAGGGAAGGTGAACAGAGCAAGCCTGCTCCCTGGTGCCTGGGCCTCCTGCGGTGTGGACAGCTGTGGATGGCTGCTGTCCACACTCTACCTCTGCTCCTCTGCACTGCTCCTCCCACTCCCTAACCCCAAGTGCTCCCAGCTGAGGAGAGAACAAGTGAAGCAAGGCTCTCCTGGCCCCGAAGGTCAAAATATTCTGCACTCGGGTGAAGGCCCTTCAGGTGCCACCTGGGGTCATGACTGCCCTGAGAGATGCTGGATAGAGGGGGGGGGCGGTCCTGCAGCCCCTGCCCACCGTGCCCACCCCCTCCCAGGAGCAGCTGGTACCTTGGGCTGAAAAGCACCCTGCAGGGATCCAAAGGGGCCTGGGTGTGGGAGCAGGGCGGGCAGTCCTGGGACGGCAGGAGGGAAGGGCGGGAAAAACTGCAAGAGAAGGCGGGAGGGGTGTTCCAGGGGCCTCGCTGGGCACTCGGACATCCTGGGCAGGGGCACTGGGCCTGGCCCTCTGGTCCCCACCCTGCCACGCCTGCACTAGGTGGGAGGCTACATAGACAAGGCATAGCCCGACCTCCACACCCCCCACCCTGCCTGGTGATCCCAGGGCACGCAGGGACACTCACGTTGGAATGTCGGAAGTAGGGGCTGTCCAGCTTGGGCGTGTACTTGTCAAACTGGAAGGGAAGGAGGCAGAGAGTGAGGCCTCCCAACCTTGCTGATGCCCTCCATTGGCCAAGCGCCCACCCACACCGCCAGGCCGGGCAGTGGCCAGAATGAGGCTGGCGGCCTCCAGCCAGCTATCCTCCAGGCTCCCTGAGGGTGCTGGCCCATGGCCCTTCCCTGTTCTAGTGACCTCACCATAGGAGGTGCAGACTCGCCCACCTGGGTGTCTGCAGCCATGGCTGGGAGGGTAGGGCCTGGAGCCCAGGGCTGGTGGTCAAGCTGCAGGGTACACTGAGGCCACTGCTCACTGCCCAGTGCCAAAGCAAAGCTGGGAGGGAACTGCCTACAGCAGCTGGCTTGGGGATGAGATCTTGAGGCTCAGGAACATGGGAAGAGTCCTGATCTGCATGGCCCCTAGTCCTGGTCCTCCTGACCTGCTGCCTTGCTGCCAACTGAGACACTGAGGACCCCACATGGGTGCAACTGGCCCATGGTCATGTGGACAGGGGTGTTCACCCAAGCCCAAGAGAACGGCCCAGGGCAGGGAGCGTCATGGGATGCCCTGGGAGCGGGGGGTGGGGGGAACCAGAGGGGCTGGACGGACGGACAGACGGACCGCGCGGGACGGTGTCAGCTGCATGCGTGCAGAGAGCGTCTGCGTGTGCCTGCTGAGTGTCCCGCGCCCGGGCCGCCCCCTCCCGCCTGCCGGCGCGCGGCCTACGCACCGGCGGGGGTGCGGCGTGTGGCAGGAGCGGCGGCGGGGGCGGCCCGGCAGGGAAGGGGGCGAATGTGTGTTGGTGCTGGTGTGTGTGCTGGTGTGTGTGTTGGTGCTGGTGGAACTCCGCCCGCAGCAGAGCTCCCGGGCCCAGGGGGGCGCTCTGGACCAGAAAACGCGCGTTCAGCTCTTGCCTGAGCAGCTCGTGATCTACAAGAGAAAAAGAGAGAGACAGAGAGGCACGTCGGCCGCGGGCTCCCGGCGGGGCGAGGCGGATAGTCACCTGGCACTCCCGGTTTCGGCAGGCCAAGCCGTGGTGGCCGCTCGCTACGTGCGGGCCCCAGGGTGGAGGTAAGAGAGGTGCCTGTGACCAAGTACCAATCAGAATCCCCGAATGAGGCTGGCAATACATGATTGGCTGGCTGAATGAGATCAACAGGCTGGCATCTAAAGGCAAGAGAGAACACGGTGAGCCACCCTGGGAGCCCAAGACAGCCCTGTCGGGGAGCCCTGCCCATCCCAGCCTCCCCCAGACCATTGTCTTGGTCCCAGTCTGGGGTACTGAGGTGCCCCCAACTGAGCTGGGCTCAGACTTTTAGAAAAAAAATTGGAGACCCATGGAAAAATCCTTAGTGACCCATGAGGGGGCACTTGCTGGAATCAAGCAGCGAGGGAGAGGTCAGGCTAGCTGCAGTTCATCTGGGGCCCCTCTACCCCACAATTCAGCCCTATCCACCCCTGCACCCCTAGCAGCCTAGGGACAGAGGGATGGGAAGAGACACACAGCAGGCCCCTGGAGCCCTCATCGCAGTGACAACTGAGCAGCTCCAAGTTATACCAACTCCCGGCTCCCAACTGCCCAACTAGGCTTGGCAAGGATTCAGAATGGAGCAGGGAGTGTGTATCCATGTGCACGTGTGTGCACCCATGTATCTGTGTGTGTGCACACTGAGGCCCTGGTAGGAAACTTCCTCTGCCCTGCATTGATGGTCTGCTAGGGCGCTGCTATCCTGCTGGGAGTGGTCTGGAGGAGCAAGTGGGAGAGAAGTCTTTATCTCGGAGGCCAACCCTGCCTCCCCAGGGGCCATGTGCCCCCCTGCCCAGGGATGAGGAGCCCAGAGTGGAGAGGGAACAGACAGTGACCCTGGCCCCACCGATGGCACCCAGACCTACCGGCGGGGTGTCCTGGGATGACCAGGCTGTTGGCCGGCAGCGCCGGGGGCGGGGGCAGTGTCGGGGGCGCGGCGAACATGGCCGCCGCGTGGTGCTGGTGCTGGGCCTGCGAGCGGAGCGCCAAGTGTGAGGTAGAGAGGTGGGGGCCCGGCCCGTGAGGCGACAGGGACGCGTGCTTCGCGAGCCCCAGGCTGGCACCGCTGCTGGCGCTGCTGCTCCTGCTGCAGGGAGGGGCGCTCAGTGCCCGGCCGCGCGCCCCGCCTCCGCGCCGCCCCGCGCCCGCCTGAGGCCGCGCAGGCTTGGCCCCGCGCCCACCTGAGGCTGTGCCCACCTGAGGCTGTGCAGGCCGTTGTGCGCGGCCGGGCCGGGGCCCGGGAAGGCGCCCGGAGGAAGAGGCACGTGCGTCAGGAGCGGGGCCCGGGGCTGCGAGGACGCGGGTGGCAGCTGCGGGGCAAGGCGGGGCAGCGCCGGGGCTTCCTTCTTGACCAGCGGGCTGGCCGCAGTGCTGGCGGAGGGCAGGACCGGCGCGGGGCTGCGCACGGGGGCCAGGAAGGGTGGCTCGGTGCTCAGCTCACAGCTGCGCTCCAGACCCGAGACCTTGGGCGCTGCCCCGGTCTTGGCCTCGGACTTCTCGCCCAGCGTGGGGCCTGCGGAGAGAGTGGCAGGGATGAGTCTGGGGTTCAGGATCATTTCCGAAAGGGAACTAGGTGGCACAGAGCCCCTGCCCACAACACCTTGGTATAACCCACCCCTTGCTCCCTGGGGAGGCTACTGCTTGAGGCCATCTCACTGCAGGGGCTCTTATGGCCCCGTTTTCTCGAGGGAGACTCAAATGCGTGAGAGAGCCAGCTCAATCTGGGCGCTGGGCTCCAAGCTCTGCTGCCCTATCTCCCACCACGGTAGTGTCACTTGAGTGAATGGCTGCTCTTTCTTGACCCACCCAACTGATCCAGGGCCTAAGCTCTTTTTTGGGTCCTCACCCTGGGGGAGACTTTCTGGACGACCAGCCTTGCCTAGTCTGTTGGGAGAAAGTGGCTGCCTCAACTCACCACCACCCAGAGCCTCTGCTCCCGAGCTCCAGGCCTGCCTTTGGGCCATCAGCAAGCCTGCTTGCTCATTCCAAACCCTCCTTTTGAAGCTGCTCTGAGCGAGGCCTCAGGTCACGTGCCCATGAGCCAGGTGGAAAGCATGTGTCCAGGCCAGGGGAGGCACCACCACCCATCGGAGCAGCTCTGCCTTCAGGGGATGACATCCCAGTTTTCCAGGAGGAGTGGAAATTCGGGTTACTGAATGTGGTTGCTTCATCTGGCCTGTTGGTTGACTCCACTTCCTTCTCTGGGCCCAGGGGCCCATGCAGGCGGCGGCCATGCAGAGTGACGCACTGGCCACAGCCTCCCCTGTGGCTGCAGGGCAGTGTAACCCATAACCCAGGCTGGAACAGAGATGTTTCCTCTGCTAGGGCGACACCTCCCTGCCTTGGGCCTGTTTGCTTAGGAACAGACCTGAGGAGGAGGCCACTGCCACCACTCCTGCAAGGAGGACAGGAAGCTGTCAGCCCACGTGCTCACTGCCCAGGGAGGCCGGCCCTCTCTCCCCTCCTGTCTCTCTCACTTCTCCACACGCAAGGCTCTTGTAAAGTGAGAGCAACTATCAGAACGGAAAGAAGCAGACATGGGCCATGCAGACTTGGACATGACCCCAGGCCTGCCACCAATGCTCCAGCTCTTCTGGAGAGTCCTGCAGTCTCTAGAGCCTCCTGCCACTGACAAAACCATGAGCACTGCTACTGATCACCCCCCTCCAACTCTGCACCTCTCTGGACACCTCAAAGCCCTGCCAGTTCCCTGAACTCTGCTAAATCATAACCTCCAGAACCTGGGACTGTGACCTTATTTGGAAAAAGGGTCTTGGTAGCCATAATCAAGCTAAGAATCTCCAGGTGCGATCAGCTGGGAATCGGGGGTTGAGGGTGCCTAAATCCAGTGACAGTGTCCTTAGAAGAGACAAAAAGAGGAAGGGGTCACATGAAGACAGAGGCAGAGATGGCAAGGATGCAGCCAGAAGCCTGGGGATGCCACATTTGCAGGCAGTATCAGGAGCTGAAGAGGCAGCAGGGACTTCTCCCCTGGAGCCTCTGGAGGGAGCACAACCCTGCACACACCTGACTCCAAACTTCTAGTCTCTGGAACTACGAGCCTATTGTTTCAAGCCACACAGTTTGTGATCATTTGTTGAAACTGGTAACACCCTACATTAATTCTGTCTGAAATGTCAGCTGAGCATGCCTGGCTCCAAGGAGCCTCTGGTGGGCCTCCTTACCTGGACTCTTCAGCAGGCATCGGCTCTGCTGCAATGCCTGACTTGAGGAAAGCGCTTCCTGAGCTAAAGGCACGTACAGGCCATGCCCAGCTACCAGGCCAGCAGGACCTGTGGTGCACTGGGTACCCCAAGGCCTGTTCTGTGTAGTCATGTCCTAAGGGAGCCTCCCAAGCAAAAAGACTCCTTCTCTGTGCTGGGTCCAGTGACACCCGCTCTGGGCCACAGCCACGACCAACAGGCTGGGCTACAAAGGGCTATCCTGGCCTCGATGGGATGGTGCCGGCCAGAAGAGCTTTCTGCGATGATGGGATGCCAGGCACCTGTGCCGTCCCACTCGTTCACTGGCTAGGGCCTGGGTGTGGCTGAGGAGTGAGTCTAGTCTGTCTCATGTTAATATAAACAGCTACACGTGTGGTGGCAGCCACAGGGGCCAGTCCACACTGTGGCAGGGATGCTTCATGAGCCAGAAGCTGCTGTCCATCCCTAGAGCATGTACTCCATGAACCTGGGAAGGGCCTGGGCAAGTACATTCCTAATGGTCCCCAGGAGGTACAGGGACTGCCCCCCTCTTGGGGAACCACCGCTCCAGATCTGTGTGGCTCTGGCTGAGGCACTGGTCCTCCTCCCAGCTCCCTGTTTCCTTGTGGCTGTTTCTGGGGGTGTGGTTTGTATCCCTCAGTAAATGGGAACACCTAACTCTGGCCTCAGGCTCTGCACCTGAAATTCAAGACAGAGCTAACATGGCACTTCCAGTTCATTTCAGGAATGTGTCCTGTGCTTTTCTAGAGGCCTGGAGTCCAGAGACACACTTACCTTTATCGGCTGCTGGGGCAAAGAGCTTCTCGGAGCCCACAGATGCCTGGAAAAAAGAGAGGAGGGTCAGGTCAAAGGGACCTACAAGGCTTGGGTGAACCTGGCCCTTACCTCCTGCCCCTGGCACCCAGGGAACAGGTCTGGGCAGGCTCAGTGCACGTGAGGGCTGCCCAGCCTGGCAGAACACATCTTTCTGTGCCCACTGCCCCCATGTAGAAGTGTGACCACACCCAGGTCCAGCGGACTTGGACACAGGTCACTCGGCCTGTGATCAGGGACCTAAGGATCCCCCCTCAGCAGGGATGTGGGGGCTCAGTGGCCCTGCTGGGTGGGGAGTCAGGATTGGGGAATCTGGGTGCCTCCCTGCAGACCCAGCATCAGGAACCTGAAGGCACCCCTGGGCCTGGCACTGGAGGCAGCAGGGTGGGGGGAACAGAGTGGGGATGCCCCCCCGCCCCTAGGCTGCAGCCCACCACCTGCCAGGCCTCAGACAGCCTGAGGCACAGGTGTGGGGACCACAGCCACCATAATGCACCAAGGGTCCAGGGTGGAGTGGGCTCCTCTGAGTGGGGGCCAACCTGCTTCAGGAAGGAACGTGGCAGTTTCTGGCGGGCCCCCTGACCCTGCTCAGCCTCTCCCCTCCTGGGGAGAGGCCCGTGTGCACAGCACCTTGGTGGACACTCAGGATGAGGACGTGGCCCTCACGCTGGTTCACAGGCAGAGGCCTGTAAGGCTGTTCTTAGCAGATCTTGTCTCCCTAGTTGGTGGTGTTTTAAAACAGTTTTACTGGAATATGATTCACATACCATACAACATACCCTCACCACAACCTGTTTTAGAAGACTTTCTGTACCCCAGGTCTTCCGCTATCACCCCAATCCTCGCATCTCCCCCAGCCCTGGGCACTGCTACCCTGCTCCCAGTGTCTGTGGATGCCCCGTCCTGGACTTCCATGGGGAGAAAGTAAGTGGGGTGACTGAGTACCGAGGCGCATGAGACCCCCCCCATAATGGCCACCATCAGAAAAGACAGAAAACCCTTGGCTTGGTGAGTGTGTGGAGAAACTGGAAGCCTTGTGCATTGCTGGTGGGAATGGAAAATGGTACAGCCGCTGTGATAAGCGGTATGGAGGCTCCTCAGAAAACTAATCACAGAACTACCATGTGATACAGCAATCCCACTTGTGGGCATCTGTCCAAAGAATTGAAAGCAAGAACAGACATGACAGGTGAACAAAGAGATACAAGAGTCCAGGCAGAGTGAGGCCCCACGCAGGCTGGAAGCCAGGTCTGCAGGGAAAGGGTGGGAGCTGCTCGAAGAAGCTCCCTGGGCCAGGGTCACACCAGACATGCTGATGGAAATGTGCAGAGTGAACAGTGACACCTTCACGTGAGTGCTGTGCCCCTTCACACTTCATGCTAGGGTGGGGTCACCTTCCTAACCCTGCCCAGAAACCCCACATCCGAAAGAAAACAGGTGACAAACAGCCTGAAAACAGGCTCACTGAGCCTCAGGCTGGACTGGCACTGGACCAGATGGAAGGCTGCCAACCTGCCCCCCCACCCCCCTGGGAGGCCCCGGCGGGAAGGGTGGTTGCAAGGGTGTGCCTCCCCCACCAGAGCTCAGGGGGCAGCAGAGCGGCTGTGGCTGTTGAGCTCTTCCCATGGGTTCCCAAGGCACCCTGCGCGGTGAGCAGCAGCTGTCAGAACGCCTGGATCGGCACCTCACTCGAGGAGACCCCACAGGGGTGAGCACTCCACCTGAGCAGGGGGTCTGAGGGGCAGGATGGCAGGGTCAGCGGTGCTGCCACCCACCCCTCAGGGCCTGGATGCGGACACCTCATGACCACTCGCTGGGCACCAGGCGTGGCCCCAGCTCTGCTGGGAGCTGTGAGCGCGTGTCCAGGCATGAGGTCAGGTGCCCCTGGGCCCATGAGCCACCTACCCTCCTGCACTCCCAGGGCCCGCCCAAAGACCTCCCAGGGCCTTGGCCTCAGAGGACTGGACCCTCACCATGACCCCAGGAGGGGGTCCCGGTGTCACCCGCACTTGAGGCCATACAGCTGCTGTAATTATTATTAATATCTGGTCTCATGAACAGTCTCACAAATTAGCTCTCCACATTAGCAGTCTCCAAATTAGCAGCCAAGAGTATCTTTCAAAGCCAAAGCAGAACAAGTCACCCCGGGACTGAGAACAGTCCAGCGCCATCCTATGGCCCCAAACTACAGTGTGCATTTCTCCCCCAGCCCCCAAAGGCTGTGACCAGCTGGCCTGCCTGAGCCCTGACCCAGGGACTTCAGTCAAGTCCCCTGGGCCTTTCCAGACTCCCACAGTCTGAGGGTGCCTCCCTTGCTGGTGCAGGTTTAAATCCTCTCTGCTTGCTGCCCTGCACCAGTGGGAGAAGGGCATAAGTGGGCACTCAGCGCCCCCCAGATGAGAGGAACAGGAGCAGGAGCTGCCTCTAGGCTCTGCCGTGGACACCCTCATGAAGGTCTTTGTTACCTGCGGCCCTGACAGCCCCCCTGAGCCTGGCCCCGTGCAAGCAGCCCACAGGGGTCCCCAGCACCTCCTGGGGTGCCTGAACACATGCCCTCAGCAGGTGAAACAAATGAGCTAAAGGGCTGAGTCTCAAAGCTACCATTACCTTCCAGGGGTGTGGTCGCTGGGCCACCAAGATGGGGAAGGGGGGGTTACCTCCTGGCAGGTGGTGCCACCTCCTGGCAGGTGGTGCCTCAGCTGCACCCTCTGTGCCAGCCCTCCCTGGAACCCCCATCTCCAATATAGCGGGGCATCTCCACCCCACCAAGGCTGATAGTATGGGAAGGAAACAGCAGAGGCATCACTCTGAGAAAACGAGTTTGTTTCTGTGGGGCACGACTATCCTAGGTCCCAGACTAGGGATGAAGGGGTGAGCAGCAAGTTCAGTTAAGGCTGCAGGTGCCCTTGCCCAGCCCAGGCCCAGCCAGGCCAGTTCCGGTTCACTTCAAGGCCCCAGGCTGGAGCACCAGCTTCCAGAGCCAGGAGGTGGCGCCCCAGACCCTGGGAAAGTCAAGGGAGCAAAAGAGGGGGGAGTGGAGGAAGGGGCGAGCAGCAACAAGGGGGGAGGGTCTTCTCTAGCCCTGGAGACCCCTGGGATGCTGCCCAGGCAAAGGCAAGAGGCAGTGGGCCCGGCCATTCTCCCCTCCCTATCTGGTCCCCACACCACACTGCTCAAGTTAAAGTTTGGTCAGGGAAGTTAAGGGATCCAAGTCCCCACAGGCGTCACAGGCAGAGAGACCTAGCAGGCTTCCACCACATGGCAAGGGCCTGGACACCTGGCTAGGCACAACCACGCCCATTGGAGAACACTCTCAACAAACACAGGAATCCTCAGGCCCCAGGATATCTGGGGCCGCGGCCTAGGCTACAGCCCCCTTGCCAGCACAGGTACAAAGCCAGCCATTGCTGGGGCATGTCCCAGGTCGAGGTCCTTCGGTGACTTTCCTTCCAGGACAAGGGGTCTGGAGCTGGCTAGCTGACCCAAGGCAGGCTAGCAGTCCCAGCGCAACCACTACACCCATGCTAATAACTTCCCGTGGATTAGCTACAGGGACATGACCCAGGCAGCGCGGGT
This sequence comes from Bubalus bubalis, assembly GCF_019923935.1. Lineage (NCBI taxonomy): Eukaryota > Metazoa > Chordata > Mammalia > Artiodactyla > Bovidae > Bubalus > Bubalus bubalis. Next base: position 27,944,609 of record NC_059173.1, on the reverse strand, counting down.
ATCCTCCCGCCCTGCCACTGACCCCATGTAGGGGTGGAAGGAAAGGGTCACTTCGGCCAGAGTACAGGTTAGAGGTCCTCGTGGAGCGGGGAAGCTCGGTACCAAGAGCGTCAGGGCCAGCACTCACTCCCCAGAGGTAGGCAATCCCAGCTGCGGGCGGAGGTCAAGGCGCGCTTTGTCTGCGAGGACCCGACCTGTGGGGCAGCCTCGGCCCAGACACGCGGCACAACCTCCTCTGGTCGCGCCCCGCCCCAGACAAAGAGCTCCAACTCCTGGCAGGTGAGCGCGACGGGCGCCGGGAACCCGGGTGGCCGAGCCCGCGCCGGGGCGCAGACAAAGGCGCGCGCCCCCCCACCTGCCCAACGCCCTGCCCAGCCTACGCCCCGAGCCCCCCTGCGCCCTGGCCGAGGCCCGGGACCCTCTGCGGGTCTGCTACCACGTGCGCCCCACGGACGCAGGCGGAGGTACTTGGGGGTCTCCTCGCGCCTGGCTCCTGAGAGTCGGAATGAGCTGAGCGCCGGGGGCCTCTCTCGATCCTCTAGAGGGGGCGGCGGCTCTCTCAATCCCGGCCTCCAAAGTCCCGAGTGCCTCCCCAGAGTCACCAGCTCTCACTCACCGCGCGCGCGCCCTTGGTCCCGCGCGCTCTGCCGACGATCGCCGCTAGTCCTCGGACCAGAGCCAGAGACGAAGCTGGGCGGCATGGACGCCGGAGGCCGAGCGCGGGCCCCTGCCAGCCTTGCACCGTCGAGGTGGCCCCTCTCCCGTCGCGCCCTGCCTAGCCGGAACCCAGGACGGTGGCGCACGGGCCACGCATGACCCCCACGCCGACTTGTCGCGCTCCAGGATGCTCGCAGTGCGCACTGGAGTCCCGGGCGCCGTCGGGCGCGGCACGGGGACCGGAGACGTCGGCAGCGGCGGCGGGCGCACTGCTGGCGGGCGCGCAGGCGGCGGCCAGGGAGCGCGGCGGGGCGGAGCGGGGGCGGGGCGCGGGCAGGCCCGACTAATCCAGCCCCGAGGCGTGGATCTGCCCGCGCCTGGCAGCAGGTTTGGGTTCAAGCAATCGTCGTGCCATCCCCGCCACCAGGTCAGGGCGCGGTGCCAGCTATACCGAACTATGTAAGGGCTGGCAACGCCGATGTTCACAGTAACGAATATGGACGGTTCCTACGCCCAGTTTACAGAGGAGAAAACTCAAAGTCGTGAGGTCGAGCAGCTGAGACTTGAAGGAAGAACAGAGCCCCGCTACATCTGTCTGACGTAAGCTCTGCCCTCCGTTTCACCATCGGCGAAATGGGGATGCAAAGTGGGAGAATAGGTCCCAGTAGTTACTGTAATTGCAAAATGCACGGAATACGCCACCTAGCCACTCCGTGGACCAAAAGAATTGAGATCCAGGGGGAACAACTGCCCCTTTAGAAAGTCGAGTACACGTGTTAGTCACTCAGTCCTGTCCAACTGTTTGCGACCCCACGGACTATATGTAGCCCGCCAGGCCCCTCTATCCATGGAATTTTCCAGGCAAGAATACTGGAGTGACTGGTTGCCATTCCCTGGTGGCTCAGTGGTAAAGAATCCACCTGCCAATACAGGAGACACAGGAGATTCACAGGTCCATCCCTAGGTTGGGAAGATCCCCTGGGGAAGGAAATAGCAATCTACACCAGTATTCTTGCCTGGGAAATCCCATGGACAAAGCAGACTGGCAGGCAACAGTCCACGGGGTCACAAGAATCAGACATGACTTAAGCAACCAAACAACAACACAACAATGCCCCAGATGGATCCAGGTTCATGGGGCAGCACCTTCCACTCCACAGCACACAGATGCAACACCCGGACATCAGCAGCACAACTCCCAATCAAGAAACTTGCTGTTAAAAAAAAAATCCATAAAGAGTAATGGGATGGAATGGCTGTGGAAGGAGTTTGGGAGCCCCACCTCTAAGCTGCTGTGGGATTGGGGGCACTAGGGTGTCAGTTCTGGTGAGGCATCCAGGGACCCACAGTTTACAGCCCAGGTTCAGGGCCTGCATATACCTACCTGCCCCAGGCTGAACGATCAGAGGTGGGTCCTTTCAGGACAAAAAAGCATAGTCATTCAGTTGGGACCATGGGAACCAGTTCCAGAGCTGTGCAGGATGGGCCAGAGCCCCCCTTTTCAAAAGGTGGCAAAACACTGGCAAACACATGCACTTGCACAGCCTACAAGAAATCTCCAACCTTACAGAACAAGTGGCTAATGGTGCCAGTCTCGAGGTGGGGCTTTTAGGTCCTCTTGCTCTGTTGAATTACAATTTACATGTACCAATTTACCCCTTACCCTGCCCCCGAAAACACCATACCTCCAAACTCAGTTACTGGCCATAAAAATAGCATATATGTGGCCTTTGCTGTGTGTCAAGCAGCACTGTGCTGAATGGCTTCCAACCATGAAATCACTGGGCCCTCATGCTTATCTTTGAGGACATGCTATAGTCATCCCCATTTTGTTGATGAGGAAACAGAGAAGTGAGGTGACTTGCTGGAGGTCATAGAGCTGGTATGTGGCAAAATTGGGATCTGAACCCTGGCAGTCTGACCATGGGGTCTGTGAGCTTAGCCAAAACATGCTCTGCCTCCAGGAAGGCAAAAGGGGCGGGACCTAGGACTTGGGATTCTGGTGGGAGAATCCTGACTTCTCAGGCTGGGGGTTGGGAGGTCTGTGGGCCTGTATGCTCCTGTGCCCACCACACCATGACCCAGCTGGGCTCTAGTACTCGGCCCAGCTCCAAGGCCTCTGGTAGCAAAGGGGAAGATATTCATGCAGTGGGGTGTCCCTATGTACCCCTCTGGGGTCAGCGGCAAACGGGCCTTAAGCCTGTGAATCTGTGAACCTTACACAGCAATGTGGCATTAAGGCTGGTCATCCATTAACTGTGAGATGGGGAGATGACCCCATGTTGTTTTTGTTCAGTCACTAAGTCATGTCTGACTCTGTGACCCCATGGCCAGGCTTCCCTGTCCTTCACTCTCTCTCGGAGTTTGCTCCAACTCATGTCCATTGAGTCAATGATTCCCTCCAACCATCTCATCCTCTGTCATCCCCTTCTCCTCCTGCCCTCAATCTTTCCCAGCATCAGGGTCTTTTCCAATGAGTCAGCTCTTCACATCAGGTAGCCCAAGAATTGGAGTTTCAGCTTCAGCCTGAACTTTCCAATGAATATTCAGGGTTGATTTCCTTTAGGATTGACTGGTTTGATCTCCTTGCAGTCCAAGGGACTCTCAAGAGTCTTCTCCAGCACCACAGTTCAAAAGCATCAATTCTTCAGCACACAGTCTGAATTATGGTCCAACATTCACATCCGTAATGATGACCCCATGAGCACAGTTTAATCACAGGGTCCTTACTAGTGGGAGGGGGAGGTGGGAAGACGCTGGCCTGCTGGCTGTGAAGATGAAAGAAGGGGCCAGGAGTGTGGGCTCCTCTCCAAGCTCTGAAACACCACAGATGGATTCTCCTGGAGCTGCAGAGGGACCAGCCCAGTCCACTTGACTCCCACAGACTGAGAGATAACAGTGTAGTACTCAGCCACCAAGTTCGTGATAATCTGTCATAGCAGCTATCCTCACATCGAGGACCCCGATGAGGGGATGGTATGCAGAAGAACAAGCCCTTGGGCCTCCAGAGCTGCCCAGGTGTGCCATCAGCAGACCTAAGTCAGCCTCAGCCTAGTGGGAGTGATGGGCAATACTCGGGGAAACAGGCAATGAGTCAGACAGGGTGGGCAGGCAGTAAAGGGTGACATGATCTGAATGGCAGCTGGGGGAGACTTCCCATTAGGGGCATTTGAGCTGACACCTGAAAGAGGAGAAGGGCCAAGCCGAGGGGAGGTCTGTGGAAGAGTCCTCTGGGGCGGCCACAGCCAGTGCAAAGGTCCCTGAGGCAGGAACAACCTGGCAGGGCCTTCCATAGAGGTGGCATGGGGGCACAGGGCCTCGAGGCCATGACGGAGCTCAGGCATTTGTTTTGAGTGACAGGAAGAGGTGTGTGTGGCGTCTGAGGAAGACAGACATGATGAGGTCATTAAGAAGGCCCTGCTGTAGGAACCACCACAGGGCTGGGTGGGGTGCAAGGAGCTGGGCTAGGAGCTGCTGTGACAAGCAGGTGTGGGGATGAAAAGGGGTGGGACCCCTCCAGACGCGGGGACAGGGACTGTTCCATGGGAGACGTCAACCAGTAGCTGGTGACAGAGCTTAGAGCTCCGAGGTGGTGGCCTTGGTGCACCAGGTCAGGCGCCATCCCCAACTGAGCAGCTGAATCCTCTGGGCCCCCAAAGGTGTTCCGTTGCCATGTGTCCTACAGATGAGCAGCCAGGCAGCACCCAGCCTCTCCAGCTACCTGGAGACCCCACCCCTGGCTCTAACAGGTTCTAGGAGCCAGGGTGGAGGTGGGGAGAGCGGGTGGGAACTGAGGGCTGGGCCGGTGCCAGGAACCAGTGGGAGCAGCTGGGAGACTGGCCAGCCCTAGCCGAGCCTCATCACCCTGGTAGAACAAGCTCTTGAGTCTGACCAAGGTCTCAATGTCCCCCCCCTTGGCTCCTGTCTTGGGGCCTCTCCTACCACTGCCTCAGGCCTTGGAGGAGGCCCCATCTTCCTGTAATGATATGGCTTCATGTCGAATGTCATTCTTAAGTCCAACATGGGCACTGAGTCCTTGGAAAGGCTGCAGTCCTGGCCCCATCCTCTGGTTTGGGAGGAAAACCAGACTTTAGGCAGGACAATCTTTAAGTCCCTTTAGAAAGGAGAGTGGTGTGATCTGAGAAGACCTAATGAGTTGAGAAATCTAGAAAGAAATGGAGTGGGACTAGATTAGCAGGAAGAATGAAGGCAACCATTGGAGAGCACAGGGACGTCTCTCGGACCTTCAGGCCAGACAGAGGTAATCCACTTGCGGCCTGAGGTCAGCAGCACGGTTACCTGGGGTTCCGAGGTCAGCAACCAACGTTCTGTGTCTGTTGTCCTTACGCAGAGCAAGCGGAGGCGGCGTCACGGGGTCCATGCAGGGTGTTCCACCCACAGCTGGGAGGCACTAGGAGTACCCACCCCACTGCCACTCAGTCAGTCACTGGGCTCCCCTCTGCTAGGCTAAGATGGTGATAGCCAGCCGCTGCCTCGTGGCTCTCTCAGTGGGGCAGGTGGATGCAGGGGCTACAGATGAAGGCCCATGGGCCATGTGACAGGAACATCTGCCAAGACAGGGCGCTATATATGTGAGAAGCCAGTGTGGCTTGTGGGTTGAGGGGAGTGGGGATAGGCTTCCTGGGCCCAGCTTTTCTGCCTTGGTTAGTTCTTGCCAAGGAGCTGGGTGGCCTCACACAGAGGGAGCTCATGGGCGTGGACTGGAACCTGGATCCTCTCAGCCAGACTGGCAGGCTCAGCTGAGGGGAGGGCATGGAGAGCGGGGCAGAGTGCTGAGGGTCCACGCTAGCTGGGAATGTCAGTCATCCAGTGTTGGGAAAGAGGCAAGGGCCAGAAAGATCTACAAATGCTCACTAAAAGGAACCAGAGATCAAATTGCCAGCATTTTCTGGATCATCGAAAAAGCAAAGAAGTTCCAGAAAAACATCTACTTCTGCTTCACTGACTATGCTAAAGCCTTTGACTGTGTGAATCACAACAAACTGTGGAAAATTCTTAAGAGATGGGAATACCAGACCACCTGACCTGCCTCCTGAGAAATCTGTATGCGGGTGAACTTAACAATTAGAACCAGACATGAACAACTGACTTGCTCAAAACTGGAAAATGAATACGTCAAGGTTGTATATTGTCACCTTGCTTATTTAACTTCCATGCAGAGTACATCATGGGAAATGTGAGTTGGATGAATCACAAGCTGGAGTCAAGATTGCTGGGAGAAAATAACAACCTCAGATACGCAGATGATTCCACTCTAATGGCAGAAAATGAAGAGGAACTAAACAGCCTCTTGATGAAGCTAAAAGAGGAGAGTGAAAAAGCTGGCTTGAAACTCAACATTCAAAAAACTAAGATCATGGTGTCCAGTCCCATCACTTCATGGCAAACAGAAGGGGAAAAAGTGAAAGCAGTGACAGACTATTTTCTTGGGCCCCCAAATCACTGCAGAACGTGACTCTAGCCATGGAATTAAAAGAAGCTTTGCTCCATGGAAGGAAAGCTATGACAGACCTATAAAACATATGAATAAGCAGAGACCTCACTTTGCCGACAAAGGTGTATATAGTCGCTATGGTTTTTCCAGTAATGTATGGATGTGAAAGTTGGACCATAAAGAAGGCTGAGTGCCGAAGAATTGATGCTTTTGAACTATGATGCTGGAAAAGACTCTTGAGAGTCCCCTGGACATCAAGCCAGTCAATCTTAAAGGAAATCAACCCTGAATATTCATTGGAAGGACTGACGCTGAAGCTTCAACACTTCCCTGATGCTGGGAAAGACTGAAGGCAAAAGGAGAAGGGGGCGGCAGAGGATGAGATGGTTGGAGGGCAGCACTGACACAATGGACATGAACTTGAGCAAATTCCAGGAGATGGTGGAAGACAGGGAAGTCTGGTGGGCTGCAGTCCATGGGGTCCGAAGAGTCGGACACAACATAGTGACTGAACAACAGAAGGTCACTAAGATCCCACTCAGTGCTGGCTTGCCCTCCTCACTGACCAGAAAAAGGGCCAGTGCAAAACAGCTACAAGGGGGTAAATGCAGATTGTGCCAGAGATGTGAGATTTCATGCAATCGAGAAGACCCTTCGGAAAGCCTTGGAGGAGGGAGCTTGGTGATGGGCTTGGGAGTACAGTTGAGGGGATGCACAGCGGAGCTTTTAAGGCAGCGGCCCCTCTGCCATCCTTGGCACTGTGGCCACAACAGCCCTCTGCGGTTCATGCTGTCCACGAGGTGGCTGCGGGCAGGACAAGCCAGCCTGCCTTGGGCTGAGTGTGGCCCCCAGAGACACGCACACCCAGGACCTCAGAATGGAGCCATATTTGGAATAAGGGTCTTGGCAAGTAGGATCCAGGATCTGCAAGTAAGCATCCTAGACTGGGCGCCCAAGTCCTATGACTGCCTTCTTCTGCACAGAGGAGACACAGTCATGGGGGTGCGAGGGCCCGCATGACCGCAGACGCAGAGATGGGAGCCATTCCACCAGCTCAGGAAGCCTGAGGCCACCAGAGGCAGGAAGCCTCCTCCGGAGGGAGTACAGCCCTGCCCACACCTTGATTCTAGGCCCCAGGTCTCTGGAACCGGAACCCTGAGAGTGTAACTTGCTGTGGATTGACCCGCCCAGTGTGCGGTGCTTGAGTCCAGTGAGCGTGAGGTGGGCACCCTGACCAGCCCATCCCTGAGGGCAGTGCGTTCTCAGCCAGTGTCTGAAGCAGGAGACATGAGCTCTGGGTATCAGGAGGAAGTGGTGGAGGTGGGAGGCAGGCTTGGCTCCTTTCAGCCAGAGTAACTGCAAAGCCCTTTCTTTTGGGACTGGGGACTAGGGTCTGGTCTGCAGGTCCCTTAGTCGGGTGGGAGGCATCAAGTAGGGCGATGCCTCTGGTCCTAGTGAGGGGTGGAGGTGGGATGGGGGTAGGGAACAGGACTCACAGGGCGGAGGCCTCTTGTGGACCCTAATCCAACTCTCCGCTGTGGCAGGGTCGGGGTGTGCGGGGAAAGGCCTCAAGTCTGGGGGGACGGGATGGGCTGTCTCAGTCTATCTCTAACCCCTGCCCCATCCACCCTATTTGTTCTCAAGCTCTGACTATGTCTGGAAGCATCCACTGGTTTTGTGCACTTGGTCTTTCCTGTGTCCTGATGAACACCATGGTTCCCACCAGCCTCCCCACCTGCCACAAGGTAGAGAGACCACCCACCTTGCACATCTGCACCAGGCCCTGGGTGCCCCCAGCCCAGTCAGGCCTCTTCTGAGGCTAGCAGGGCAGGTGCGGCTATCTGAAGGGCCCTGGGTCTCTGGATTTTAGCCTAAGGAGACCCATTTTGGACTTCTGACCTCTTGAACTATAAACTTGAGCTGCTTTAGGTCACTGGTGGTTTGTTGTAGCAGCTATAGGACACGAGGACCACCCCCACCCCTGCATCTCTAGCCCAGGCCTCGCCATTGCCTGCTAGGGTCCTTGCAGTAGCCTGACAGTGCCTGACTCTCCCTGGGGACTCCAGTCCTGGCAGATCCTCACTCGGTCCCTCAGGCTCCTCGCTGTGGGTTAGGCTGCAGGGCAGATGTCACTTCAGAGGGTTAGCTGGGGCAGAATTAACCGATGTGGGCAGGGCCCAGGAGGTATGGGCTACATTTTAGTCACCAGATCACAGTCCTTGCTGGGATCTATGCACTGCCCCCAATGCCAGCCCAAGACCCTCAGAAAGCAAACTGCCAAAGGCTCGTCCTTGGGCAGACCCGTGGGAAGACTCTCTGGGCAGAGCAGCCCCAGGTCCCAGTGCACAGCCCCTCCCAACCCTTGTGAGGACACCCATGAGGTCGCCCTGCTCCAGCTGAGGTGGGGGCACCCGAGGAGCACTAGCTCCAGGCACTTCTGTCCCCACAGCATCCGGCCTGGGAGAGGGGCAGCGGCTAGGAGAGAGGAGGGTGGGTGAGCCTCCTACAGACTCCGGCAGGTGTTCTCAGGACTGGGGCTGGGCCGGGCACATGGAGGAAAACCCCTGTGAGCAGGGGCGCTCCAAGGGCAAGCAGGAACTGGGTGCTGAGCATTTCTCAGAGAGTGTCAGCCGGGGATGGCCGTGGTGGTAGTGGCAGGGCCAGAGGGGCAGTGCCCCATGAAGGCAGCAGGGACGCATGCCAGGCGGTCTGAGCTGCTGTCTGTCATGTCTGTGTGCCCTTTCCTTGTCGTCACAGGGGACCTAAGGGGTAGACCTGCTAAGCCTCATTTCAAAGATGAAAACATGGGGGTTCAGAGAAGGCTGTGCCTGGACTGGGGTCTGTGCTCACTGTGGACTGAGGGCTTAAAAGCAGCAAGGTTGACCTGGGGCTTTGGAAGAGGATGTGCTGGGGTGGGAAATGGGGTGGGGGTTGAAGTGGGGGTGAGAGTGGGGCTGGGGCTGAGAAGCTGGCCAGACCACCTCAGCAGCCAGCACCAACCCCTGGAATCCCTGCCTCCACCCCAGGCTGCAGGAACCACCATGACCCCTAGTTCACAACATTAGCAGAGAGCCGAGGCTCGGGGGGTGGAGGGCTGGCTGTGGGAGTCTGGCCCTCAAGAGGGCCCCAGGCCCTCCAGCCAGCTGCCTGACTGCCCCCTCCCAGGCCCTGTTCCTGCAGCCCAGCACGGGGAGCATGTCCTGGTGGAGTCGGGGATGGGGGCTGAGCCTGGCAGACAGGCCAGACAGACAGACAGCCCTCCAGAGAGAGCTAGGTGCTGGCCAGCCAGCCACCTCGCTGGGCCGCTCAGGCAGACGGCAGCTGGCCAGGCCAGCGGGTTGCCTAATAAGCCCCACACAATTTTTCACCCCATATTTTTCCAATAAAAAAGCAGTTAGACTCCAACCACAGCCATCTGGCCGCCAGGCTCTGGAGCCTCCTGGCAGCACGGCCGCCTTCCCCGCCAGCAGTCGGGTGCCCAGAGCAGGACTTGGGGGGCAGCGTGGGGAAGCATGTGGGGGATTATGTGGCGGGGGGGGAGCCACATGTTTTGGGGTGGTGAGGGGGGCCTGCAGCCCGGGGCGTGGGCTGCCCCCAGGGCAGGACCTCGTTCCTCAGAAGGAAAGGCGGTGGAGAGGTTTTCCATCTGTCTGTCTGGGTGTCAGCCTCAGGGGCTGGGCTGGTCTCTGATTGTCTGTATCTGGGAGGCACAACGTCCTCATTGTGTTTGCACCCGGAGCCAGAGGCAGAGCCCAAGGCTGGTGAGGAGGGGCAGGTGGGCTGGCAGGAGCCTGGGGTGGGGGGCAAGGTGGGAGGGACAGGTCCATCTGGCCTCAGATACTGGAGCAAACTGGCCGGAGAGATGGGCCCTGGACCTTCCTAATGTCCCGCCCTCCCTGCCTGCCATGGCGTCGCCAGCACCCAGCACGTGGGTGAGTCAGCGTGGACAGACCCCATCGGCTGCAGCTTCTCACTCTCCTGCCCCACCTGCACACCCAGCTTGCTTCTCCTTCACTGACCCCCTCCTTCCAGAGCAGCCCAGGTGGCTTCCAACCGGCTGCTTCAAATCTGCTCTGCACCAAGGAAGGTGACAGGTTAAGCTTGTTCCAACTTGTCCTGGGAGGCACCCCCATGGGTGTGCAGGGAGCTGCCCCTGGCCCGTTGGCTGCCAGGCTCCGGGGGAGGCCAGGGCGCTGCTGTAAGTGGACGTTGTCCTCCATCCCGCCCATGCTCTTGCGGTCTCCTAAAGGCAGGACTTTGGCCATCCTGGACATGCTATGGAGACACGTGGCCTTCCTCCCGTCCAGCTCCTACTGGCTCTGCTCCTGGAGGAAGGCAGTCGGAGCACTGCCAGGGGCAGAGGCCTTCTCTCTGCTCTCAGGAGGGGGCCATGCCACAGGCCAGCCAAACTGAGGTGGGGAGGCGGATGGTCACTTTGGCTGTAGTCCCAGGCAAGTGTCTGCCAGGGCCCTCTGACCTGCGCCTGCTTTTTGATGGGCCCAGAGGAAGTTACTCATTGTCCAGAGACCCAGCTTCGGCAAAGGACAGAAGGCACTCAGGTCTCTCTGGTTATCCAAACTCTCCACACCCACCACCTCGACTCAGAACCAAACAGCCTTGAGTAACCGGGTGTCCCTGCCACAGAGGAAACTAAGAAGTCTGAACCACAGTTGATACCCTTGGTGCATAATTAGTGTCCCCAGGGAGCACTGCCAGGGTAAGGCTGTGTGGCAGGGACCTCCCAGGATGGTGGTTCCCCACAGGGCTTGGAACAAAAGCTGAACTTCTTGCCATGATTATTTTTTACATCGTGACCCCTCTGAGCTCATCCCCTCCCTCCTTCTGCTTCGGCTCCACTGGACACTTTGCACCAACATCATCCCTTCCTCACCATGGAGTGATCAGTCACTTTGTAAGATCAATGATGTGAGAAGAGGGAATGCAGATGAGATGGCTGGTGTTAGAACTGCCCCCGGGGATTAAAGTGGTGACTATGAGGAAGGGCTTCCCTAGTGGCTCATATGGTAAAGAATCTGCCTGCAATGCAGGAGACCTGGGTTCGACGATCCCTGGGTCGGGAAGATCCTCTGGAAAGTGGAATGGCAACCCATTCCAGTACTGTTGCCTGGAGAAGTCCATGGACAGAGTGGTGGGCTACAGTCCATGGGGTCACCAAGAGTTGGACATGGCTGATCGACTAACACTTTCATGAGGAAGAAGCCATTTGCCAAGAATGCCAAGCAGAAAGAGGAACCTGATGACCGCAGACAGGCCATGCCAACCTAGAAGGCCGACATCCAGGCCTTTAGGTGAGAAAAAGAAACTACTAAGCCACTGTTAAGTCCAGTTTCCATTACAGAAGTAAATTGCGTTTCCTAACTGATCCGGGGCCCAGTCAGTTCTGACCATGCACATCCCTGTCCCAGCGGCAGAAATACCAAGATTCAGCCATGATGGTTGGTGAATACCCTGGGCCCTAAAGTGAGCCCCTGTCCTAGGTGACCGCTCTGTGAAGCCCCACGACCTCCCCTCCATCAGGCAGCTCATGGGGCTCTGTCCAGGACCCCTCTGGCCTAGGCTGAGTGGCACCGCTGTCAGCTGCATGGAATCTCAGCCCTGGCCTCTGGCCTCCAACTCAAGCTTCCCAGGGACACACTCAAGTGTCACAGGAGACCCACACACTCATGGAGAAGGCAAACTTGGGTGACCTGGGAGGAAACCTGTACCTTTCCCTGGCTTACCAGCCAAGGGTCTTTCTAAAGCATGACTTGGCTCTGTCCACTTCTGCGGACGCGTCGCCTTACAAACAAACAGCAGCAGACAGGCTTACTCACTCTGTGCTCACTCACTCACTGTAGCCCCCATCAGTCATGGAGCAGGTGGGGACACGGGGGCATGGAGAGTGGGTGGCTTCTCTCTCCCTCCTCTGACCTTGGCCAGCCCTGCAACGGAGCCATGGGCTGTCGCACGCGGGACTGGGTGTGTCCCCACATCACCCATGCAGCCCACTCAGGGCCCGCCACTGCGCCCCGGCCCAGTCAGCGTGAGGAAGACTGGACTCAGCCCTTCCTCCTCAGGAGCCTCCTGAGGCCCCAACACAGAACCCAGCCAATTCCTCCCAGCAGAGGGGCTCTGGGACTCAGACCATGGACTTCTCAGAGACCCCCCAGAGAGGAATTCTTCCCTCAGGCTGCACAGGGAATCGCCAGAAAGAATCACGGGTTCCAGACCACCCCCAGACTTGGCCAGAGTGAGCTTCTGGGCCAGCTCGAGGGTGGGTGTGACTGTAGAGGAAGCCAAAGCCATGGTCCCCCAAGCACCCTTGGTCACAGCCCGCCGGCCTTGATGCTCGGAGCCGATGATCCCGTGCAGTTCTCGGTGTGCATGCTCGGGGCGGCCGTGTGCGGCTGGGCCCTGCCTCTGCCCTTCCAGCCCCTGGTCTCCACTCCCAGGGTCCTGCCTCCTGCAGGACGGTGGACCAAAGGGTGGAGGGAGAACGCTGCCAGGGCCAGCGCTGACCAGGAGGCTCTGGAAGGCGCAGTCAGGAGCCTCAGGGTCTCAGAAACCCCCTTCCCACACCTTCCCTCAGAGCAGCCCTCGGCTTCAGAGCACTTTTCCTGCAAGTTGGTTTTAAATGAAAGGAGGTGCTGAGGGCAACGGGCCAGCATGGCCCTCTCCCAGGTGCTATAATCTAAATCATTAAAGGCATCAGGAGTGACAGCGCCTGTGGCAATGCGGCACCTGGCCCGGGGTTCACCTCGCCGGCACCCACCATGCCCTGTCTGCTCACAGGTCAGCTGAGGGGAGGGCACCCAGGACCAGAGACACTTCCCAGCTGCCCTGCCCTCTTGCCATCTTCCTAGGATGGTCTAGACCACAGCGACCCCACAGGGCATCTGGGCCAACTCACTTTGGACAGCACATCCTTGACCTCCCCCGTGGCCACACCCACACCTCCTCTATCCACCATGTGATTCCCACTGCTACCTGCAACCACTCATCTGGCCCAGACCAGTACCCCTGCCATGAAACTTGTCATCTGGACCCCAGGTGTGCGCTACAGGCCTGCCCTGACCCTGCTCACCCTGCCAGGCAGCCTTTTTGAATCCTTTCCACGCTTGCTCACCTGCTCACAGGCTGAGCTGTGCTAAAGCGTGAAGCCTGCAGGAGAGGGGCTGGCCGTCTGTCCATCCACAGCTCCAGTCCAGGCAGGCCAGGACACACCAGGGAGGTGGCAACTGATGACCACACACCGCACAGACCCCCTGATGGAACCACGCTCCAGTTCACAAAACCTTGCACAAACAGCTCTCAGCAGCCCTCCCACCCGCCTCTCACAAAGTGCCCTTAGGTACACTGCCCTCTGCCTGGACACTCGTCCTCCATGGTGCTCAGTGCCAGCCCCCGGGCCCCACCCCGAGGACCAGGGGCTCCATCACATCGGTGTGGCCACCTCCTGCCAGTCTCACCACCTAAGATTCTTCAGGTGGGCTGTTCACTTGTTCACCAAAGATGGTGCAGCCAGACTGCCTGGGTTCCAGCTGTGTGGCCTTGGGCAGCTTTCTTACCCTCTGTGTGCCTTACTCGCCACATCTGCATCGGGTAGTGGCGGGTCCTGCCCCATAGTGCTTTGAGTGAGGGCCAAGCACTGTGGGAGGCCCCTCGCTGTCCCTGTGCTAACTCCCCACTTCATAAAGCCCGAGACAGTAGAAACTCCACTGTTCCTGAAAATCAGGGACTGGGGGGATTGTGAGGGACCAGGCACTGCTGCTATTAGCAGAAGTGTCTGTTTGGGGGTGACGTTTACAACCCCTAGCTTGGAAACACTGGGGGCTGCACTTGGCCCAACAGAGCGTGGCCCCTGCTCTGCCCATGGTGCCCCGATCCCAGGGAACCCTGGACTGACGGCTGCAGACAGGCCAGGAGCTGGGGTACGGTCCTGCAGTCCCAGGGAGCCTGGGCAGCACCTCAGCATGACGTCCTTGGCATCCTCAGCCAGGCCAGGCTGGCACCTCCACACCCGGGAGGCCACCCCCACGCCCCACATGCCCCACAGGAGAACCACAACCTTTCTGCCTGGTCTCCTGGGCCCAGCCTGCCAGGAGGCCAGGTCAGTAGGATGGGAAGGTGAAGTGTGTGTGGGGGTGCGGCTTACCTTGTCATCCCCGTCGCTCTCACTGTCGCACTGCAAAGGGAGAGAGAGAGAGGGGAGTCAGTGTCTTGCAGGGCAGGCTGGCCGCTAGTGGGTGAGACGGTGAGAATGTGGGCTGGGGGTAGGGAGGGCCAGAGGCGGTGGCTCTGGCAGACCCCCACCCTGACTCGGGGCCTTGGGTCTGGGGTGGGGGTGGCCCCAGCCAGGGGCCCAGGTACCAGGAGCTGGGAGGGATCTGGGGGCGCCTGGCAAGGTCTGGGTCAGAGCTCCATTGAGACCCTGGTGCGGGGACAGGGCACGGGTGTAGGCGAGGCAGAGGTGAGACAAAGGAGGACATGTGACCGGGGAGACGCAGACCAGCCACTGCCCCAGGCCCAAGCGGGCCCAGAGCCACCAGGTAACCCCAGGAAACACATGGAGTAAACCCCACTCCCCTCTGGTCCTCTCCCAGGTGCTGAGCTCCCTGGCGGTAGGGGTCGGTGAGATGAGAGGGGCTCCTGAGTGGCTATGAGGCCCATGGACCAGGGCTCAGTGGAGGGAGACGCAAAAGCCCAGCCTCGGAGCAACAGGAGGGCGGGGGCAGGGTGGGGGCGCCCGGGACGCCAGCTCCCACTGCCTGGCCCCTGCAGACACCCCAGTAGAAACCGCTACACATGTGAGAGCAGCTGGTTAAGGAAAGATTGTGACAATTGTGTAAACACATCTTTGTTTTCAGTTCCCAGTAAGCATAGAGCTCTAAAAAGAAAGGCTGCTCTAGAAACCACAGCAATTTTCCCCCTAAAAGAATATAAAGGAAAAAGAAGCTCTTCCCAGCAGCTGTAATTGTGACATGTTTGTGTCAAGTGAGTTATACCGCTGAAAATAAATCTCCCTGGAACTCACAGGAGGCTGATGGGACCCTGGCAGACATGTGGGGGTGTTCCCCAGACACATGCTGCTTCTGGGGGGGGGCCCACCCCAGACCCACTCAGCAATGGGGCACACACCCTCCATGCCCTGGGCTAAGGGCTAGAGTGGTACAGTGAGAGTTCATAGAGTTGAGCCAGCCTGCCTTGGGCTTCACCGCGGTGGGAAAGTGACCCTGGGGATGGTGGGAACCCCAACCTGGAACCTGTGGCAGCAGGGATTGGTATTTGGGGGGATCTTCCTGAAGCTGAAAGCAGCTGCATGGACCCTCTGCCTCCCACCCTTGATGTGCACCCTGCAGGGCCTGATCCGAGACCTCTGGGGGGTGGGGGGGGGTCCCTTCACAAAAGGCAGAAGGGGCTGTGGGCCCAGCTTCCTCGCTGGACAACCATGGCAAGAGGCCCCTGCCCCGAGGGGCTGACCAGCTCTAGCGGGGTGGCTGACACCTGGGAGGCAGAGCAGGAAGGTGAGGAGGGGAGTGTAGGGGGTGAAGCTGGAAAGGTGAGCAGCCTGAACACACAGAGCTTCACGTGCAGAGCCCAGACTGCGCTCTTAAGTGTGCAACCATGTGACTGGCACTTCAGGAGAGAGGGGTGGAGGGACTAAGGGGTCGTGGCCTGTGGGGAGCGGGGCCTGGAGAAGGGCTGGCATGTCTCTGATCCTGCAGAAATAGCGGAGCTGCCGGAGACCCCCAATCAGGCCTCTTTATGCCTAATTAGTGGCACAGAGCCCCTGAAGTGGAAACTGTGATCCCATCAAGCCATCAGAAGGCTGGGTCTCGGGCACAGCACACCTGTCCCTCGGCTCCCAGGGAAGCAGCCCCAGGCCCAGTTTCACAGCCCTCCTGCACCTTCGGACGAGGCCCCTGGTGACAGCTAAATGATGTGACATTGAGGAGGGGGTGAGGGTGCCTGCCAGCGAGCGCAAGGAGCCTGTAATTAACCAAACAGCTCACCGTTTTCAGCCAGCACAGGCTGCGTCGTAAATGAATTCACGTTATTAAGTCCTACTGAATTAATGTTTAACTGCAATAGAGTCGGAATTGAATGAGGCAATTAATCAGGACAAGGAGGGAAAGAGAGCCACATCTGTCTTGCGGGAGCTGCCTGAGTGAGGCGACCTTCACGGGTCTAGGCTGGGCGGCCCTGGAAACTGTCACCCTGGTGTGGGTGGGGGTCCAGGCAGGGAGCCCACAGAGAAGGGGACAGACCCTAGGCGAGTGTTGGGTGTGCAGGGAGCACAAGACACGGCTCTGGGGCAGATGCCTGCTCTGACGCTGCGCTGCCACCGCCGCTGTGCAGCCTTGGGCAAGTGCCATGACCTCTCTGTTCCTCAAGTATGCTTCTGGAAAACAGTCAATGGCCCACCTACAGAACTGTTGTAAGGTTTATATGAGTGAGTATGTGCAAAGCTCTAGAGCTGGGTACATACTCATTACTATATACAGTGAGATGCTGTATTTCACCACCACCACCACTCAATATAATTACTGTTGTCTTCCAACAAGGATGAGAATGAGGGCTTCCCTCCCCTTTGGAATGGCTGATGGCCCTAACCCAGGGAGTTTCTGGGAGGTGTCTCCCAGCCTTGGAAGTGCTGGCTCATGTCCCTCACCGTAATGGCTGGTGGCTAGACAGGGAGCCCTATTTGGCCCATATGAGAGCCCAATGTCAACCCCAACCTTCCCTGCTTGCCCCTAATTCCAATCCCACTCAGCAGGAACCACACCCCTCTACTGGCCAACCAGTTCCTCCCAGCCTAGTCAAGCCAGCAAACGACGAAGCAGTAGGGCCACTCGTCCAGGGCCATCCCCTCTGCCCATCTGTCAGTCAGCCCAGAGCTAGTCCCGAGTGCACCTCAGCTCACCCGGCGACCTCAGGCTATGTCAGCCCGAATGCCTGGGACCCAGGTGACTCTAAAAAGTGGCTGGGGGGAGGCGCCCTGCTGGGAGCTCATGACCACCCAGCGTAGGTCAGACACATATGTGAGCTCAGGGTCCTGCATCACAGAGCCGCCGAGCTCAGCTCCTCCATGCCCCAGGCCACCGTGTCACTCTGCTAACAGATGTAATCTCTGATGTCTGAGGTCGTTGTGTGTCGCCCATGTTCACAGAGGTGATCTAACAAGGGACATGTGGTAACCCCCAGGCTTAACTGACAGCCTTCCCTGATCCCCATCCATGGGTGGACAGGCCTTGAGACAAGGCTTAAGAAGCCAAAAGCTAGATGAGTCTTCCGTTGTCCTGATGTTTAAAAAAGAACTGCTGCCAACATTTAGAAGTCTGGAGACTCCTCATGAAATCCTGCCTCTTACTGAGAATGGGGAGCCACATGCTCAGATGACAGCCCTGCCCAGTGCTAGTGGGGCCCCACTGTGACCCCCACCCTGCCTCTCCTGACGTCGAGGGCCAGAGCGCTGGTCCTTGTCACATGCTAGGAACATGGCCACACAGAGGCTTCTAGAGCCCGATCCTGGGGCTCTGTCCTGACTCCTCCACTTACAGTCATGTTGGCCACTCATTTCACTTCTTGGAGCCTCAGTCTCCTCATCTGTAGAGAAGGGAGTGAGGGGTTCCACAGTGGGGTGGGCTTGGGGTTCAACAAGTCACTGTACTGGAGCACTCAGAACAGCAGCTGACTGGCAGGCTGGGCTCTCTAACTGTGAGCTACTGCCACAGCCATATCACCTCCTTTGTTGTCACTAAATGAACTTCACCTTCATCACCTCTGTCAGTGTCATCACCATCGCCACGGTCGCTTTCACCATCACCGTCATCTCCATCATCACCCTTGTCACCTTCACCATCACCACAATCTGCCCCAGCCCCTTCCTTCATGTTATCCGACCAGCCCTTGGAGGCACCCGAGTCCTGCTCGGGGCCTGCACACAGACTCCCTCACCTGACAGTGCCTGCTCCCCTAGGGCACCACACAGGAGGTCTGCGGGGCTTAGCCTCCATCACCGAGTCCCTTCCAGAAATCTAGGCAGCTGTCTGCATGGGGTGAGGGTCGCTCATCACCCTCCACAAATTGACACGGTCGTTCAGCAGCCACAGAGACTGGCCTTGTTCTCTCAGCGTGAACGTTAATTACCGTGTCACAGCAGCGCGAGGAAGGCTGCGGGTCTCCCACTCCTCAAACAAAGGCATGAAAAATTCATGGGCTAGGAGACCTCACTGCTGAGCCTGTGCTCCCACCAGACGTTCTAGAATCCAGGGCTGGCCCAGAGTCACCTGTGGGGACGAGTAGGGTCCCTCCATGTGCAATGGAGACAGAGGGTCTGCCCTGGGGGGAGGGTGTTTAAGACCACCGCTAACCCAGCCTCCATCCAGAGGTCAGAGAGGGCCGAGGGGCAGTGTGGCCTGGCGCTTGGGGAGGAGGGGAAGGTGGGCCGGGTCCCTGTCCCAGCGGCAGGGCCTATGCTGTGCAAAGGCCCTGGAGGCCCTGCCCGCAGACCTGCCAGGGGGCGGAGGGGGGCCGCACGCCCTGCAGCCTGGGCTGGGCTCACCGTGGGCACGGTCACCTGCAAAGGCCTGAGCAGCTGCCAACCGGAAAAGTTGGCAGGACCTGTGGTCTGCGTGTGAGTGGAAGGCAACAGGACCTTCTGTTCAGCCCACCTGGGTATGAGGGGAGGAAGATCTGAGCCACTGCACAGTGGTGCTGACCCCTGCCCTGGGCCGCAGCCGTAAGGCTGGAGGTGTGCTGGGGGACACCTGGGGAAGCTCAGGTGACACTGGCCCTTGGTGCAGGCAGTGCTCACTGGGCGTGTTCTCATGTGTGCCGAGACATGGGGAGTCGTGCTCTGAGGCTTCTCAGACGTGAGCACCTGGCATCCAGTCCAGTGGGCGCTCTACCCAAGGGTATCTTGCCAGATGCCCCAGTGAATGCATGGCACCTAAAGAGTCAGACGACCTGCCATGGGGCCACATGGTGCCACGTGTGTGTGGGGCCCAGGAGCAGTGTGCGTGTGGGCAGGACACATCTGTCCTCAGGGCTCCCGGCCTCCTGTGGCCCCGCACATCAGCCCCAGCTTATTAAACACCCTGCTTGCTGGAGCTGCCTTGGAAGAACTGGGAGAGAAGAGCGGGCCCTCACCCTCTAGGGAGCAGAGGAACGCCACCCCCACCCTGAGTGGAAATCCATCCTTCTCCGCTGATAAAGGCGGAGATGTCACCTTCATTTCTGTTGCAAACGCCCCGCAGGGAGGCAGAACACATTCCAGTTAAGCGATTCAGCGAAAATACAGAGCCAGATGAGGAGCGTGAACCCCAGGTGGGCAGCAGCCTGGGCGGAGGCTGCGCTGTCTGGTTACCACCCAGAGTGGGCTGCAAGGCTGCTGTTCATCCTGTATGCTCACCTCCACCTTAGCAGTGAACACTGCAGCTGAGGGTTTCAGCCAGGCTCCCCGGCCCTGTCAGAAGGAGACCCTGGGGGATCTCGGGGGTGGGAGTGGCCAGGAAGGCAGTGCTGGGGCCTTCGTTGTCCCATCTATGGACCAGGGCAGCCATGGTCGTCGGGTGGCCAGGTCTGAAATGCGGGGCGGTACAGCGGCGGGAGTCAGGCACACGGCTGGAGAAGGCTGCAGCCACCCATGCCCTCTGTGGTATAGGCCCACTTCATGAGATGAGAAGGCAGAGGCTCAAAGGGTAAAGGGATTTACTTCCGGCCATGTGGCCAGTGAGCAGGGGCCCGAGCTGAGTCCAAGCCCCAAAAGGCCCTGTGCCACTATCCATCCTCCCACAGGCGAGCCCTGGGGCTATGAGGTTGGCAGGAGTGAGGGCAGGAGAAAGGCAGGGGCCTAGAAGACAACAGGACTTGGGCTGATGCTCACTGGGGTTGCTTCTCCACACTTCTCAAGTCCCCACCACAGATCCACCTGCTTACGGATGGGGAAACTGAGGCAAGGTGACTGGAAGCCCTCCCAGGGCATGGATGGAGGGTGGGTGAGCAGGCTCCTAAAGCCATGGTCTTAACCTGGCCCATGTGGTCAGGGCCCCATGCCAGTGACTCACTCGTGGCAGCTGAGACTAGACAGAGGTCCCTGTCCTGCCCCTGGCCACCTCAACCCAGGAACTCCTGATTAATTAGACAGGAGATCTGGATGGTGGATCCTGAAAACTCTATTCTTATTTACTCAGCTAATTCACTTTTTATGACTGTTTAGGCTTCAAAGCAAAATAAAGCACTAATTACCCAATTAATGAGCAATTAAGTTACTGCATCCTAATGGCCAGGGTGCAGCTTCCTCTGTGAGCAGAGAAGGTGGGGAGGAGGCTACCGAGCAGGGATGCACTGGGGGGAAATGCCATCCATCACAGGTAGGGGCAGCAAGGACAGAGGGGCCCAAGTCTGCCCAGGGCAGGTGCCCCTTTCACACTGCCTGCCCACCTGCCTGCCCCACGGCCCCTCGGGGCCAGGACAGCAAGCCCCACTAACCCATCCATCCCGCTGTGCCTCGGCCGGTTGGGAGCTCATGGAGGGCAGTAGCAGAGTTCTGGGGCCACAGAGGCCACCAAGCCTGGCTGAGAAGAGATGGCCACCAGGGCAGTGGGTTTCATAGGGCCTGAGGGACAAGAGGCTGGTGACCCTGCTCCTGCCTCCAGGGTCTCTTCCCGCATGTTCACATGTGGCTGACAGCAGCCTCGGAGGGAAGCCCATGGAGACAGTACAAGGCTTGGCGGAAGCCTGGAAACATCTCAGGCCCTAAGCCTAGGATGTTAAGTGGGCAGTGTGTGGCCTGTCCTCAGAGGGCAGAGTCTGAGTGTAGCTGGTGCCTGGTGAGAGGGAAGGCCGGCACAGAAAAAGCCAATCCCCCCAACCTGGAATAGAACTCTGGGCTTTGTCACACCTGGCCGTTGTGACCCACTGGCTGCCACACCCCTCTACCCCTGCCAGGCTGCCTTCCTCGCCCTTCCCTGAGCTGTGTGGAGCAGCACCCCACACAGCGCTAGTCCAGAGTCTGAACCTCACCCTACAGCCAATCTTCAACTAGTTGCTAATTTATTTAACATCAGCCTCCTTCTATTGAAACCCAAGTTCCCTCAGAACAAAGATCTCATTCCTGCAGTCCAGAGCAGGTTGGGAGTGAGCAACTGAATTAATGACTCAGGCGGGTACACACAGACTCCAGACACTGGGAGCAGGGAATGAATGAATGAATGACTCAGGTGGGTACATACAGACCCTGGACAGTGGAGGCAGGCAATGAATGAAGGAATACATGGATGATTCTGCTCTGACCACTGACCAGTCCCACTCTCCTCCTCCCCTCATGGGGCCTCCAGGGGATAGAACCCAGAGGGGGCTTTGGTTGTCACATAGAGTGGGGTTGCTGCCTGTGGTGGGGGCCAGCCCCACAACACTGCCTCATATCTCACACAGTTCTGGAATGTTCTGTCAGACAAAGTTCCTGAAGCTGAAAACATGCTAATAACTGGAGCCTTGACTGTAACTGCTATGAAAAACACCAAGTTATGTTTCATTTTCTCTGGGTGCAGTTCCCACAGACACCAAGGAGAACTGGGGCATGGTCCTGCGGGTAACTTTGCCATGAGCATGTGCTGGGAGCACCCCACAGCCTCTGCTCCGAGGATCCACGCTGGAACCTGGGCCTGGCACTCACAGCATGAATGAGTCATTTTGCCCCATAAACTTCTCTCCCATGACTGCTCAGTGCTGCGGCCGACATCTGCCTCATTCCTAGGGCAAACATGTATCCAAATCTCCACAGGTCTCAAGGGTCACAACCTGCTGCCACAACTGGCCGGCCACATTGTAATTACACCTGCACGCAAGCACATGCACTCACAGTGCCATATACACACACTTGCCGACACACACTCACTCACATGATGGGCAGGGTCCGGTGCGTGCTGTTTCCCTGAGAAACGCCCACCCCCCAGGTAGCCCGAGAGGACAGGCCTCCCCTCAGATGGCACCCCTGGACCCTGAGCCTCAGGGGGCCCCTCCACATCCTCTCCCCTCCTCTGTCATCCCCCCTTCATGCACCCGCTTCCCTTCTTGCCCATCGGCCCCTCCCTCCACGGCACCCATGAGAGCGGGCATCTCTGGGTTCTCTTCAATCCTCTGACCTTGGGTCCTGGAGTGGCAGGTGACCCATAGTGAGGGGGCCACAAAGACTTGGGGACAGCCAATAGTCGCCACTTTAGGACTTACTTTCCAACCACTCCCAGCCCCGCCCGAGCTGGAGGGGGACAGATGGCGCCCCTCAGAAGACCCCGCGGCCCTGGGCTCCACCTCAGGGGCCTTTCCAGGGCCTGGGTCCAGTCCTTCCCACACACTGCGGACGCTGTGTCACACCAAGCCGGCTCTCCCTTTGCTCGATCAGCCCTGGCTGGGCTGGAATAATGAATGAGCCCCTGTCAGGAAAGAATAAAAGATGGCCCCCGGCCCTGCCGCCCGCCACTGACCTTTCTGGAGTCGACTGTATTAATATATTCTCCTGTTGTCAGACTCAAAGCACTAACTGCCTTATGAATTATTTATCAACAGAAAAAGTCTTAACCAGAACGGTGTTAACACGAATCCCTAACCTTCTGGGTCCCAGCAGCCCCGCCTGTTCTGCATAATTGAATTTCAGCTCCCAGCGGCCTGGTCAGGCCCGTCACCCACCCGCTCCCCAGAATGACTGTCCCTCCAGCCATGGTTCCTGACACATATGGCCACGGCCTTGAGGGGTCCTGCAGGCTTGCCCAGAGCGTCTGTGTCCAGCCTCCTAGGACGGCCCTGACTGGACTGGAGTCCTGCAGGTCATGTTATCTGAAGGGGCAAGGGCAGCTGGGGCCTCCAGGAGACCTGAACTGCTCTGTGCTAATCTGAGGGGCTGGGATCTGCCTGCACCCCAGGCTGGGCCAGGAGAGGAATGTACCCGTCCCCACCCCCCCATACCCCTCCACCGCTGCAGCTGCCCTGGAGGGTGGCAACAGCCGAGGTGGGGGTGGGAGAGGTGAGTCCAGGGGCAGAAGCTGTCTCCTGACTGGAGGATCGGGGAGGAAGCTGGCGAAGATCCAGCACGGGTAAGGGGGCTGTGGTGGCCCCCACAAGCTCTCTCAGAGTTCACTGTAGAGCGACCATGTTGTCCACAGCTCGGCCTCCCACTCCCTAACAGGCTGCCCTCTAGAGAATTCCAGAGTCACACACTCCTGAACGCTCGGCCCTCAGAAACTGTTATGATGAATGCAGGTGTCCTAAGTAACTAAGTCAGTGCAATTGGTAACTTAACAACTGATGGTCAACCCAGCCTGAAGCTTCAGGCCCCCAGCTTGAGCAGAGGGCCTCCCAGCTCCAGTCTGCCTGGCTGCTCTCCAAAGCTCCCATGGGGTGCCTCGCCCAGAGGAGTGCCAATGCAGATGGCTTGGATGGCTGGGACCAGCTTGCTGAAGCTGTGGGTTGGCAGGCCCCTTCCCTCCTCTTCTCGGGGCCCTGGCATGCCTGCACCCCACCACGTATTTGCCCTTGGCCTGACTTCCCTGCTGCCCCTGACCACTGGCACAGCTGTCCCCAGAAACCCTGGCAGTGCCCAGCACTCTTGAGAAACACCCACTGCATCCACCAACTCCCCATCAGAGAAGGGACCCCAGGACTTGCTCTGCTGTGCCCCCAGTGGAACCGAGGCCGCAGGCCTCAGTGATGCCCTGGACAGACACATGGAGTGTGACACTGGCCTGCCCCACAGCACAGAGAGTAACAGCGGGAGCCTGGCAGGCTCGTTTATTCTCCCCACAGCCCTGTGGGTTGGGTACCACGGCTCCTCCCTCTTACAGATCAGACGACTGGGGCACCGGGTGGCACCCAGTGGTGGCTTCCCCTCCTCTCCTGACCCAAGATGCTGTTCAGCTCTGCCCAGTGGGCCCCTCATCCCCTGGGGCTTTGCAGAGCCTTGGACCTATGGTGCAGCTGCCCAGTGGGCAGGGGCTAGCTAGTGCCTCTGGCTCCGCCATCCCTGCCCCTCTGCCTGCTCATGTGACACCTGGGGGCCACGCATGACCTTCGGAGGCTTTGGTGTGTTCTTGATAGAGCAGATTCAGGAGTCAGAAAATTCACTAACCCAGAGGGCTGAGCCAGCCTGCTGGGACAAGCGCCCGGAGTCCAAGGGGCTAGGTGCCCAGGGCTCACAGGGGCAAGTGGCTGTCCAGGTCTGCACCAGCCCAACCTGTGACATGTGTGGGCACTTGGACGGCCACCCCCCAGCACATGCTGGGGTGCTGTCTCATGAGAGGGAAAGCAGAACACAGGGGCAGGTCGGGGACCCCCAGGGAGCACAGGACGCATCTTTCTCCCACCCTAGCATCCAGCAGGACAGAAGGTAGCCAAGAGAAGTTTCCTGGCCAGGAAGGTGGGTCCTCAGGACCCCTGGAATTCAGATGCTAGAGCCCTGAGGGGGATGGCGTGCTGCCCTGGCCTGCCTGGTGCTCAAACCACCCTGGCCAGGCTAACCTCTACGTGGGACAGCAGAGGAAGTGCCAAGGACCCAGTTGCCTACAGAGGATGGCCAGAGGGGCCCAGAGCATGCATACATGACAGCCCCAGCAGGCAGAGCTGTCAGACACCTACAGCACCACTCAGAACCGCTCATACCAAGTCCCGAGTCCTTGAGTTCTTCTCCCTCTTTACCAGCACCTCACGAAATCTAACCCATCCCTCCCTACCAGCACCCCTCTGCTTGCACCACCACCATCCACAGCAGTGTGCAGGCCACCTGCTCACCTTCTGTTCAGTCACTAAGTCGTGTCTGACTCTTTGCTACGCCATGGACTGCAGTACACTAGGCTTCCTTGTCTTCCACTATCTCCCCACGTTTGCTCAAATTCATGTCCATTGAGTTGGTGATGTTATCTAACCATCTCATCCTCTGTTGACCCCTTCTCCTGCCCTCCATCTTTTCCAGCATTAGGGTCTTTTCCAATGAGTCGGCTCTTCACACCAGGTAGCCAAAGTATTGGCACTTCAGCTTGAGCATCTGTCCTTCCCAATGAAGATTCAGGGTTGATTTCCTTTGGGACTGACTGCTTTGATCTCCTTGCAGGTCTGTTTATCTTATTCTCCCTTTAGGAAGAACCTACTGCCCAGTTGCCTGGAGAGCCCCCCACTGCGCAAAGCCTGCCCACAGGAAGCTGAACAGAGGCCCCCAAGGCCACACCCTTTCTGCTGCCACAGGAATAGACAGATGGGTGGGTGTGTGGACAGTGGCTCCTCTGACAAGAGGCAGGCCAGACACGGGCTGGGGATGCACCACTGGTAAGGACACTGCCCACCCCACTCCAGCCGTCCCTGGTGACCTCTGAGCAGCAGCCACTTCCCAGCAGCAGCTGAAGGGCTGTCCTGTGCTCAGAGGCGAGAGGAGCATTCAGCTCCCAACTCCAGGGAGAGCCTGACGGGCTTTTATTGCTTTTGTACAAATTACGGCTGCTCGGAAGTGGCCCAAGGAGCAGGGTAATGGATGTCATAAACCTGCCTCGTAAAGACGGAGCCTGCACTACGTGGCTGTGTGCAGGGTGGGTTAGGGGAGGCCCGCGCTGGCCAGAGCAAGCTCTGCTGTCAGGGCGGCTGAACTGCTCCTGGGTGGGCATGGGGCAGGCAGGTCTCAAGGTGGCTCAGGGGCCCCCGGGCACAGGTCCACCAGCCTTCCTGCCCTTGGACGCTCTCTAGAGCCGAGTCCCCCACGTGCTGTGCCTCCTCTTCAACCACAATTGCCCCTGGCTCACGGAGCAAAGCTGGCAAGTGACCCACATGTGGCCGGCCAGGTGCCCCATCCCCAGGAGTCTCCCTGCCTGCCCTCCTGAGCCCCAGGCCCACGGTTCCCAGAAGGCAAGACTGTGCCCCTTCTGCCAGTGGGTGAGTGCAGATCCAAGAGCCACAGCTACCATTTCCAGCGCATGCACACGTGTGTCAGCACACACGGGCACTCAGAGCCCATGGGACACACAGCCCTGCTGTTGTGGTGAGAGCTTGACTGGCCTCGTCCATCACCACACTGGACAGGGCCTGGCCACCGCAGGTGCTCGGCAGATGTGTGAGGCCTGCTGCAAGCTGTTACACACACGTGTGCATGCTTGTCTTCCCCAGTAGAAGCTGCTGTGCCCCACCGAGTGTGACAGGCCCTGTCAGGACCGATAGGGGCTCCGGGTGGTGGCCTGTACCTCAGGCTGCCATGCACCTGTACCCCTCTCACGAGTTGCTGACACACCTCCTACAGACAGGAGGGGTCCACGGCCTCTCCCCATGAACAGAGGTGGGGAGGCTGTGATAACAGAGCACCAGGAAGCCACGCCACACCACTGCTACTGCTTCCTCCTGGCTCTCGGGACCCTGGTAACCTGCCGCCATGCTGTAAGGAAGCCCAACCAGCCCATGGAGGTAGGCCCCATGTTGGGGGAACAGAGGCCGCTGACCATGAGCTGGCATCAAGCTCCAGACGTCAAGAGCCTTTCATGACCCCGCCCCCCAGATGTCTAGGTGTTTCCGAAATGAGCGCCCGCCCCTCCTAGACTTTCTCAGCAACTGCTTGTCTGGCACAGCAGCAGCCTGGGCCCTGCCAGCCCTCATGTCAGCTTTGCCTGGGCCACGCCAGCAGCTAGCTTCCACTCTGTCCAACTGCCCAGGCTCCCAGGGGAAGGGACTGGCCAGGGGTGTGCTAGGCTGCATTAGGCTCTCATGGCCCCGAGAAAAGATGAAACTCAACTGTGCCAGGAGCCCAAAGTGTGCCTGCCTGAGACTGGGGATGGGAGGTGCTGCAGGGGAGGTAATGGGAGATTAGCAGGCTCTCCGGGAAATTAGCTGTCAGCAGCCCAACCAACAAGCCAAAATTCATTTCCAGAAATCCCCTGAAGGCAATCAAGTCAATCAGCTAATTATGCCTCGTGTGTATGTGTGTGTGTGGGTGGGGCTACCCTGGCGGTTTGGCAGGTGGGGCCCCACCCGACTCTAGTGAGCACCCTGGGTCCTTCGCACCTGGTGTGGAAGCTGCCTCCCGCCACCTCCAGGCTGCCTGGCTGGGGTGCAGGCAGGCGCTCCCTTCTCCTGATCCCACCGCGGCTCTGCTTGGAACCCACAGTTAGAGCCTCATCTCCCAGCCCACCCTCCTGCTGTTCCTGACGGTGGTACCTCCTCCCACCACAGGGCCTTTGCCCGGCTGCTCCCCAGACCTGTATCAGGGCGGGGTTGGGAGCTCTTCTTGCCAGGCTACTCAAACTTCTCCATAGCACTCACCACCTCCCCGGGGACAGGGACACTGGCTGTTTGGTTCCTTCCAGTGGCGGTGATACTCAGTAAATGTTTGTTGAGGGGAGGAGGGACCTGGAGGTGAGAGCTGTACCCCAGCCCAGGGAGGGTGGGAGGACGGCAGCTTGGGCTGAGATCCGGCTGGTGAGGGCGGGAGAGGAGCCTGGAAGCCAGCGGCCGGCTGCATTCTGGTGCCGCAGGCTGCGGTGGGCAGGCTTCCTTCAGAGGGTGACAGAGAGGGGCCTGGGCAGGGGACTGGATGGGAGGAACTGGTGGGGAAAGCCGGGGTGAACTGGGAGTGTAGCCCTGAGCGGAGGCCCCTCCCGACAGTGGGGGCTGCAGCGGGTTCTCTGCCCCCTCCCTGACCACACCCACCCTGAGGACACCTGCCAGGACACTGGATCACCGGGGTCCTCGGCCCTGTCCCCAGGCTACACACACAGGGTGGGAGCAGGGCAGCCTCCTGCCTGTGAGGCGCTAGGTCCTCATTTCTCTTTAATAAAGGAAACTCCCAAGTCCCCTGCTTTGGCTGGAGATGATGGATCCTTGTGTCCTTGGTTGCAAGCAGTCAAATTAAGAAAATTACTTTCTAACTAATTTTATGGCACTAACGAACCTCTGGCGGCGTGCTGGGGACGTTGCGCCAAGCTTTCGGGACATAACATTGTTGAGGACGGGCAATAATTGGGGATTTGCTGGGGATAAATCTTGGCAAATTAAACTTCTAAGTACGGTCTATAATCCAGGTCAGACAACAAATGCCCTGTGTCACCTAGCAAGGGGATGCTGTGGGGAGAGGCAAGGACAAGTGTGACTCCTCCTGAGCCTAAGGCCCTAAATGCAGACACATAAACAGCAAGGTGTGTGCAAACATATACACCTACGCATAATGCCACATGGCCACAGGTCACACACATACACTGCATGACCACAGTCATACATATAGGCACATCGGCACCATGTCCAGACACAGGCTCCCAGATGGACACTTACATGCAGTGTGGCACACACACACACACACACCTGCTGCATCCACAGGCACACACAGGCGCCTCTAGACAGACTCTTGAGAGGACAAGACACAGACTCACACAGAAATGGCTACAGAGAAACATGGAATGCTTCCGGGTACAGCTGTGGAGCCCTGCCACGGCCACACAGAGATACCACCTCATGGGCACATGGGAGAGATAGACACATGTGAACATACAGGGTTACACAACACACACTTCCCTTGCACTGAGAGTCATACACAAACAGGGCCCTCAGCCTGAGTGTCACCCTTGTGCCAGAGGGCTCCGTGGTGAACTCTGGATCTAGAGGCAGGGTCCCAGCCGGCCTCCAAGCCTCATCCTCCGGCTCCCGGCAGGGTGACCTGCCAGCCCCCAGCCTCGGCCTGCTGGGCAAGGGTCCTCTAGGCCCCGGCCCACTCCTCCAGCCTCAGGGGAGGCTGCCACCATGCCAACTGGACACAAGGGCCAGCAGGGTTGACCATACAAGTCCTGCAGTGCTGCCCAGCACACGTCAGGGACCTGCGGGCACACTTGCTCACGCCAGGGCCTGGCGCACACACACCGGTGTGTCTGCAGACATGGTTCAGGAACCCCCAGGGCTGAGCAGCAGGCTGGGCCACTGCCCCCCACCATCTGTCACTCACGTGCAGCCTCAGTGGGGGCTAAGCTGCAAGCAGCTGGCATGTTAATTACAACTTCTTCTCCAGGAAACATTCAAAGTAGCATTTTGCAGAGAAGACCACGAATGACACATGGTGGTTTGGAAGCAGAGGGCTGCCCAGAGGCTCTGGCAGGGAGACCCCAGCAGCCCTGGGCGTCTCAGGAGGCTCCACATGAGGTATCTCTGGGCCCAGCCTCTCAGGGCTCCCAACCCTCCAGGACAGGTGCAGGCCGGTGGGCGTTCTGCGTCTTGCCCCCAACTCTCCCCATCACTGCCCCAGGTTGCCCTGGTGCCAACCTGGACCATATGGCACCTCCCAGAATGCAGGTCCTGTCCAGGCCTGGCCGACCACCCCCGTCAACATGGTCAGGAGCGGTTGGCGCATCAAGACCACCCAGGCCCATGGGAGGAAGGAGCAGCTTGGGGCCGCCAACCATGACCACAACAACAGATGAGAGCACAAAGGCTGCCCGAGGAGGGCAGAGGCCTTCCCAGGAAAACACCCCTTGGGTGGCACCTGGGACCACTGCCCAGAAGTGTACAGCAGCCCCGGTCAAAGGCTCAAAGATGCTACAGCCTGGCCCAGGATTTGAGGCAGAAGGCAGAGCCGCTTGGGCTGGCAGACCTGGGGGTCGCGGAGCTGGGGAAGGGGAGGGCCAGGGACCCTCGGCTGTCCCTGCCACCCGGGGAATTAATGGGTTAATTACACACCCTATAAAAAGCCGCTGTGATTTAGAGAGCCTGCCTGTCAGACCCTGGAACTCTGGAACTCGTAGTTAATCAGGAGCTGCAGGATGGGGCGGGCGGAGCCCAGGCCCCTGCCCTCCAATGAGCCGAAACGGCCGTAAATTTGCAGAAACGGCTTTTATGGAGCTCTGGGTTTTATGGTGTCATTAACGGGCCTCCTGATACTTAAGGGGAAATGAAATAAAGTCGTGGGGAGGGTGGCCCCCACCATGGCTGGAGTATCAAGTGGCAGCAGGCCGGCCCCCCTCCTGCCCCTGGGCTCCTGATGACAGCTAAGAGCAGGGGCCTCACACCCATGTCCAGCCTCTTTGGCCGGGCCAAGCACAGCTGGGGAGAGGGTGTCAGGGCATGGGGGCAGGGGGCAGGGCGTGGAGGGCATACACTGCAATTGTTCCATGTGCAGGAACCCTGACACTAAACGCTGCCCCACAGGACCCAGGGTGTCCAGCCCACTGCCCACTCCTCTGCAGGGCAGGACCCGGAGTCCCACTCCCTCTGAATCTCTGCCCACTCTGGCCCATCCCCATCCTGTTCAAACTCCATTTCCAGCCTGGGGGCAGCATTCAGTACAGTTGGGGCTCCCGTGGGTCAAGGGTCAGGGTTAGTGTGTGGGGAGCAGACAGCAGAAGGAGGGTGGGAGACTTACGGAGTAACCTCTGCCTGAGACTGCCTGCGCCGAGCTCTGCAGGGAAGGAAGAAGGACAGTCAGGAACCGGTTGCAGCCCGAGATGGCCACCCTCTCCCTTGAGGACCTGAGCAGGCAGAGCCCATCCTGGGTCTTTGCTGGAACCCCCCAGGCTGGGGCCACACTGATCAGCATGCGGCAGGGCTCAAAGACCCACAGAGGAACCTTCCACCCCCAGACCTGGAGGTATGGTCCAGCCAGCAAAGTCTCCAGGCAGAGAGGCGGCAAAGCCCCCACATTCCCCAGGGGTGGGCTCAGCCCCTCCCAGAGGATGCCCCCCACCTCTCCACGTGGGGTTCTAGGCCAGGGGCTGACCCCTCTCTGTGCTCAGGTCGGCTTTTCCCTCACCACCCACCAGCCTCCCAGGGTCACCGGGTCCAGCGGGAAAGCCTGGGAAGGTTTCCTGGAGAAGGAGCTGGGCAGGTAATCCAGGGGTCTCAGATGTCAGATGGGGGTGGGGGGTAAGCTGTGGCCTAGAGGCCAACAGTCACCCCAGAGGTCCTGTGAGGGTGATCAAATGCTCAAATGGGCATTTAGGATCTGACGGGAGAAACCAGTTAGGTTCATTTCACCAGCTCCCGAGGGCAGGCGGTGGTCACCAGGGTTGAGCCCCAAGGCCCAGGCAGATAGGACGTGATGACCCAGCAGGTGGGGGTTGGGGGGGGGGGGATGTTCACACGGCCGGCGAGGGCAAGCTTGTCTGAGGTGTGTGGGACTCACGAACCTGGGGCCAGACCACACTGAGGTCCAGATGCCAAGATTCTTAGAGGATGCGTGACCACTGCAGCCTGGACCACTCTGCTCAGCTCAGCTGGGGCCAGGGGACCCCTCCCCTCCCCAGGCAGACCCTGGCCAGGCCCCAGGCCAGTTCCTGGGGGTCTGCCAGGCCAAGCTCACCCCAGTGTGTGTGTGTGTGTGTGTGTGTGTGTGTGTGTGTGTGTGTGTGTGTGTGTGTGTGTGTGTGTGTGGGTCCCTCACCCCCTGGGGTAGCTCAGGCCCCAAGCCCTGCCACTGGGGGTGGGGGGGTTTGGTGCCATAATTGCCCCCAAGCTTGCACACTCACGCCGCCTGTGCTGTGCCTACAATCCGCCTGCTCCCATCCTGGCCAGCAATTAGAGGAGTTCAAACTAGGGCAGCCCCCGCGGCCCCAGACAATTACCAGCCTATTTTCCTATCTTGCGGCAACAAGATCGGAGCCGGGCAATTAGGCCCCCCTCCTGGCCTCCCGCGCCGGCCCTCCCCCAGCCCCCATTTAAATGATAATGAGAGACGACTCGTTCCATTTAGCCCTGCAGAAAACCCATCTCCGTTAGGCCGCCACTCCTGCAGCTGGGGGTCAAGAAGACAAAGGCCTCTTCCAGGAGCGCTGCCTCCCACGGGGGGCTCTTCCGCCTGAGTCCTCATCGCCCAAGGCCCCTCAACCCCCACTCCCTGCCCTTGCAATACCTGCCCCATCCCCCTTCTCCAAGGTCTAGGGAGACCCAGCAGCCCTGGAGGAATACCCTGCACCCCCATTGCTGGCCACGTCCCAGTGGGTGCCCTCATGTGTTGCCTGGGTCATCCCTAAACTGGGTCCTAAGACCCCCCTCCCCCGCCCCCTGGGACCTGAGCTCAAGGACCTTTTAGACAGGACACATCGAAAGGCGTCCCCAGACCCAGGGCCAGCTTGTGCCTCAGAGGGGCACCCTCCCCTCCGTGTGGCCCCCAGTGGCAGAGACCTAGACTGCTGGATGCCCCGTGCTGCTGCCAGCTAGAGCAGACAGAAGGGTCTGCCTGGGCAGGCAGGAGTGTTTGCAGCTCAGCGGGCCAGAAACGCACCCCCTGCCTCCACCCTTCTTTAGATACATCTGTGGGAGCTGTTTGGCATCCACAGCCCTGCCCACCGCCAGCTGGGCACCGACCCCGAGCCTACCCCCAGCTGGACATAGGGACTGCACCCCAGCATGGTCACCTCCACTCACCCCTGCCCGTGCCTAACGGTTGGTCCTCATTTAAATCCCTCCTAATGGGGAAGCCCCAATTAGTAGACAGTTATGTTTTAAAGAAGGCAAATGCTAATTGTGAGCACAAAACCCTGGATTGAGACTCTGGGCCCCTAAGCAAACGGCTTGCAGTGTCCGCTGAAGGTTGGAGGCTGGCCGGGCAGTCACCCCAGGGACTCGGAAGTGTTCCCGCGAGCAGCTGGGGTACTCACATCACTGAGTTGGTCCCGAGAACTGCTCCTCCGGGAGCTGGTGGCTTCTCGGAAGCTGTCGCCGTCACTGTTGTGGTCGCCCCCTCTGGACACTGCGACCTTCATCTGGGGACAGGGAGAGATGAGAGACGGGCTCAGCACACACACCCTGCAGGGTGGGGCTGGGGCACAGCCTGGCTCAGGCTCCTCCCCCACCCCACCCGGTCCCTCTGGGCTGAAACCCGGGGAGGGGGGCGGCAGGGCACAGCCAACCACTGACAACCCAGTAAGTACTTCCCATTCCTACCCAGAACAGGAAAGAAGAGCCCAGAGAGCAAAGGATGAGCACTCAACAGTCTAAACTACTGTCAGCTCTGTCCTTTCCTCTGGCCGGCTGGCAACTAAAGACTCCTGGATGGGGAGCAGGCCAGTGGGAGGCCCCGGCCTTTCCCACTCCACCAGGGGCCCATGATCAGGTGTCAAGACAGGCCTGCCTGCGGCAATTCACCTCTGCTCCCTGCAGGTGCACCACTCCTGGGCCCCCTTCAGTCCTCAGCACAACCCACATCAGGGCTGTAAGGTCTGCAGAGTTGGGTGTGGACCAGCCACTCCCCTCTGCGTGTCCTAGGGTCATTACTCAACCTCTCTGTGCCTCAGTTCTGTCATCTGCAGAATGAAGCACGTAGTACCCACTGGAAGAGCTGCTGCTGGGTCAAGTATCTGCCGGACTCTCTGTAGACCTGGTAGGCCCTCAGCTCCTTGCTCCTCACACAAAAGCCCTGGTTGGCCGCTCTGTGCCCACTTTACAGAGGAGGAAATCAAGGAGGGAGTTGATTAACCACTAGGGAGGTTAAGTGACAATGTGGAAAGTGCCCAGAAACCTGCCTGCGTTCTTTTTACTTGGAAATAGTTTCAAACCTCACCAAGCTGCAGGGTAGGAACATCCATCACAGCCCCTGACCCTTGACCTCTGGGCCCAGGAAGTCACCATCCCAATCATGCCAGCATCCATCCAGGTCTTGTTAGCTCCCAGCTGCCCTCCTGGACTCTCTGGCAGGACCCACAGAGCTCGGCTGACCCACCACCTCCAGGTGGCTCCAGCTTCTTGGTTCTGGAACATTCCCACAGTTTTGTCTGGACGTGCACCAACAGCCCAAACCGACTATTTGGGCTGTATGTCAGAGGTTTCCTAGCAACAGAGGCCACAGCTCCCAGCCAGCACACTGCCTAGCACCCAATGACCCCTGCTCCAGGCGCTGCCGACTTGCCTGCGGGGCAGCGTGTGGCCTCCTGTCCACCCCCCAGGCCTCCCCGCCCAGCGCATATGCTCTCAGAGCTCAGGCGTGCTCAGAACCTGCGCCACAACCAGGGGCAGGGAGGCCCAGTCCTTTGCATCCAGGCATTTTGTCATAAGCATCCTTCAGCTCCGGAGACCTCAGCTAGGGTGGAAAGTCAGGTGCACCAGCTGTGCTCTGGAATATTCTCAAGTCCCCAGGAAACCCCCTCAAGGCCTGAGCCCTTCTTCCTGTGGACCCAATGGTGGGCTCGCTCTCTCGAGGCTGCCCCTCAGAGCCTCTGCTCTCCAGGGCCAACCTAAGCCCTAGATGGGGTCCAAGCTCCCATAGCCACAGGCCCCTCCCTGCACGGTGTGGCTAGCAGAGCATCATCACGAAACATAATCCACAGCCCAGGCCTGAGTACAAGGACCCAGGGGAGGGCCCCCTTTTGGGGAAGCAGGAACAGCGAGGGGGATGCCCAGCCCTCAGGACTACCCTCCCATCCTATGGCAGGCCCAGGGAGGGGCCCCAGTCTCACCCCAGGCGAAACCTCCCCATTGTGAGCCCACGGGTCCCCGGCCTCACAGGCTCCATCCTGCATAGCTGAGTGGTGAATGCGCAGACCCTGGGCCAGTGCTGGCTCTCTGACTGTCCTTGAGCCTCAGTTTCCTCATCTGTAAAGTGGGGGTGTTGACAGGGCCCTTCACAGGCTCTATGGGGTAAGACGTTCTGTTTGTGAGCCTGAACCCTCTCTAGCACCAATAAGCCAGCAGGTGTCACTGCCGTCACCAGCTGGAGACAGGTCTTTCTTGCCTCTGGACTCCATGACAGGTCTCCCCAAAAGGAGTGAATATGGGGTTCAGGGGAACTTCCTCACTGCCTTGCTGGCAAGGAGCCTCTGCAAGAAAACAAATGCCCTCATCCAGTGGTTTTCAAAGTGGGGTCCCTGGACATGCAGCATCAGCACCTGGGAGCTTGGCAGGAATACAAATGAGCACTTCCGGGCCCCACTACAGACTCACTGTGTCATCAGGTCCTCTGGAGGATCCTGGTAAGGCTCTAGTTGGGACTCTTGGCTTTGACCTTCAGTAATCACCCCCATGAACCCACCCTCACTGTTGGGGGACAGTATTTCAGGTTGGGCTCAGAGCAGGGTCCCTGCCCATGAAGAAGGCTGGACCCAGAGACACTGCCAGGACAGAACAGGCCTGGCGCAGTTGTGCAGACTGCTCCCTGTACAAGGACGCCCGGCAAAGGGGGAGGGGAAGCGGGGGCTGAAGAATAACCCCACACAGCTGAAAGGTGAGAAGGGAGGATACCACATTCCACTTCATTCAGTCACACAAGTGGTCTCCTCTCTCAGCTGGACCCCAGAGAGGATTCCTTATCTTG